>NW_024733126.1:790744-795744 GCF_018991925.1 Homarus americanus | reverse complement strand
AAATATTCATAGGTTAAAGCGTTAAGAGATATCTAGACAGTCGCCTAATTACAGTATAACAGAATAATGTATATGTTTGATGAATTTTCTCTAAAGAAAATAATACAGCTGTATTGAGTTATACGTGGAAGTGGATCATGTACAAGAAAATTTTGCATGAAGGCGATATTATATCATAAGTGGTTATATTTTAACGTAGATTTAGAGGTAATAAATAATATACTGTACAGTCCTTTCTACTTGCCATAGTTACGTGCGTATTGACGCATAGGAGCCATACGTGCGCATAGTTGGCTAGGCGTCGGTACGCGTGTGTGGGTTGTGAGGGCGGCTTTGGTACAGGTGGCAGGAGCAGTTGTCAGTCTCGCCACCACTCGCTGGCCGCTCGCATACTCTATACACTACTCTTCATAGGAAAGTTGCTAGTTCGTCTCTTTAACCACGGCGGGATATTGTTACTCTCTAGTTGTGTTCATTTTTGTTTTAGCAATTATTCATTCGTTATACAAAAGTTGATGATGCATTTTATTATCTGAAATAAAACGTAGTATAAGTGAAAGAGTATCCCACTAAAGATTTATTTCGAAGTGCTGTTCTAATTATCGAGAACATCATTGTAGTCAAATGAGGTTTCGCCTAGTACTGACACATTTAAGTCACTCCCCGTTATAGCTTTTAATTTCGTGTAACAAGATAATATGGCAAAGGAAGAAGTTAAACAGACTTTAAACACTCAAGACATCTCCAATTACAAGAGCGACCCCACCTCTACAAGATGGCCGGGTTCCCTCCTTAAGTGTTTTGAACTAGTGTTGCACGAGCTGAACAGGACGACTGACTTCACCAACAATCTACAAAACCTCATTAACGTCTCCTTTGACCAGTTTTCCGACAAAAATATCTCTTGGCAATTAATAAATTCGTCAGTGTGGGGTGAGATCAACACTGCTGGAAAAACCCGGTTGGAGGACTGTCTTAACCCGACTGCTATAGACCGTCCCTACCTCCTCCCCTGGTGGCAACAGCTGACTTGGACACTTGCCTTCGGCTCCATGTTACTAGTGGCTGTTGGTGGCAACGCTATAGTCATGTGGATCGTTATTGGTGAGTATATATAATATGTCAAATAAGTCAATTATTTTCAAAAATGCAAATTTTCAATTACAGTTCGATTTAATGTATTAGGGGAGAGACGCTTAGTAAATGTAAACTGTTCACGTGTAATAATACATACATCTGTGATCATAAACTGGCCCTGTGTGTGTGTGTTACGCTAAATAGAATCATCGCCGATTAAGCTTTAAAAAACAACTGGTGTTTTTTTCTTCAAATAAGGATTGTTTTTTTCGTTTTATTTCGACAATTTAATGGATGGGGGGGCAGTTCAAAAGATACCGAAGTCTTTAAACTACTAGGGGAACATATGGGCACAGGGGTGGAGGAGACTACAGTGGGAGCGGATAAACATAGTAAAAGGTTACAGGGAAATAGTGTTAGGAATGATGACAAAGCTAAATTAGACAGTGAGTTAAGATCTAAACGCGGTAAAGGGAGGACTCAGAACACGACTAACCTAAATGTCTACTACGCGAACAGTAGAAGTATGAGAAACAAAATGGATGATATTAGGGCCTTGGTGTGTACCGAAAAAATCGATATAATAGCATTCACTGAAACATGGATCAACCTAGACTCACGTGAGTTACCGGTCGAATACCAAATTGCGGATTACAAATTGTTCCATACAGATAGGCCGTCCAGGAAAGGCGGCTGAGTAGCAATCTATGTCAGGAATAATCTGAAGTGTGAAATAAATAAGGAAATAAAAACTGAGCGGAATACAGAAACAATTTGGATAGAATTAATAGAGGGTAGGGAAAAATTAATCATAGGAGTAATATATAGACCTACCCAATCTTGATAGAGTTAATGAGCGACTTGTCTGGGATGAAATGCGCAGGGCTTCCATACACAACAAAGTCTGTATAAAAGGCGATTTTAACCTTGGACAAATAGATTGGACTGACCTTACGGGTAACTCAGTATCAGAGGATTTCCTCGAAACGATCCAGGACTGTTTCCTAAGTCAACATATAACCGAACCCACCTGGGGTAATAATATACTCGATTTAGTTCTGTTGAATAGAGAAAACCTCATTAGCAATGTCGAGATAGGGAACGAACTTGCAAACAGCGATCACAAAGATATAAGATTCCAGTTAGATTTTCAGATCAGACGTAAGGAAAATTCCATTAAAGTCCCAGATTTCAGAAGGGCAAACTTTGATAGTTTAAAGAGGCAGCTGAGAGAGGGGGTGTGGCGCTTGTTCGTGAACCTGACAGATGACACCAACCTGATAACGAAATCTGAGATTGCCGAGTTCTACGACAATTTAATTAACGAGTTACTTAATGCACATAGGCAGAACATACCATACAAAAAACTCATATCAGACAACAATGACCCTAAATGGATAAATAATTATTTAAAGAACATTATTGGCCAAAAGAAGGCTATAGGTAGAAGGATAAATCTTGGCGAAATTTACCTGCGGGAGTATTATAAGGTATTAGCCGGTAGGGTTAAGACCGAGATAAGAAAAGCAAAGAGAGATAATGAACTGAAGAAAGCAAGGGAGGCGAAGACAAATCCCAAAGGATTCTTCCAAATGTATCAACCTAAAACACGAGATAAAATTGGACCAATACGTTCAGATACCGGCGAGCTAACTGATAACGACGGAGGAATGAGCAATAATCTGAATAAATATTTTTCAACAGTTTTCACCACCGAAAATTTAAACATGATACCCGAGGCACCGACTCTATTCAGAGATAGTGAAGAAAACAAATTAAGCGAGATAGTAGTGACTAGTAACGATGTTAATAAGCAAATAGACAAACTGAAGCCTAATAAGTCACCTGGTCTCGATGAGATATATGGCAGAGTATTAAAGGAATGTAAGGAAGAGCTTAGTATGCCCTTAGCAAAGTTCTTTAACATGTCATTAAAAACGGGTGTCGTACCAGAATCCTGGAGGATAGCAAATGAAATACCGATTTTCAAGAAGGGGGATAGATCACTATCCTCTAACTACCGCCCAATCAGTCTAACATCAATAGTAGGCAAATTACTAGAATCAATCATTTCAAACTCTATTCGAAACCACCTGGAGAAGCACAAGTTGATCAATGATTCCCAACATGGCTTCACAAGCGGGCGTTCATGTCTAACTAATCTATTAACATTCTTTTCATCAGTTTTCGATTCGGTGGACGAGGGGTACAATTATGATGTGGTATATCTCGACTTTAGCAAAGCCTTCGACAGAGTCCCCCACGAAAGACTAATTAGAAAGGTAGAAGCACATAGCATGAAAGGTAATATCCTTAAATGGATTAGGGCGTGATTACTGGACAGGAACAGCGAGTGAGCATAAACGGCACTAAATTGCATTGGAGCAACGTCACTAGTGGAGTTCCCCAAGGCTCAGTACTTGGACCATTATTATTTATTATATACATAAACGACTTAGATATCGGCATAGCCAGCAACATAAGTAAATTTGCTGATGACACTAAAATAGGACGTGTAATTAAATCTGACGAGGACTCTGCAAAACTACAAGAAGATCTAAACAAATATTTCGAATGGTCGGAAAAATGGCAGATGAAATTCAATATGGACAAATATAAAGTACTCAGTATAGGAGATGCAAACAGGGAAACCAGTTACCAGATGAACAACAATGCCATTGTGGAATCCGACTGCGAGAGAGATTTAGGAATAATTATAAGTAGGATTCTTAAGCCAAGTAAACAATGTGTTTTTGCTCGTAACAAGGCTAATATAGTACTCGGGTTCATACAAAGGAGTGTTAGTTACAAGACTAGCGAGGTCATCATAAAATTATATCTCGCGCTTTTGAGACCTCTCCTTGATTACGCAGTTCTTTTCTGGTCACCGTATTACAGAATGGATATAAAATCCTTGGAAAGAATCTAGAGGAGAATGACAAGACTAATCTCGGGCATCAGGAAGCTTGAATACAGAGACAGGTTAAATCATCTTAATTTGCACTCCCTCGAGAGACGTAGAGTGAGGGGCGACATGATAGTGGTGTATAAATGGAAGTCAGGGTTAAACAAAGGGGATATTACAAAGGTACTCAAACTATCCAACCATAAGCGAACTCGTAACAATGGTTTTAAATTAGACAAATTTAGATTTCAGCGTGAAATAGGTAAACACTGATTTGGAAACAGAGTAGTGGATGAATGGAAGCAAGTTACCAAATATCATCATTAACTCGAATACGTTGGATAGCTTCAAACATAGGTTGGATGCTTATATGAGCAATAGGGGTTGGGTATAAATGGGACTGCCCAGTATGGGTTAATAGGCCCGCAGCTGTTTCCTCCATTCTTATGTTCTTATGATTTTTATCCGTAGTATTTCCATGAAACTATTAATTGATATATATTATGACGATTTACATCTCTCTCTCTCACACACACACACACATATATATATATATATATATATATATATATATATATATATATATATATATATATATATATATATATATATATTTCATTAGCCTAATAACACGTGGACTTCTACATACAATCAACACCTCAACCCGCCAGAATTCGAACCCACTGCCCACGAGCCCATGACTGTGACCGGGGAACGCTAACCGCTGGACCACCAGGATACTAGAAGCAGTCCTGGACTCTGTTATATTTCACACAAAGCCTGTTCAACGAGCTTATGGCGCTGTGAACCTTTTAATGGGGACTACCCGTATCACGTAGGTGGTCAGATTAACGTTTTACCAAATCCAGCGGTTCGCGTTCCCCGGTCACAGTCATGGGCTCGTGGGCCGTGGGTTCGAATCCTGGCGGGTTGAGGTGTTGATTGTATATATATATATATATATATATATATATATATATATATATATATATATATATATATATATATATATATATAT
>NW_024733126.1:710744-788244 GCF_018991925.1 Homarus americanus | reverse complement strand
TGATGCCATATGGCAGCAAGGTCTACCATTAGACAACACATTATGCTTCCAATATCTTCCCAGGCGGTAGTACCTCCCTGTTTGGTAGCTGCTTACTACCTACTACCTGGCACCTGATATATACTGTATGCAAATGAATCACTGTAGGTGCGCGTGATCCATGTATATGCTGATAAGCACACAGGAAACAAGAAAACACTAAGTTCCCAAGCGCTTTCGTGTAATTCACATCTTCACGGTGGGAGTACAGATGTGAATTAGACAAAAGCGCTTGGGAACTCTGTGTTTTCTTTTTCCTATGTGGTTATCAATATATACTGTATATTTATCTCAAGGAATTATTACGTAACATTTAGTATTATCTGGAATAGTACACGTAACATTGTGTAAATAAGAACATATGAGAGTGTTTGTAAGTCTTAGATATTTTAATCACCGGTATCCCGTTGGCTTTAAGGCCTTCTTCCACATATTTGAGGAAATTTCTCCTGTCCCCATTGCAGAGGGTATGGGATACTCTCACAATTGTGTTTATTTTGGTGTCAATGTCCTTAGGGGATGGTGGGAGTGTTGGGGTGGTTGAGGTGTTGATGGTTGGGGGTCTGGTACAGGCAGAGGCGGTAGTTTAAGTCGTGTTTGTGGGAGGAGTGGAAGGAGAGGTGGTGTTGTGTGGAGTAGGGGAGAGGTGTCTTTGCTGAATTTTTTCTGTTTAGGCATTTGTTTACTCACAGCTGTATGATTTCCTCCACAACTTCAGCATTTAATTGTTGTGGATGTGTAGGTGTGATGGGAGTGGCCCTTGTGAGCGCACTTTGAGCAGATCTGAGTGTCGTTGTACTGCTTAGAGTCGTGCCCGAATTTGTAACATGTGTAGTATTGCCTTGTATTTAGTACCTGCTCACAGTCAATGTCTCTGGAAGGGATAATGTAATTGTTGAGTCTTATACCGTTGGTCTGTAGGGATACGGCATTTGTGTATGTGTACGTTGCTATTTTCAGCATGGGGTACTTGCCTATTCGTTTTACTGAGGTAATGCTTTCGTGTTTTTGTTTTAGGTGTTTCAGGAGTTTAGATTATGTGTTTCGGGATCTGTAGTGGGATGTGTCGACATATTGGTGTGCAATGCGGTCTGTGAATCTGAGAATGGTGAAGCCATTGTCTGCAAATTTTGTTTGTTTTCAGGGGCGTGGAACTTGTCAATGTCTTGGTCTGTGGGGAGGATGACAATGATAATGCTGTCATTTATGTACTCGTATGTGCGGACCGGGTATGTAAGTGTAAGTGAAAAGATCAGTGAAGCCAGGTCGTTTGTCTTCTGTTGGTTACGGTTCACCAACAGAAGTTGTTGGTGTTCATCGTGTGTTTTGGTTCACGTGTAAGAGTTGGTGGTGTGATACAATTGCTTTCCTATTGGTCCTTTGGAGCTGTATTTAGTCGACCAATGAGAGGCTGTGGAGGGAGGCTAGTGTGTGGTCGTGTATGTTTGTGCATGAAATTATGAGTGACATCTCAAGTTACGTGTATGTGTAGCTTTCCTATTGGTCCTGCGAGCGAGTCCAGGCGTTCAATGTGAGGTGAAATTTCTGAGTAGGGATTGTGGGTGGATAGTCAGATAATTTTTTTTTTCACGGGATTAGCCCACCAGGGCACAGGTCAATGACCCACATGAGGGCCTGGGGGCGAAAACATAATAATTATAATAATAATTAATAAAAAAAATATGAAACAAAGTATAAAATCTTAAATAAAAATATAGTATAATAATAATAATAATAATAATAATAATAATAATAATAATAATAATAATAATAATAATAATAATAAGGAATAATAATAAAAAGATCAATAGTGAGAAACGATATATGTATGTTGTGCTGTCAAAGTTAGAGAAACAATTGAAACCCTGCAATTGTGTGTAAATGAGGCAGAATGTAAGATCAGCAACCTGGGACCTGGTCACAATTTTTGTGATGCCAGGTGGCAGAAGGGTCTACCATTAGACAACACATTATGCTTCCAATATCTTCCCAGGCGGTGCAAAAGAACATAAGAACATAAGAATCGAGGAAACTGCAGCGGGCCTATTTGCCCATACTTGGCAGTCCCATTTACACCCAACTCCTATTGCTCATATAAGCATCCAACCTATGTTTAAAGCTATCCAGCATATTTGAGTTAATGATGGTATCATCATTAACTCAAATATGCTGGATAGCTGGTAACTTGTTCCATTCATCCACTACTCTGTTTCCAAACCAGTGTTTACCTATTTCGCGCCTAAATCTAAATTTGTCTAATTTAAAACCATTTTTACGAGTTCGCTCCTGGTTGGATAGTTTGAGTACCTTTGTAATGTCCCCTTTGCTTTACCCTGACTTAAATTTATACACCTCTAACATGTCGCCCCTCGCTCTGCGTCTCTCGAGGGAGTGCAAATTAAGATGCTTTAACCTGTCTCTGTACTCAAGGTTCCTAATGCCTGGGATTAGTCTTGTCATTCTCCTCTGGATTCTTTCCAAGGATTCTATATCCATTCTGTAATACGGTGACAAGAACTGAACTGCGTAATCCAGGTGAGGTCTTACAGGCGCAAGATATAATCTTAAGATGTCCTTGCTAGTCTTGTAACTAACACTCCTTTGTATGAACCCAAGTACTTTATTAGCCTTGTTACGAGCAAAAACACATTGTTTACTTGGCTTAAGATTCCTACTTATCATTACTCCTAAATCTCTCTCGCAGTCGGATTTCATAATGGCATCGTTGTTCATTTGGTATCTGGTTTCTCTGTATACATCTCCTATACTGAGTACTTTACATTTGTCCTCATTGAATTTCATCTGCCATTTTTCAGAGCATTCGAAAAATTTGTTTAGATCTTCCTGTAGTTTTGCGGAGTTCTCGTCAGATTTAATTACACGTCCTATTTTAGTGTCAGCAAAATTTACTTATGTTGCTGTCTATGCCGATATCTATGTCGTTTATGTATATAATAAATAATAATGGTCCAAGTACTGAGCCTTGGGGAACTCCACTACTGACGTTGCTCCAATAGGATTTAGTGCTGTTAATGGTCACTCGCTGTTTCCTGTCATCTAACCACGCCCTAATCCATTTTAGAATATTACCTTTAATGCCATGTGTTTCTACCTTTCTTATTAGTCTTTCGTGGGGGGACTCTGTCGAAGGCATTGCTAAAGTCGAGATATATCACATCATAATTGTGCCCATCGTCCTGATAAAACTGATGAAAAGAATGTTAATCTAATTTCAATAGATTAGTTAGACATGAACGCCCACTTGTGAAGCCATGCTGGGAATCATTCATCAATTTATGCTTCTCCAGGTGGTTTCGAATGTGTTTGAAATGATTGCTTTCAGTAATTTGCCTACAATTGATGTTAGACTGATTGGACGGTAGTTAGAGGATAGTGATCTATCCCCCTTCTTAAAAATCCGTATTACATTCGCTATCCTCCAGTATTCTGGTATTACACCTGTTTTTAAGGACATGTTACACAACTTTGCTAAGGGCATACTAAACTCTTCCTCACATTCCTTTAATACTCGGGCAAATATCTCATCGGGACCAGGTGACATATTAGGCTTTAGTTTGTCTATTTGCTTACTAACATCGTTACTAGTCACTATTATCTCGCTTAATTAGTTTTCTTCACTATCTCTGAATAGAGTCGGTGCCTCGGGTATCATGTTTAAATTTTCTGTGGTGAAAACTGTTGAAAAATATTTATTCAGATTATTGCTCTTTTCTCCGTCGTTATCAGTTAGCTCGCCGGTAATTGACTGTATTGGCCCAATCTTTTCTCATGTTTTAGTTTGATACATTTGATAGAATCCCTTGGGGTTTGTCTTCGCCTCCCTTGCTATGCTCAGCTTATTATTCCTCTTTGCTTTCCATATCTCGGTCTTAACCCTACCGGCCAATACCTTATAATAATCCCTGACGTAAATTTCGCCACGATTTATCCTCCTATCTATAGCCTTCCTTTGACCAATATTGTTCTTCAAATAATTATTTATCCATTTAGGGTCATTGCTGTTTGATCTGAGTTTTTTGTATGGCATGTTCTGCTTTTATGCATTAAGTAACTCATTATTTAAATTGTTGTGGAACTCGGCAACCTCAGATCTCGTTATGAGGTCGGTTTCAACCGTCAGGTCCATGTAGTTAACTCCCAAGCGTGATGCCCCTTCTCTCAACTGCCTCTTCAAACTATCAAAGTTTGCCCTTCTGAAATCTAGGACTTTTGTGGAATCTTCATTAAGGCTGCTCTGAAAATCGAACTGGATTCTAATGTCTTTGTGATCGCTGTTTGCAAGTTCGTTCCCTACCTCGACATTACTAATGAGGTTTTCTCTGTTCGACAGAACTAAATCGAGTATATTATTACCCGGGATGGGTTCGGTTATATGTTGACTTAGGAAGCAGTCCTGGATCGTTTCAAGAAAATCCTCTGATTCTGAATTACCCGTAAGGTCAATCCAATCTCTTTGGCCAAGGTGATAGTCGTCTACTATACAGACTCTGTTGTGTATGGAAGCCCTGTGCATTTCATCCCAGATAAGTCGCTCATTAACTCTATCAAGATTGGGAGGTCTATATATTACTCCTGTGATTAATTTATCCCTACCGTCGATTAATTCTATCCAAATTGTTTCTGTATTCCGCTCAGTTTTTATTTCCTTATTTATTTCACACTTCAGATTATCCCTGACAAAGATTGCTAGTCCCCCTCCTTTCCTAATCTGCCTATCGGTATGGAATAATTTGTAACCTGCAATTTGGTATTCGACAGGTAACTCACGTGAGTCTAGGTTGATCCATGTTTCAGTGAATGCTATTATATCGATTTTTTCTGTACATACCAAGGCCCTAATATCATCCATTTTGCTTCTCATACTTCTACTGTTTGCGTAGTAGACATTTAAGTTAGTCATGTTCTGAGTCCTCCCTTTGGCGCGTTTAGGTTTTAATTCGCTGTCTAATTTAGTTTTGTCATCATTCCTAACACTCTTTCCCTGCAACCTTTCACTTTGTTTACCAGCTCCCACTGCAGTCTCCTCCTCCCTCGTGCTTACATGTTCCCTAGCAGTTTAAAGACTTTGACATCTTTTGGACTGCCCTTTCGAGAGTCCCAGACAGGGTTGCTACTCCGTCCCTAGACAGATGCCCCCATCCCTAGCATAAAGGTCCCTTCTGCCGTAGAAGTTGTCCCAGTTGTCAATGAATGGGACTGATAATGACTTGCAATATCTGTCAAGACGCCCGTTGACACCAACTGCCCTTGACAACCATTCATTGCCAACCCTCCTTCTAGGCAGGACACCACATATGATAGGGATCCGTCCCTTAGACTTAATACCTTCTATAGCTGTCCTGAACTTATCAAGAAGCTCCTCACTCCTACACCGGCCAATATCATTGCCTCCTGCACTAAGGTAGATAATGGGTTTGTTCCCATTACCAGACAAGATATTGTCCATCCTGTCAACTATATCCCCCACCCCAGCTCCTGGCAAACACGCCCTCATCCTATTTTTATCTTTACCCCAAAAAGCTCTGTCCATGTACCATACCTGTGAGTAGCCAACAATCACGATTTTCTTACCTTCCTTGTCAGCCTTGTCCCTGACTATACTAACGTCCAATTCATCTATCAAGGGACTGAAAGAGTTGGTACACTTAGCTGCTGTTGTCGTGGTTGTCATATCCTTGGTGTGTTTTTTCACCACTAGTTTGGTTGTCCCTCTCTTCACAACCTTCCATTCGCCTGAGTTTTCGTCATCCACCGGCTTTCCTTGCCTCGTTTCTTCCTTCATCCTTGCTCTCTCTTCTTTTAATTTCAAGATATCTTCCTTGGCCCTATTTTCGGCTGTATCACTGTCAGGATAAATATTATACAAACCAAAGGAAGCATTTTTATAATAACAAACTATTCATCATTATGTTCGTTTATTTGTTTAAATAATGAAGAAAATTTGAAGTGAGAATCTTGTGGCAGCTGTGGTTGTAGTTGAGTTACCAATTCACTAAATATAATTGTTTTAATTATTTAAGCAAATATACGAACATTTGGAATCTTCTAATACTCTAAAAAAATGATGAATAGTTTGTTATTATAAAAATGCTTCCTTTGGTTTGTTTAATATTTATCCTGACAATGATACAGCCAAAAATAGATCCACCAATCACAATCACCTTTAAGTACAGCCTTACTTTCCCAATTATTGCCAGCTAAACTTTCGAGTACAAGACCCAGGATGAGGTCAGTGCATCTTTGGTTGATTGTACATTAAATGGAATAAGATAACAGTCGCTTTCCTGATATTACAGATGTATGCTACAGTACCCCGGAGGAGGGCGCCTCAAAATGTAAAAAAAAAAATCGTACTGTACATCTAATACAATTAGAATATTCATAATTCAAAACTTCTTTATATAAGTACATAATATTAAATGACTAAAAAATATTAGAAATTATATAAAACCAATATATTCACATCTATTGCAAAGAATAAAGTAATCAATACAAAGGATATACAGCGTTCACATTTGCTTCATAGAAAACCGCTCCTACATCTGACTGACACAAAATGATTAAACAGCATACATCTTAATATTATGCAAATACTTCGACTTTTATCAATAGGAACTTACTAGAAAGATGATTTAGGTGTTTAAATAGGATTTTCCATATATGGCGGACCCATTGAAGATCTAAATCTTTCTTTCAGTATACTTAAAACTTTATTTTCTCTATTTGACTTTTTTATTGTTTATTTCTTTCAGTGTCTTTATTTATTTCTTATATCCTCCTCTTACTTTCAATTTATATCATGGCTTAGTTATATTCTATTCAATGGATTATCCTGGGAAAACCATTTCATTCTTTAACAACATCTTTTTAAATTATTATTATTCTCACAAGGGTAGACTGCCACCACCCAGGCTTTTGTTATAATATAACTGATATCATTAACAGTGTTAGGTAGCGTGGTAGACTCGGACTTAGGCTCGTGAGTTACAATATTTTCTGAGCAGCAATTACTTGAAGGAAATGAGTGTGATACTCCCAGTTTAATAAATCAATATTTGTTAACAGCAGTAGTGAATTAGAAGTCAATTTAACACACTCGGACCAAAATGGACCCACAGGTCTTACTTTATAAGTCACAAAATAGATCCTCAATTATTTGTTACAACATTAACAACTGTTACACTATTTCTTTGACAATAAAAATATATATTTTATTCACTTGTCAATAACAGATAGTACTACATTTATTATAACATCATATTATTTCGGAATGAACAACATGGAACATTTACTAGATTTCAGTGAGGAGTATGCATTGATGGTTACTCACAACACACCTAACAAAACTCAATACTGGTAATCAATACTTGTGGTTTCAATATTCAACTGGGGATAACTATATTTCTGCTAATTATCCCCAATCATGTACAACAATATTTCTTTGCAAATATAACTCAGATTAATACAACAGTCTCACATCGCTGGTGTTTACACCACAAACAAGTGAAGCTCGGTATTAGCATCGGTTACATTCCGACGCACGGCTAGAGAGCTCATCTCCAGGGTGTATAGCTCCCAGGTTTTAATCGTGCTGAATTAAAGACATCCTTCTGTGGACATCTTGGTTGTAAACAGCTACCGATCCTCATATTCTAGGTGTGGAGCTCCAGCTCTCGGCTCAAGTCCAGATGGAGAGATGGGACGGAAACATTCTCGACATAAATGCCATAGCCACTGCACTTGGAGATAAGAGTCTTCAGTTGCTGTGATACAGTGTCATATTCATATTGGAAATGGAAGGTCATGGCACCCAAAAAACTATCTATCAAGCACTGCTCCAGCAGTAATTTGGAAATTGCTGGAAGTTGGTCATGAGTTCTTTGCTGCACCTCAATGACACGCCCTTTATATTAAGAAGGGCAAACCACCCCACCTGAAGTCACTCCTTCCCACTGTAAAATTCTATGATTCCACTTGTTGAGGGATCATCTTCAGGTGCTCTTGTGGAAGGCAGCTGACAAGCAGAGCGCCATCTTCCTCAGTATTACTGACTTCGGTTGGGAGATGGTCCACCTTCACTCTTGATAACCACGGGACCACTTGCACCTCCCGACAACATGAACGTCATCAGCTGCCAGTGAAGAGCTGAAGGGAAGACATGTGCTCAGGCCAACTGCAGGTGCTTCGCGGTAGGCCTGTCATGCACCAGCTACTGCACGGATTCCGATGATTGCCACAATCCGCTCACGAAACATGAAGAGAATGGAGAGGAATTCAGCAGTGAAGTCTGTGATGTTGAAGATGAAAGTAATTTGGCTAGTGGGTCGAATGGTAAGGAAGACATTGACCTCGACCCTTATGATTACTGAGTTTTGGCTGAGTCTCTATAAGTTTACTTTTAATTATTTCATGCTTTAAGAGTTATTATGAGGCATAATTTTTTAATTGAATATTTTTAATGAATATCAATTAACGTGATATAATGAGAAAAATCTCAAATAGAAGATATAGATAGAATTTATAGTAGGAGGATTGTAAAGGTGAAGAAATTTGGTAGCGTGGTTAAATAGTTATTTAACCGTTAATATGTTCTTAGGGGAAATCTTTTAAATGCCACTTCTAAGTACAGTTATTTATTAGTTAATTGAATGGCATGAACACATTAATAGATCATTATATTGACGTTACTATAGACATTGACTCCCGGACACAAACATGAAATGGATACACTTTCCACCACAAGTAACTCACCCTATGGATCGCTCTGACAATGACTCACGTGTGACCTGAGGGAGGCCCAGCTGTTGTGGCCTCTGACTGCAGGGCCTGGTAGTGCTGGGGCGTGTGATCCCAACGAGTGCTGAACTCTGTCTCCTGTGGGAGACTCTGCCAGCTGGGGACTTGGTGCTGGGAAGGGAAGTTCCCCTCTCGACCTCGACTTGTGACGAGTGTGAGTCTGTCTGGCTCTGAGTTCTGTCTCTCCTTGTCTGATCACTGGAAGGAGCTGTAGGCTCCTTTTATTGGGGGTCTCAGGTTAGCAGGTAACTCACAATCATCACTAATTTGGGCGAGTCTGAACAAGCGTGTTTGGTCGTCAGGTCCGTGATGCTCGGGGGTCACAGTATGTGGTGTGCGTATCATAGTACAGCGGCTGGTAATACTTCCTAATTATTTCCAACCTGGGTGTGTCTGGCCAGGTGTGTTTGGGCAGGTTCTGGTGTACTGACTGTATGTATATTATGTATGTTGTATGTATACCATGTATGTACTCTATATATATACATTACGTCTCTAGTCAGTAGCGTGTGGCAATGCCCCTGTTTCATGTCACCACACGCTTAGATAAATGTGCCTGGCGACATCTGGAAGCTACTAATGTACCACTTACCACATGTCGCCTGAGAGGTCAGAGAGAGGTCAGTTGACCCATAAAGAGTATAAGGGACTACCTGTGCTTGTAAGCGCACTCCTGTATATTTCCGTTGAATAGAACCTACAAAACTCTACAGGTGTTTGTGTTCGCTCCTGTAGTTAGAACTAAGTACCCCGAACATCTCCACTGACTGGAGGGAAGTTTCATGGGTTAACAAGGTCATGTCGCCTGGTCTCTCATCATACCGTGGCCAGAACTTCGAGACCCCTTGGTGGTTCAGGTTTTAATCTCATTTAATTATTGTAGGGTGGGTCGACTAAGGTGGGTGTACACCTGCTTCATTAGTTACTGTTATATGTATTGTTGTTCTCTTGGGCTGGATTCCTTGGTTTGATGGACAATCATGACAGTGAGTTGAAGAGGTGAATTCTTGATATTATGAGAGCACCTTGAGTTGATGGTAGACTGTTATACCAATCGATAAACGTTTTTTTTTAGTTACCTTAACTCTACCTATAAAAATAAGTTGAGGGGTTAAGTTGCAAAACCCAAAATGGTATTTCTCTATTTATTTGTAAAAATATATTAGTCACAGTCTATTAGTAATTTCACCGTAATTAAAACTATAAGCTGTGAGTGCTAGTTAAGGTCGGGGCTCAGTTTGGCTGAGCTTAGAGTACCTGCCCAATTCTCGTGAGACTCAAGTGAAGACTGATGCCATGAGGGGAAGGTCTGAGGGGTGAGGTGGAGCTGACCCTATTTTGTCAAGGTCTGTATTCCGATAGAGGAATTTCCCCTCACGTGAACGGCACATGGTACCTCACAGCTTATGGAAAATTACAGTAGGGTGATTGGATTATATAATAGAAATGTATTCACCGAAATTTGTACAATTGCTACTGCCATGAGGCAGGGGCTAATACAT
Organism: Homarus americanus; assembly: GCF_018991925.1. Lineage (NCBI taxonomy): Eukaryota > Metazoa > Arthropoda > Malacostraca > Decapoda > Nephropidae > Homarus > Homarus americanus. The sequence goes on along the minus strand of NW_024733126.1, from coordinate 777,886 downwards.
TGCTCGGTCACCACCTTCCGAGCTTCTATGAGGAATTAGCTTCTCGCAGAAAACCCTAAACAGAAACCTATCCATGTTACATACATATGTGTGAAAACACTAAACTGGAGAAACTGCAACCTGGGGTTTAGCAGTTACTAGGATCCTAGTCTGAAGTGCCTTATGGAAGAGTATATTATGTACAATGGTAAACTTAGGTGATATTGTTCTCGAGGAGCAAAACAAAAATATTACTGGAGAGTATATCATGTCCAATGGTAAATTAAAACGATACTGATCTCTAGGAGAAAAAAAAAAATATTACTGCCAATATTACACAATAGTGGGAATAGTTAAACTGGGTTTAACAAATCCCATGAAAAACAAAATAAAAGAGCAGATTATTATCTTCTATATTAGTAAAATGTGACTCTTTCAGGAAAGAAATAAATTTTAATTTAAATGACACAATATTGAGTTCACTGAGAGTCAAAATCGAAACTGGTACAAAGGAATCAAATCCGAAGTGAGATTTAAATTTAATGCACAATGATGGGAAGGCATGGTATTCAACTAATTACAGGTTATTGCGCAGTAATCCGGAGCCTTATAATAACCTTTCACAACTAAATGTTTTCCAACATCGTGGCATCATAAAATGACTTTAGCTTCTTCAGGGAAAAAAAAATTATATATAGATATATACTGAACATTATGTAGATGTGCATATTCCGTCTGCAGCAGAATAAACACGCATTCTTGTGTAAATGTAGACATGACAACTTACACTGTGATAAAAACCCTGCTAACAAAGAATAGATCTCATCTGTTTGCAAAAGTTCGGTTGGTTTATCCAGAGTATACAGTGCGTCATCAGAGTACAAAGGGAAAGGTTTTACATGCCATGCATTAATTTGCTTTGCGCTAGTATAGTTATGTGGATGAGGGTAGCATAGTGCGTGGGAGTTGACTCTAACAGAGGGTAATAATATTCTACCCCATGTTCTGCGAAAATTGGAGTTAAAAGATAACTCGTCTTGGCTATTTGTAAGCTTGAAGAAGAATTTTCACATACACATGTTGTGCATCCACACGTCCTAACCCTGCATTATCAACACTTGCGATTAGTTCATTTTTTGTTATTAGATAAAGCTTGAGCTGAAGTTGCATGCAAATCCTTGGAGAAAAGAAAATAGCCATTCCAGTGCAGGCACTGAATTCATGAAATTGTACAATTATTTTTTTTTTTTAGCTAAATGATTAGACTCAGAAATCATTTTGCGATAATATCATTGTAGAAATGTTAGGAAAATTATTATATACGTTTTGCAGAACGTAGTCTTAAACAATAATAATCAGGTACACTGGGTGTATTTAACGTGTTTGCTGTTTGAACAGCTGTGTCTGGGACCTCGATGTCTGGGACATCATTATCATTCCTGGTAAATGAATATGAATGGACCTTTTTAAGTCTGTTCGCATGTACTACATCTGAAGATGGCGAATTTGGCTTCAAAATTTCATATTTGTTGCACTTTTCATTGGCATTAATGCGGAATGGTCCGTCAAACTTAGTTGAAAGCTTGGTCTTTCGTTCAGGTTCTCACATAATACAATACAATACCAGCGTCGCCTATTTCTAGCATGACAGGCTTAGCTTGTTAATGTTGCTTGTAAATAATTTCAGCGCGTGATGCTGCTAAATGTTTACGTACTTGGCCATGAATATCCGTGAATACGTTGATTTGCCTGGTAGCGAAATCGTCCACATTATAGACAGGGCATGGCTTGTCTGTAAGTACGGCATATGGTAGACGTTTTTCTATGCCTTAAACAATATAGTAGGGTGTTTGCCTGTAGAGCTGTTTGTCGACCAATATGCGGCGACTTGCGGTAACCAATCTTCCCATGCAAAGTGCATTAGACTCACTATTGGACGAAGAATTTCTAGGATTTTGCGATTGGTTCTTTCAGGTAGGCCATTAGCCTGTGGATGATAGGCTGCGATAAAACTTTGTTGGATGTCATTGTCGACATGTTTGTGCTATAAGTTGATTCTTGAACTCTAATCCGTTGTCTGAGAGAAGAACCTTTGGTGTAGTAAAGTGACATATTAGGTGCATTACTAGGGCATAGGCCACTGATTCGGTTGTTTTATCCTTCAGTGGGAGAAAAATCACAAATCTAGAAAAATGATCCACACACACACTTGCACGTACGAGGATCCTTGCTGACTCCCCGTAAGTTGTAACAAGTCGATTGCGACTGTGTCAAACGGACGTTCTGGTGTAGGATATGGTATAATTGGAGCCGGTGACATTGTAGTACACTTATGCTGAGCACAAGACAGACACTTAGTAATGTGCTGCTCTATGTCTTTTTTCGTAGTAGTCCATAAATATTTCTTTCTGATTTCCGCAAGACATTTGTCACGTCCTGGGTGACCTGCTTGGGGAGCATCGTGATACAATATTAGTATCGTTGCACGAAGTGCAGTAGGTACGACAATGTGCATAACCATACCCTCAGTTGTCTGCTTGGAGCGAAGGAGTATGTCTTGTCGTAGTTCAAATTGATTGAACGGAAGAGGTTACTTTGGAAGATTAACCTCCTCCCCCAACTCTAGAGCAAAAATGACTGGAGACCACAATGGATCGAGTCGTTGTTCATCCCTTAATTGTGAGTGGGAGAACGATGATAGAGGCATCACTGGTGCTATGTTTCTGGACAAAGCATCTGCGACCACATTCGCTCTTCCCGGTGAATACTGGAACTCGGGTTAGAACTCTTCAATGGTCAGATACCAGCGTGGTAGTCTACCTTCTTCACTGCCCAAACAACAGCTAACGTTTCTAAATGCGTTATTGAATAACATGTTTCGGCATCAATAAGTTTACGACTTGCAAAGGCAATCACTCTATATTTTCCTTGTTCGTTAGCTGCATAAGTAATGCGCCGATTCCCTGTATTGAAGCGTAGGTACACAAAGTAAATTCTTAAGAGTAATCAGGAAATGCTAAAACAGGGGCATTGCTTATCACGTTCTTCAATGCAATAAAATTATCCTCTTGTTCAGCTTTCCATATAATAGTTGCATCCTTCCTAAGTAGTTTAGTCAAGGGTGAAGCTAATGTCGCATAGCCTTTAATAAAAGAACAATAATATCCAGATAAACCAAGAAAATTACGCACCTTATCAACTGTTGTAGGACGTGGGAACTAGGCAACAGCTTTAACTTTGTCATAAACTGAATGAATGCCGTCACCGTCAACTACATGACCAAGGAATTGGATTCTGGATTTTAAAAATTCACATTTAGAAAGTTTGATTTTGAGTCCCGCTGTAGAAAGTTTTCGGAAAACTTTACGGAGTTTGGCAATATGCGTATCTACATCCTTACTGACTACGATGAGATCATCTAAGTAGGCACATACAGTGGTACCTATCAACCCTGCAAACAAGGTGTTGATCTTCCTTTGAAAAGTCAGTGGGGCATTTGTGAGACCGAATGGCATCCGCAGAAATTCAAAATCTCTCTGTAAAGGCCTGGGACATAGGGATAGAAATCCCTTACCAGGCTCATCAGGATCTTAATAAAGGAAAGTCAAGGACCATGGTTTTCTGAGGAATAACAAACAACCGTTTGAGATGGACATCTCTTTACTATAAAAAATATAACACAAAACTCTGACACCACTCAACAAACATCAAATAACAATTCGGGAGTCAAACAATTAATGCAGTGAACAGTTAATGGAGTCAAACAATTAAGGGAAGCAAACAATTAAAGGAATCAAACAATTAATGGGAGTCAGCAATTAATGGAATCAAAAAATTAATGGAATCAAACAATTAATGGGAGTCAATTACTGAGAGAATCGAACAATAAAAGGGAGTCAGCAATTATTGGAATCAAACAAGAATAGGATAAAAAATGAACAGATATTTCCTACGGCAGTGGCCCTGGGGAAGGTTCTGGAACGCAGTGATCCACTCTCAGGGGGATGGTCCTTTCAACTCCTCACTCGAGCGACAGCGGCGATGTCTTGATACGGCAGGAGAACAGGGGGGAACAGAAGGAGGAGATGAACTGACGGTCGTGGTATGGGGTAGTGGTAGATGTCCAGAGAATTGACAGTCGATAGGTGAAGGTCTGGGGACACAGCCCACGAGTCCCGAGCCTTGATGAGATCACAGCCAGAATTTGACGAACAGCGGGGGACGTAGTGACTGCACTCACGGCTGAGTAGGATCTTCCCCCGGTGATGCTGGTAGCAGAGACGTTATTACCTCCATCCAACCCCCCCACCCAAGTGGGGATCTCACCAGCAAACAAGCGAGTAAGCAGCGGTAACGAGCAGGAAGATCGTTTCCGCCCTTACACTCTCGAGATTTTTCATCAAGAGGTATTTGCCAATAACCGTGGAGCAAATAAAAGTTGCTCAATACAGCATTATCCTTGCCTAAGGATTGTAAAATATCACTCAAGACAGGCATTGGATACACATCTGGGCTAGTATTTTCATTGATGCGCCTAAAATCAATTACTGGGCACCACCCTCCATCCTTCTTAGGGACTAAAAAGTGTGGACTATTGAAAGGAGATTTTAAATGTGTGATAACATCCTGATCTAACATATCCTGAACGATGTCCTGGACTACAGCGCGCTGGCTATTTTGTAATCGGTACACTAGTATGTAAATTGGGTTTGTGCCGTGTTTTAGGGATATGTGATGTGAGGCTCAATTTATGAGATCTAGCTGTTCCCCTGGTAAAGCTACAATGTTTCGGTAGTCGGCAAGCAACTCTAGATGCCTAGTCTTGCCTTGAGGGTGATCAATCACCTTAACATGGTGTGATATTTGATCTATCCTCTCTTGTCTGTTTTGTTTAATTCAAGGTGAAAAACTACCACTTGTGAATTGCCTAGGCTGCTGGGCAACATGGTTATGATAAACTAGAAAATCACACAAATAACATCCTTCTTTCAATTTTCGTAAAGCACCTGTTCTGTTCAGAACTGGGACGTCTGTTAAACCACCAGGACGAAGAGTGCTCAATGTAGATTCGCACGTTAAGTCTTTAACCTTGCATGTTTCCATAAGACAGACTACATCCGCCCCAGTGTACACATCAGGCAAGCTAACAGTGGCTCTGGTGATTTCCTCATTCTGAAAATGGAGAGTACCCATTTAAACTGCAGGTACGATCGTCCAACTATTGCTGCTATAATCAGGCTGAGGAAATGTGTCGGTGGTGTCTTAGACTAGCTTTGACTCAGAATCCTTCGTCCTCTTAGTAGGAGCGTTGGACAACACATTTACCCTTGTGGAGAGCAATGGTACAGACGTGTGCATGGTACTGTAGAAAATACCATTAACAGTGATAATATGTTTGATTAGTTGAACACCTATCAATTTAGTTTTAAGAGTTGGAAGACCTATTAAACAGTCAGCTGGTAAATTAAAGTCTTGGACAATATAAAAATCTGCAGAAAAGGATATACCACGTCTAGAAAAACGTAGTGGTAATGTTACCCTTCCTATTATGTCCAGCTGAGTACTAGAAACTCCTGAAAGATCGGTGTCAGTTGGTCTAATTAAAAATTCTTGGTGAGGGGATCTACGTTGTAACTCTTGATAGGATGCCAAATGTAGGTTATGTATCTAAGCTACTGTGCCGAGTAGCAACCTTGTATATAAGCTACTGTGCCGAGTAGCAACCTTGTATATAAGCTACTGTGTCGAGTAGCAACCTTGTATATAAGCTACTGTGCCGAGTAGCATTTATATATGTAATTACGTGGCAACACTGCACGTGTTATGTGGCAACATTGCCCCGAGGCTGCCATATGGCAATGCAGCCTCAGTCTGGCTCTGTGGGTCGTGCAAGGCACAAGCTAGTCACCACTTGTATTTCTCCTATCAGTTAATAAATGGACTTCAGTGTTACCCGGTGTTTCCCTACCCATCACTGCCTTCTTCAGGGAACACTTGGAACCTCCATGGCGCAGTGAGTAGGATTTGTCGACTTACAAGTGCAAAAACAATGCCGACTGCCGGCGATGTGCGTGTCGATTCGAGTGTGTTGTGTTGTGTTGCATTGTGTTTCGCCGCGACGTGCAGTGTTGCGCAGTCACAGTGCGTTTTAGTGACGGTGGCAGTGTTAGTGTCAGTGTATTAGTGTGTCTAGAGCTGAGAGTTGAGCATTGGCCTGTTTTTTGTGGTACCCACGGAGCACGCAGGCGTACACCCTCCTCGTGTGACATCCGGGGAGACACTAACGTCTTACCTCCTCGGCGGCTCCAGCCACCCGCATTAAGGCCACCACGATCTGCTCTCTCAGACACACACACACACGCACGCACGCACTCACGGACAGAACAGTGGACTCTATGCGTTATTTCTGCGCTGTTTACGTCATATATTTGTGGTACGAGCTGATGAGGCGCCACTTTATACACTAAACAGCGCAGTTCAAGCATACTAAGATGGGCGGTAAGAAGGGACAACGTCAAGATGGGAGACACGACTCCCCAGATGGCGCTTCTGCGCCCACTGCATCTCATCCTCTACCTCCAGCGACGGACATTGCCACAATTCTGAGGTGGATGGATGACAAGGACGAGTGACTCAGAGAAATGGAACTTCAGAGGGAGGAGATACGAAGAGAGGAGGAAACGACGCTTTTTGATGCACTATTGGCGACCCTGGCGCTAACCCACCCTCCATCACTCGCAGGTAGTGCTCACCAAGGCGCCAGTACCCTCCCTCCTCCACCACACCAGCGTCCTCCAGGTACTCTTGCTACTCCAACAGCTCCCCCACCCGCCCTCTGACCAGACGTCACGTTTCAGCTTTTTCGTGAGTGGAGGCGGCGGTGGACAGATTACTCCACGATGGTGGACCTTGATAGCATGCTTCCAAACAAACAGCTCATCCAACTGCGGATGTGTTTGTCGCTGGAGACCCAAAGAGTTTTGGAGCACACGTTGCAAGTGCCTCCCGATTCTACGTCTTCAGTGACGGATGTGCTCGACCTTCTACAGGAGCATGTTAAAGGTCGGAATAACGAGGCTTTGCATCGCCGTGCCTTCACCAGCTGCAAGCAGGCGAAAATGAATCCTTTGACGACTTTTTTGTACGTCTGAAGAGTTTGTCGGAGGAGACCGACGTCTGCAAGGCGCACAGCCGGGAATGTGAGGAAGCCTGGATCAAGCACGGGATCTTGACAGGTGTCAGGCAAGAAGAGTTGGTGCAGCGACTCATCCCCCTGGACGCTTCCTCCACTCTCCAGGTGGTAGTGACTGAATGTCGGTCATACGAGGCCACCAAGTCCGCCACCTCTGCCTTACGGGCCCCATCTGCTGTGAGAGCTATCTCACAGTACAAGAAGGGTAAGAAGGCGGCCAACAACGTGAAGGCTGCCGCACGTCCTTCCACGCCTCCGCCTAGTACTTCCTGTGGCAGCTGTGGGATGCAGCATGGCCCCAAGACATGCCCGGCCGCCGACGCACTGTGTCGTGGATGTGACCGTAAGGGCCACTGGTCTAACACAGACAGGTGCCCTGTCACAAGTGTCAGGCCTGCGGTCGCTATGGACACTACGACAAGTGCTGCCGCCAACCCAGCCCAAAAGCCCCGAGACGAGGAGGAAAGCAGCGCACTTCCCTCGGGGTGGTTCGCACACAGCCCCCTTCAGATGGCCCACGCAGCCCCAAGCAGCAGCTGAGTCACATCAGGAGGGTGGAATCGACCACATGCCCCAGGGCTACCCCTTCCCCTACCATCCGCGTCGCCGTCACACACGGTGATGTGTCGGGTCACATCGAGGTGATACCGGACACCGGCACTGATACTACGGTGATAGGCCTGAAGGACCTCCAGAAACTGGGCCACACCAAACGCGACCTGGGACCACTGCCGCAGCTGCAGTATTACAATGAGGACGGTTCCCAGATGCCGGACACTATGGGCTCCTTTCAAGCGGAGATTACCTACGGCGACAGGTCGTGTCACGGATGGATGAACGTGCAGCCTCCTCTCGCTGCACCCTTGTTGTCGTGGGGGCACTGTAAGGAGTTAGGCGTGATGCCCAGAGACTTTCCCGAGCAGATCCCAGCTGCTCGGTACACCGCCAGCCGGGTGTGTGAGTCAACGAGCGACGCAGCTGCCGCACAGAGCTGCCTAGAACCCGCGTCCACTCCTGCCCCGCCTTCACCCAAGTCACGGCAGCTTCCTCTTCACAGCGAGACGTCTCCTTCAGCCGCAAGGGCCTACTTCCTGAAGGAGTACTCGGAAGTGCTGGTGACGAAGGAGGCCCTACGGACCGCGCCAGTGAAGGCTATGGCGGGTCCGCCTATGAGGATACACCTGCGGGAAGATGCGCAGCCGTTTGCCATACACACTCCCCGGTTGATCCCTCTCACCTTCAGGGATTCAGTCAAGAAGGAACTGGATTCCATGGTGGCCCAGGGTGTCATCGTACCCGTTGGTGACGACCTGTCCCCTTGGTGCCACCCTCTAGTCTCTATGGCTAAGACTAACGGTGGAGTGTGGATTTCTACCGACTTGTCTAAGCTTAACAGCCAGGTGTCCCATCCCGCCCACCCTTCATCCACTCCTTTTGCAGCTATAAGGAGTGTGGACCCGAAGGTACGGTACTTTTCGACAATGGACGCCCTCTGTGGTTACTGGCAGATCCCACTGAAGAAGGAGGATCAGCCACTGACCACTTTCATCACGCCTTACGGACGCTTCCGCTATTGCTTTGGCCCTATGGGATTCGCTGCTATGGGGGACGCCTTCTGTCTCCGTGGTGACATGGCACGTCAAGGCGTGACCAACTGCGTGAAGGTAGTGGATGACGTCCTCCTCTACGATGAGGACTACCTGACGCATCTTCACCGCATCGACGAGGTACTGACCAGGTGTAGGACGCGCGGCATCACTCTGAATGCCGAGAAGTTCGTCTTGGCCTCACCTGCAGTGTCTTTCCGCGGCTACCGACTCTCAAGGGATGGCATTGCTGCGGACCCGGAGAAAGTTCGCGCCATAGCGGACTTTGCCAAACCTGCCAACCTTACGGATCTCAGGTCTTTCATGGGCCTGGTGAACCAACTGGCAGAATTTTCTCCTGACGTCTCCTCCGCTGCCAGGCCTCTCCGCTCCCTGATGAGCCCCAAGAGGACTTTCACGTGGACCCCTGACCACGACCTCGCCTTTCATAAGGTGAAGGAGTCCCTGTCAAGTCCACCTATCCTTGCTACTTTCGATCCAGTGCTCCCCACCGTCCTCCAGACAGACGCCTCACGCCTGTACGGGGTTGGTTACGCCCTTCTCCAGGATCACGGTGGAGGAAAGTACCGGCTCGTACAGTGTGGCTCTCGCTTCCTCACCGATACTGAGTCCCGCCACGCTACCATCGAGCTGGAGCTGCTGGCAGTGGTATGGACCTTATCGAAGTGCAAGTTTTACTTGATTGGTCTACAGCACTTCGACCTCATCACAGACCACAGGCCCTTGGTCCCCATTCTTAACCACTATTCGCTGGACGCCATCGAGAATCCCCGCCTCCAACGCCTGAAGGAGAAGATTTTGGCCTTCGTCTTCACCACGGCTTGGCGCGCAGGTAAGGAGTTGTGCATCCCGGATGCCCTCTCCCGCTCCCCAGTCAGCTGCCCGACACCTGAAGACGAGATGCTCAGCACCGAGGCCGGTTTCTCCATCAGCAACATCGTCACTTTGCAGGCCGTACAGTCCGTCGCCAGCACCCAGGCCTCAGTGTCGCCACCCAACAGCGATCTGGCCCTTTAGGAACTACGGACCGCGGCACGCAACGACCCCTCCTACACTCAGCTCTTGGAGAGTGTGAGGACTGGGTTCCTTCACAACGCCCTACGCCTGTATTGGAAGATACGTGAGGACCTCTACTGTATGCAGATGGGGAACTCGTCCTGTACGGCGCCCGGGTGGTCGTCCCTGCAGCTTTCCGTCATCGCGTTCTGGCCCGCTTACACGACAGCCATCGTGAAGCAGAGGCCACCAAGCGCCGCGCAAGGCAGGCTGGGTACTGGCCCGGCATTGACGTGGATATCGTCAATACAGTCCGTGCCTGTGAGCCGTGCCAGATCATGCAGCCCAGTCAACAGCAGGAGCCCCTCTTGTGCGACGACGAACCCACCAGGCCCTTCGAGTCCGTGTCGGCTGATTTCTTCAGCACAGCTGGGAAACATTTCCTAGTTGTCGCCGACCGACTCTCTGGCTGGCCTGTGGTGGTAATCTGTGGCTCGGACACGACGTCCACGGCCATCATTCGCCACTTCCGGCACCTCTTTCGTGACCTGGGCGTCCCCGTGCGTCTGCGGACGGACGGTGGGCCACAGTTCACCAGCCGGGACTTCACAGGATTCCTGGAGCGTTGGGGAGTCCGCCACATCGTGTCAAGACAGTCAAGCACCTCATCCTCAAGGTGGCCCCTTCAGGCAACATAGACTGTGAGGCGTTTGATAAAGGACTCCTGGAGTTACGTAATACTCCCACCCACACAGGACGCTCCTCTGCCCAGATCCTGTATGGTTACCCTCTCCGCTCTTGTGTTCCTGCACTCGCCAAGGCCTTTGCGAAGGAGTGGCAGACCAGAGCCGAGAGCTGCAACTGCCGCGACGCTACACGTGTCCAGGACGCCAAGGCTCGGTATGACGACCGTGCCCGCCCTCTTTAGCCACTGGAGATTGGTGCCCTTGTCCGCGTCTAGGACCCGACAACGACACGTTGGGGCAAGGTGGGCATAGTGATGGGCGTCGGCCGGTCGCGGGACTACAAGGTCAGGATGCCGAGCGGCCGCGTCTGGTGGAGGAACCGCCCCTTCCTCCAGCCAGTCCCACCCCTAACCGAGGACGCCCCTACACCTCACGAGGATCCGCCCCACAGTGCACCTCGACGCTCGGAGCGACTTAGGACTAAGAAGTCCGCTCAAGACAAAGTCTATGAGCGTAAGGGGGAAAGGGAGATGTAGGTTATGTATTTGTAGGTTATGTATCTAAGTTACTGTGCCGAGTAGCAACCTTGTATATAAGCTACTGTGCCGAGTAGCAACCTTGTACTGTGTATAAGCTACTGTGCCGAGTAGCTAGTCACCACTTGTATTTCTCCTATCCGTTAATAAATGGACTTCAGTGTTACCTGGTGTTTCCATACCCATCACTCTCTTCTTCAGGGAACGCTTGGAACCTTCACCAAAGAAATTACGTTTGCACATGCACCCTTATCAATGTCTAACGCTAACTTGACTAACCGGAATTGATAACACTTCCGCTATGGTTCACGCCGGTATTAACGAGGCTGTAATAGAAGCGTTGTCACGTGGTGGTACTGGTGTATCTACCCTACGTCGGTCTGGGACTGGCGTTGCTCTTCCCCAATTTCTTGTGAAAACGACTACGCGACTTACCGTGGTGGGATACCTTTGGTACGTCCATCCCTATTTCTCTACATCGTAGGACAGCTAGACAATCCTCCGTAGTATGGGTGGGAGACTCATGGTATAAACACCACACGTCAGCTGTCGGGTCTGAAGCAGACTTAGTTTGAGCAGCTGTTGCATAAGTCTTATGTGGGCCTAGTCGCTCTGGTGGTTGAGGGGTTGGTTTGTTTTTAGGCTTTGCACCACTTCGTTGGAGTTGGTAACAAATATCAACTGTATGACCATTCTTCTTGCATTGTGTGCAAACTAAATATTACTTTTTTGTGGCTGAGTTCTTGGGAACTCGTTGCTGAAATGGTGCTACAGGTGTTACTGTTCTCGTTAGAGGAGTACGTGATGACTTGGGAGCAATCTTACTTCCGTACTCCAGAATCAAATCAGTTGGTGCATAATCATTTTTCTGTGCTTGATTATATGTAGGTTCACAGACTGTCAGAAGAAAACTAATTAGTTCAATTAGTTTTGCAAAATTTTCCCGAGACATTGTCATCAGCGTCGAACCAAGGTGTTCCACTAAAATTAACCAGGATGTCTTGACAGACATCACCTGCAATGGCTACGCCTTTCATGGGATCTTCTGAGCGAATCACATGCCAAAGACGGTCAACCCATCTAAACATCCAATTTAAATGACCTTGGAGTGTTCTGAATTCAAAAAGACAAATTAGTGCCTTCTTAAATTTGTCATATGAAGAAGCAGCAAGGTCACTAGCGTCTAAATGCTCGCTGGCAAAACTACCTTGCTTGATATGAGGGCGTACAAAACTCTTTCTTCATCCCCTGTTATTCCGACATTTTTCATTGTATCTTCACATGCTCTTATAAATGTCATTACAAGGTGGTCATCTTCCGCCGTAAAATCGTGAGCTTGGTCCCTACGTTGTAACACCTGAATATAACTAGAAGTGTTAGAGGACCTACCGGTATTAGGAGAAGCCATGGTTAGTGAGTTGCTAGACAAATTAGAACTAACTGAAAGCTTAGTGGATGCGGGAGGGAAAAGAAAAATATCTGACACACTGTGAGACTCTGTAGGCTGAGATGTATCTGGCCCGTAATCAGGTGTTGTATTTTACGTATTACCTGACCTTAGGGTCCCACGACATAAGTTGTCATGTGATTGATCACTTAAATGTTCACTACTCTCAACAGAAATTCTCGCAGTAAGGGCGCTTGCGTTTCTTGCGAATCTATTAATTCTACGCGTTGAGTACTTACACGAGTACCAGTGGCTAGTACAGTGTCAGACTTGAGTGCGTCGTCAGAATTAACTGAAACGTTATCATAAAGCTCCTCCAAACCAGTAATATCTGAACTCATTAAATATCAAAGATAATCCATCAGTGCTAAATAGACATGATAAGTCATTCTACACAAATACCTTGCGTAGCCATTTACAGTAAATGTTTAAAAAATATCGTAATAATTGGCAAGAAAAAATTACTTGTTATAGAGAACTTCAGTACATTTATATATAAAAAATAAGTAAGACACGTATAATTTAAACACTAACCTACCACGACACCTGATGTATGATGGTGTGCTGTAGCATATGCTAATGTGTATATAATATACTGTAGTGTGTGTCTTTGTCCTACTATTGGTTTGATAGAATTCTGGAAATTTCTTGAAAATCTGGCCTCTAATCCCGTAGACTTCAGTAGCTTGGATGATGTCAGCTGGTTGAGATTCACAGTCAGGGTTGCTGGTGTGTAGTTTAAAGATGACATCCTTGAAGAATTCGTGATGGCGTCTGGTGTTCACGAGGGGTACCATGCGGTCAACCTCTGGATGAGTGGTGGATGGCAATCTCGATGAACTTGGAGTTCACTGGGGTCGTCTCTGGTATCAGCAGAGGATCCTGTTACTGCACCCTGGGGCAAACTTGATGATGTTGAAGATTGGTAGATCTCTTGACGTTGATTGATTATGCCAGGTTGACTAGTTGGCCTGCACAAGATGTAGCTGGTTTCACAAAGAATTTATAACACTCTGTTTTTACGAACAGCAGAAACTCTGAGTTAAACAACTTGGGATGCCTAACAGGTATTTTTCTTAACTATGCCTTGAGCACAGGAGTTGTACTGTCGCTGTATGGTGATGGTTGTTCTTTGAGAAAAAAAATATGCAGACAGCGTCTCCACAGCATTTGAGAGTTGGGGACTGGGGGGGTGTCTGGGACGCTGGGTCTTTGTAGTTATGGGCACACCACACGGCAGGCAAAAGGAATGTACCGGGTCACATCCACTTGAGATAGGGACTCTCAGTATTAGGCCTGTCGTCGGTACGGGGTTTTGCCATATACAGTGCATTATTGATAACTAGCATATTAAATGTTATTGAGAAAAGATTTTTTGTTTGTCAATCTGGGATGACATTTAAATATATCTGACATATAATCAATGACCTCACCAGCCAGGACTCGAACCCTTGACCTAATGCATGGGACCAGGGAACGCTACCGACCATACCACAATTGCTCTTGTGTTCAAAGTCCGCGTGTTATATGGACTAAAAATGAATTATATCTGACATATAACATTGCTCACGAGAATATATACGGTATATAATCGGTTGGCATAGAGAATGACGCTTAGAAAATTTCACTGTTACATGGGTTACAGTGATGTGGGTTCCTTGCACAGTTAGTTACACTGCATCTCACTGGTTTCAGTTATTGGATCTATCCCATCGCTGCCGCCTTTATATGAGCGTTGGTTGGAATTACCTTAACTCTGCTTATATAAATAAGTTGAGAGGTTAAGTTGCAAAACCCAAAATGGTCTTTTCTCCATTTATTTGTAAAAAAATATATCAGTCACAGTTTATTAGTAATTTCACCGTAATTAAAACTAAGCTGTGAGTGTTAGTTAAGGTCGGGGCTCAGTTTGGCTAAGCTTAGAGTACCAGACCGATTCTCGTGAGACTCAAGTGAAGAATGGTGCCGTGAGAGGAAGGTCTGGGGGATGAGGCGGAGCTGACCCTACATTCTTAAGGTTGGTATTCAGATAGAGGAATTTCCCCTCACGTGAACGGCACATGGTACCTCACAGCTTATGGAAAATTACAGTAGGGTGATTGGATTATATAATAGAAATGTATTCACAGAAATTTGTACAATTGCTAATGCCATGAGACAGGGGCTAATACACACACACACACACACACTCAATTAAATTTACCAAATTAACCAGGGGAATATCACCATTCGCTGACACCGAACATCAGGTCGAACACATAACTGCTCAACTGACGATTTGTCAGAAGTGGTATAGGGAGGCGAGAGGTCGACCGGAGTATAGTGAAGTTCCCGCTACCTGAGCATCATTTTCAAAGGATGGGCTTAGTAGACTGGAGTCGCCCCTGAATTGGGATACGATAAACACCTGTCTGTGGGCCTCCTAAAGTCCCTACGACTGGACATGTCAGGTCATACATATAGTCATCCTGGATGACAAGGACTGACGAGTCCTCCCATCCAATGTATTAACATAGGCATAATATTCCTACAAAATCATAAAGTAATAAAACTAGTACCAAACATTAAGTACCAACGACACCTGGCATATTGAACATTAAATCATAATAGAAACATATCAATAATCACTTTAGCAGAAATGAATCTCAAAAGAACATAACATAGACAAATCAATCTGCTCGCTGGCTGAAGGAAGGAAGTCTTGTGACCAACCCACTCACTTTCCAGCACACACATCACCTCTGTTCCGGGTTCATAACACCTCGAATACTTTGAATGAATCATCGAGATCCCAAAATTCTTGAATTTGCACGAGGCTCATTAGTGCTGTAAGGGGTTTATATTCCAGTCCAGTGTGTGTTGGAACTGTTTTGTTGAGTATCGGGTTTGTTCTCTGCATATGAAGCACGTATTGCTCTTGGAAAGTTCGAACCAAGTCATAGTGCAGGGTGTAACTGTATGGCTGGTCATCACTTGGCTCCCTTCCTGTGACCCAGTTGGTCATCTGCTACCTGTGAATATTTCATAAAATTCATTATCGTTTTTGGTTTATGGTTCCTATGGTGTTATTTGCGTTTTAAGGGTACCTTGTGTAATGTTTGTTAATTAATATGTATGTACAACTTAGTGTGTATGAATTGTGCAAATATAATAGCATGTTGACATTTACTCCTAAAATAATTAGACACTATTCTAAATGGACGGTATTGTTGCAGCTTTTTATTCATGGTTACGTTGGTGTGAACTGTTGTCCTAGCCTTGTATGTCAACACGCCATCTAGGACACTGTACTGTTCCTCCCGGGTCCATTATCAAGTGCCTGTGCCGGTTAGGAGGATACTTGCTCTCCTGTGAAGTTGTTGAGAAGATACCAAGTTACCAGCTGTGCTGTGTTGATATACAAGACCCCACGGTTGACATCCAGTGTCTACATTCCCGAAATTTGTTCCGGCCGGCAGTCATTCACTTCCATACGGTTAAACCCCACACTATGACTCGGTTCGAACTACCCACAACCAACACCTGCTTCAGATACAGAGAACAAACCCATCACTAAACAACACAGTTCCAACAATCATTGAACTGGAATAAAAACCCCTTACAATGCTCCTCGAATAAGCTAAAATCTTAGGAATTTTATAAATTTACAGTTCAGTGTGGCTTGTCCTAGGAAGGTAATGAACATCGACTAAGAAAATCAGCACCAATGTTACCATTGCCTTTTATATACTCAATTCTGAAGGAGTAAGCTTGTAAAGCTAAAGACCACCTCAGCAGTCTACCATTGTGGTTTTTCTTGTTTCTGAAATATTTTAGATGTTGTTGATCAGTCTGAAGGACATATTCTCTTGCATACAAGTAGTTTTCATACTTATAAATTGCCCAGACAATGCTAAGACACTCTCTCTCTATCACAGTATATCTCTTTTCCCAGTCCAGGAGAGACTTGCAGCCGTCTGACACTGGCATAAGAATTCCTTCAATCATCTGTAGTAATACAGCACCTAAACCTGTATCTGAGGCATCTGTTCTGAGGTAGAAATCTTTAGTATAATCAGGCAAAGATAAAATTGGTTTTCCTGACAGCTTGTCCTTTAAAACATTAAAACTACCAATCTGTTCTCAGCTCTAATCTAGTACGTTACTACTATATTTCTTTAGTATACTATTCATTGATGATGCTACAGTATATCTGCATAATCTGGAATAAATTTTCTACAGAATGATGCTGAATCCAGGAATGATCTAAGCTGCTTTTTGTGGCTTGGTAGTGGCACACTGATTACAGCATTTATTTTATCTTCGCGCAGGGAGAATTGATTGTTCTCAAGGGAAAATCCCAAATAATATATTTTTGAATAAGCAAAGAAACATTTCTTGTGACCAGCTGTCAATCTATGTTTGCGTAACCTCTCACATAACTCTTTCACATCTTCTAAAAATAACATTCAGTGTTCTTCAATCCAAAAATCACCTTTCTCACCAGTCTTATGAAGGTAGCACAAGCAGTTTTAATCCAAAGGGCATATGCTGAAATGGTATCAGACTAAGATGAGCAGCAAAACCTGTACAGACTTTAGAGTTCTCCAACAATTCTAATTTACCAATAACCTTTACGCATGTCTATCTTGGTGAAATATTTATAATTTACAAAGTTTCCCAAAGACTCATCAATAGTAGCCATCAAACAAAGTCACGTCATTGAGACATCTGAAATCTATGCAAACTCTTAAACAGTTATGTGCCTTTTTAACAAGAACAACTAGTGAACAATAGTTAGAGTAAGATGGTTCTATCATACCTAATTCTAACATTCTGTCTCCCTCATCAAAAGCGTTTAACAAATTATGAGGGATGGGATATGGCTTCTTGTGTATAGGCATTAGGGTGTGTCATACGGAGGCGAATTTTTTTTTTTGAGTTTGAAAAATCGGCCCATGGTATTAATGATGTAGTTCTATGTGCAGAATCATGTGATATCTTCAGATTTGAAAAGTTTTCATTTTTTGCTAGGTAAATTTTAACTTGAAATCTTATGAAAATTCAGTATTCCCACCCTTTTACCAACACCACTAAATAGCTCATTTAAAGTAAAGTAAATGTATCAGGTTAATTTATTAGGATGAAAATGATCCGGAATAGTGAAACGAATGATCTTGACACATTTATTAAATTTAATATTCCTTTAGAAAACAAAATCATCAAATAGAAAAACCGGTTTTACTACTACGACCCGGTGTTGCTGCACACCATAGAGAACATGTCTTTCTTGCTTCTGTTTCTACTCATCACCTCCTTGCTGACCACCTGAGCTCGGATGTAGCCTTCCCTCCTCTCCTGGCTGTACACGTGACTGCTGGCCTCGCTCACTTGCGAGGGCCTGGCAGGGACATGCATGGGGTTGTCCAGGAAAGCTCTGACTTGAACATTGGTGAGGCTGCAGGTAAGAGGGGGCTCACTGCCAACCCGGAACAGAGGTGATGTGTGTGCTGGAAAGTGAGTGGGTTGGTCACAAGACTTCCTTCCTTCAGCCAGCGAGCAGATTGATTTGTCTATGTTATGTTCTTTTGAGATTCATTTCTGCTATAGTGATTATTGATATGTTTCTATTATGATTTAATGTTCAATATGCCAGGTGTCGTTGGTACTTAATGTTTGGTACTAGTTTTATTACTTTATGATTTTGCAGGAATATTATGCCTATGTTAATACATTGGATGGGAGGACTCGTCAGTCCTTGTCATCCAGGATGACTATATGTATGACCTGACATGTCCAGTCGTAGGGACTTTAGGAGGCCCACAGACAGGTGTTTATCGTATCCCAATTCAGGGGCGACTCCGGTCTACTAAGCCCATCCTTTGAAAATGATGCTCAGGTAGCGGGAACTTCACTATACTCCGGTCGACCTCTCGCCTCCCTATACCACTTCTGACAAATCGTCAGTTGAGCAGTTATGTGTTCGACCTGATGTTCGGTGTCAGCGAATGGTGATATTCCCCTGGTTAATTTGGTAAATTTAATTGAGTGTGTGTGTGTGTGTGTGTGTATTAGCCCCTGTCTCATGGCATTAGCAATTGTACAAATTTCTGTGAATACATTTCTATTATATAATCCAATCACCCTACTGTAATTTTCCATAAGCTGTGAGGTACCATGTGCCGTTCATGTGAGGGGAAATTCCTCTATCTGAATACCAACCTTAAGAATGTAGGGTCAGCTCCGCCTCATCCCCCAGACCTTCCTCTCACGGCACCATTCTTCACTTGAGTCTCACGAGAATCGGTCTGGTACTCTAAGCTTAGCCAAACTGAGCCCCGACCTTAACTAACACTCACAGCTTAGTTTTAATTACGGTGAAATTACTAATAAACTGTGACTGATATATTTTTTTACAAATAAATGGAGAAAAGACCATTTTGGGTTTTGCAACTTAACCTCTCAACTTATTTATATAAGCAGAGTTAAGGTAATTCCAACCAACGCTCATATAAAGGCGGCAGCGATGGGATAGATCCAATAACTGAAACCAGTGAGATGCAGTGTAACTAACTGTGCAAGGAACCCACATCACTGTAACCCATGTAACAGTGAAATTTTCTAAGCGTCATTCTCTATGCCAACCGATTATATACCGTATATATTCTCGTGAGCAATGTTATATGTCAGATATAATTCATTTTTAGTCCATATAACACGCGGACTTTGAACACAAGAGCAATTGTGGTATGGTCGGTAGCGTTCCCTGGTCCCATGCATTAGGTCAAGGGTTCGAGTCCTGGCTGGTGAGGTCATTGATTATATGTCAGATATATTTAAATGTCATCCCAGATTGACAAACAAAAAATCTTTTCTCAATAACATTTAATATGCTAGTTATCAATAATGCACTGTATATGGCAAAACCCCGTACCGACGACAGGCCTAATACTGAGAGTCCCTATCTCAAGTGGATGTGACCCAGTACATTCCTTTCGCCTGCCGTGTGGTGTGCCCATAACTACAAAGACCCAGCGTCCCAGACACCCCCCCAGTCCCCAACTCTCAAATGCTGTGGAGACACTGTCTGCATATTTTTTTTCTCAAAGAACAACCATCACCATACAGCGACAGTACAACTCCTGTGCTCAAGGCATAGTTAAGAAAAATACCTGTTAGGCATCCCAAGTTGTTTAACTCAGAGTTTCTGCTGTTCGTAAAAACAGAGTGTTATAAATTCTTTGTGAAACCAGCTACATCTTGTGCAGGCCAACTAGTCAACCTGGCATAATCAATCAACGTCAAGAGATCTACCAATCTTCAACATCATCAAGTTTGCCCCAGGGTGCAGTAACAGGATCCTCTGCTGATACCAGAGACGACCCCAGTGAACTCCAAGTTCATCGAGATTGCCATCCACCACTCATCCAGAGGTTGACCGCATGGTACCCCTCGTGAACACCAGACGCCATCACGAATTCTTCAAGGATGTCATCTTTAAACTACACACCAGCAACCCTGACTGTGAATCTCAACCAGCTGACATCATCCAAGCTACTGAAGTCTACGGGATTAGAGGCCAGATTTTCAAGAAATTTCCAGAATTCTATCAAACCAATAGTAGGACAAAGACACACACTACAGTATATTATATACACATTAGCATATGCTACAGCACACCATCATACATCAGGTGTCGTGGTAGGTTAGTGTTTAAATTATACGTGTCTTACTTATTTTTTATATATAAATGTACTGAAGTTCTCTATAACAAGTAATTTTTTCTTGCCAATTATTACGATATTTTTTAAACATTTACTGTAAATGGCTACGCAAGGTATTTGTGTAGAATGACTTATCATGTCTATTTAGCACTGATGGATTATCTTTGATATTTAATGAGTTCAGATATTACTGGTTTGGAGGAGCTTTATGATAACGTTTCAGTTAATTCTGACGACGCACTCAAGTCTGACACTGTACTAGCCACTGGTACTCGTGTAAGTACTCAACGCGTAGAATTAATAGATTCGCAAGAAACGCAAGCGCCCTTACTGCGAGAATTTCTGTTGAGAGTAGTGAACATTTAAGTGATCAATCACATGACAACTTATGTCGTGGGACCCTAAGGTCAGGTAATACGTAAAATACAACACCTGATTACGGGCCAGATACATCTCAGCCTACAGAGTCTCACAGTGTGTCAGATATTTTTCTTTTCCCTCCCGCATCCACTAAGCTTTCAGTTAGTTCTAATTTGTCTAGCAACTCACTAACCATGGCTTCTCCTAATACCGGTAGGTCCTCTAACACTTCTAGTTATATTCAGGTGTTACAACGTAGGGACCAAGCTCACGATTTTACGGCGGAAGATGACCACCTTGTAATGACATTTATAAGAGCATGTGAAGATACAATGAAAAATGTCGGAATAACAGGGGATGAAGAAAGAGTTTTGTACGCCCTCATATCAAGCAAGGTAGTTTTGCCAGCGAGCATTTAGACGCTAGTGACCTTGCTGCTTCTTCATATGACAAATTTAAGAAGGCACTAATTTGTCTTTTTGAATTCAGAACACTCCAAGGTCATTTAAATTGGATGTTTAGATGGGTTGACCGTCTTTGGCATGTGATTCGCTCAGAAGATCCCATGAAAGGCGTAGCCATTGCAGGTGATGTCTGTCAAGACATCCTGGTTAATTTTAGTGGAACACCTTGGTTCGACGCTGATGACAATGTCTCGGGAAAATTTTGCAAAACTAATTGAACTAATTAGTTTTCTTCTGACAGTCTGTGAACCTACATATAATCAAGCACAGAAAAATGATTATGCACCAACTGATTTGATTCTGGAGTACGGAAGTAAGATTGCTCCCAAGTCATCACGTACTCCTCTAACGAGAACAGTAACACCTGTAGCACCATTTCAGCAACGAGTTCCCAAGAACTCAGCCACAAAAAAGTAATATTTAGTTTGCACACAATGCAAGAAGAATGGTCATACAGTTGATATTTGTTACCAACTCCAACGAAGTGGTGCAAAGCCTAAAAACAAACCAACCCCTCAACCACCAGAGCGACTAGGCCCACATAAGACTTATGCAACAGCTGCTCAAACTAAGTCTGCTTCAGACCCGACAGCTGACGTGTGGTGTTTATACCATGAGTCTCCCACCCATACTACGGAGGATTGTCTAGCTGTCCTACGATGTAGAGAAATAGGGATGGACGTACCAAAGGTATCCCACCACGGTAAGTCGCGTAGTCGTTTTCACAAGAAATTGGGGAAGAGCAACGCCAGTCCCAGACCGACGTAGGGTAGATACACCAGTACCACCACGTGACAACGCTTCTATTACAGCCTCGTTAATACCGGCGTGAACCATAGCGGAAGTGTTATCAATTCCGGTTAGTCAAGTTAGCGTTAGACATTGATAAGGGTGCATGTGCAAACGTAATTTCTTTGGTGAAGGTTCCAAGCGTTCCCTGAAGAAGAGAGTGATGGGTATGGAAACACCAGGTAACACTGAAGTCCATTTATTAACGGATAGGAGAAATACAAGTGGTGACTAGCTACTCGGCACAGTAGCTTATACACAGTACAAGGTTGCTACTCGGCACAGTAGCTTATATACAAGGTTGCTACTCGGCACAGTAACTTAGATACATAACCTACAAATACATAACCTACATCTCCCTTTCCCCCTTACGCTCATAGACTTTGTCTTGAGCGGACTTCTTAGTCCTAAGTCGCTCCGAGCGTCGAGGTGCACTGTGGGGCGGATCCTCGTGAGGTGTAGGGGCGTCCTCGGTTAGGGGTGGGACTGGCTGGAGGAAGGGGCGGTTCCTCCACCAGACGCGGCCGCTCGGCATCCTGACCTTGTAGTCCCGCGACCGGCCGACGCCCATCACTATGCCCACCTTGCCCCAACGTGTCGTTGTCGGGTCCTAGACGCGGACAAGGGCACCAATCTCCAGTGGCTAAAGAGGGCGGGCACGGTCGTCATACCGAGCCTTGGCGTCCTGGACACGTGTAGCGTCGCGGCGGTTGCAGCTCTCGGCTCTGGTCTGCCACTCCTTCGCAAAGGCCTTGGCGAGTGCAGGAACACAAGAGCGGAGAGGGTAACCATACAGGATCTGGGCAGAGGAGCGTCCTGTGTGGGTGGGAGTATTACGTAACTCCAGGAGTCCTTTATCAAACGCCTCACAGTCTATGTTGCCTGAAGGGGCCACCTTGAGGATGAGGTGCTTGACTGTCTTGACACGATGTGGCGGACTCCCCAACGCTCCAGGAATCCTGTGAAGTCCCGGCTGGTGAACTGTGGCCCACCGTCCGTCCGCAGACGCACGGGGACGCCCAGGTCACGAAAGAGGTGCCGGAAGTGGCGAATGATGGCCGTGGACGTCGTGTCCGAGCCACAGATTACCACCACAGGCCAGCCAGAGAGTCGGTCGGCGACAACTAGGAAATGTTTCCCAGCTGTGCTGAAGAAATCAGCCGACACGGACTCGAAGGGCCTGGTGGGTTCGTCTTCGCACAAGAGGGGCTCCTGCTGTTGACTGGGCTGCATGATCTGGCACGGCTCACAGGCACGGACTGTATTGACGATATCCACGTCAATGCCGGGCCAGTACCCAGCCTGCCTTGCGCGGCGCTTGGTGGCCTCTGCTTCACGATGGCTGTCGTGTAAGCGGGCCAGAACGCGATGACGGAAAGCTGCAGGGACGACCACCCGGGCGCCGTACAGGACGAGTTCCCCATCTGCATACAGTAGAGGTCCTCACGTATCTTCCAATACAGGCGTAGGGCGTTGTGAAGGAACCCAGTCCTCACACTCTCCAAGAGCTGAGTGTAGGAGGGGTCGTTGCGTGCCGCGGTCCGTAGTTCCTAAAGGGCCAGATCGCTGTTGGGTGGCGACACTGAGGCCTGGGTGCTGGCGACGGACTGTACGGCCTGCAAAGTGACGATGTTGCTGATGGAGAAACCGGCCTCGGTGCTGAGCATCTCGTCTTCAGGTGTCGGGCAGCTGACTGGGGAGCGGGAGAGGGCATCCGGGATGCACAACTCCTTACCTGCGCGCCAAGCCGTGGTGAAGACGAAGGCCAAAATCTTCTCCTTCAGGCGTTGGAGGCGGGGATTCTCGATGGCGTCCAGCGAATAGTGGTTAAGAATGGGGACCAAGGGCCTGTGGTCTGTGATGAGGTCGAAGTGCTGTAGACCAATCAAGTAAAACTTGCACTTCGATAAGGTCCATACCACTGCCAGCAGCTCCAGCTCGATGGTAGCGTGGCGGGACTCAGTATCGGTGAGGAAGCGAGAGCCACACTGTACGAGCCGGTACTTTCCTCCACCGTGATCCTGGAGAAGGGCGTAACCAACCCCGTACAGGCGTGAGGCGTCTGTCTGGAGGACGGTGGGGAGCACTGGATCG
This sequence comes from Homarus americanus, assembly GCF_018991925.1. Classification (NCBI taxonomy): domain Eukaryota; kingdom Metazoa; phylum Arthropoda; class Malacostraca; order Decapoda; family Nephropidae; genus Homarus; species Homarus americanus. Next base: position 754,033 of record NW_024733126.1, on the reverse strand, counting down.
AAAGTAGCAAGGATAGGTGGACTTGACAGGGACTCCTTCACCTTATGAAAGGCGAGGTCGTGGTCAGGGGTCCACGTGAAAGTCCTCTTGGGGCTCATCAGGGAGCGGAGAGGCCTGGCAGCGGAGGAGACGTCAGGAGAAAATTCTGCCAGTTGGTTCACCAGGCCCATGAAAGACCTGAGATCCGTAAGGTTGGCAGGTTTGGCAAAGTCTGCTATGGCGCGAACTTTCTCCGGGTCCGCAGCAATGCCATCCCTTGAGAGTCGGTAGCCGCGGAAAGACACTGCAGGTGAGGCCAAGACGAACTTCACGGCATTCAGAGTGATGCCGCGCGTCCTACACCTGGTCAGTACCTCGTCGATGCGGTGAAGATGCGTCAGGTAGTCCTCATCGTAGAGGAGGACGTCATCCACTACCTTCACGCAGTTGGTCACGCCTTGACGTGCCATGTCACCACGGAGACAGAAGGCGTCCCCCATAGCAGCGAATCCCATAGGGCCAAAGCAGTAGCGGAAGCGTCCGTAAGGCGTGATGAAAGTGGTCAGTGGCTGATCCTCCTTCTTCAGTGGGATCTGCCAGTAACCACAGAGGGCGTCCATTGTCGAAAAGTACCGTACCTTCGGGTCCACACTCCTTATAGCTGCAAAAGGAGTGGATGAAGGGTGGGCGGGATGGGACACCTGGCTGTTAAGCTTAGACAAGTCGGTAGAAATCCACACTCCACCGTTAGTCTTAGCCATAGAGACTAGAGGGTGGCACCAAGGGGACAGGTCGTCACCAACGGGTACGATGACACCCTGGGCCACCATGGAATCCAGTTCCTTCTTGACTGAATCCCTGAAGGTGAGAGGGATCAACCGGGGAGTGTGTATGGCAAACGGCTGCGCATCTTCCCGCAGGTGTATCCTCATAGGCGGACCCGCCATAGCCTTCACTGGCGCGGTCCGTAGGGCCTCCTTCGTCACCAGCACTTCCGAGTACTCCTTCAGGAAGTAGGCCCTTGCGGCTGAAGGAGACGTCTCGCTGTGAAGAGGAAGCTGCCGTGACTTGGGTGAAGGCGGGGCAGGAGTGGACGCGGGTTCTAGGCAGCTCTGTGCGGCAGCTGCGTCGCTCGTTGACTCACACACCCGGCTGGCGGTGTACCGAGCAGCTGGGATCTGCTCGGGAAAGTCTCTGGGCATCACGCCTAACTCCTTACAGTGCCCCCACGACAACAAGGGTGCAGCGAGAGGAGGCTGCACGTTCATCCATCCGTGACACGACCTGTCGCCGTAGGTAATCTCCGCTTGAAAGGAGCCCATAGTGTCCGGCATCTGGGAACCGTCCTCATTGTAATACTGCAGCTGCGGCAGTGGTCCCAGGTCGCGTTTGGTGTGGCCCAGTTTCTGGAGGTCCTTCAGGCCTATCACCGTAGTATCAGTGCCGGTGTCCGGTATCACCTCGATGTGACCCGACACATCACCGTGTGTGACGGCGACGCGGATGGTAGGGGAAGGGGTAGCCCTGGGGCATGTGGTCGATTCCACCCTCCTGATGTGACTCAGCTGCTGCTTGGGGCTGCGTGGGCCATCTGAAGGGGGCTGTGTGCGAACCACCCCGAGGGAAGTGCGCTGCTTTCCTCCTCGTCTCGGGGCTTTTGGGCTGGGTTGGCGGCAGCACTTGTCGTAGTGTCCATAGCGACCGCAGGCCTGACACTTGTGACAGGGCACCTGTCTGTGTTAGACCAGTGGCCCTTACGGTCACATCCACGACACAGTGCGTCGGCGGCCGGGCATGTCTTGGGGCCATGCTGCATCCCACAGCTGCCACAGGAAGTACTAGGCGGAGGCGTGGAAGGACGTGCGGCAGCCTTCACGTTGTTGGCCGCCTTCTTACCCTTCTTGTACTGTGAGATAGCTCTCACAGCAGATGGGGCCCGTAAGGCAGAGGTGGCGGACTTGGTGGCCTCGTATGACCGACATTCAGTCACTACCACCTGGAGAGTGGAGGAAGCGTCCAGGGGGATGAGTCGCTGCACCAACTCTTCTTGCCTGACACCTGTCAAGATCCCGTGCTTGATCCAGGCTTCCTCACATTCCCGGCTGTGCGCCTTGCAGACGTCGGTCTCCTCCGACAAACTCTTCAGACGTACAAAAAAGTCGTCAAAGGATTCATTTTCGCCTGCTTGCAGCTGGTGAAGGCACGGCGATGCAAAGCCTCGTTATTCCGACCTTTAACATGCTCCTGTAGAAGGTCGAGCACATCCGTCACTGAAGACGTAGAATCGGGAGGCACTTGCAACGTGTGCTCCAAAACTCTTTGGGTCTCCAGCGACAAACACATCCGCAGTTGGATGAGCTGTTTGTTTGGAAGCATGCTATCAAGGTCCACCATCGTGGAGTAATCTGTCCACCGCCGCCTCCACTCACGAAAAAGCTGAAACGTGACGTCTGGTCAGAGGGCGGGTGGGGGAGCTGTTGGAGTAGCAAGAGTACCTGGAGGACGCTGGTGTGGTGGAGGAGGGAGGGTACTGGCGCCTTGGTGAGCACTACCTGCGAGTGATGGAGGGTGGGTTAGCGCCAGGGTCGCCAATAGTGCATCAAAAAGCGTCGTTTCCTCCTCTCTTCGTATCTCCTCCCTCTGAAGTTCCATTTCTCTGAGTCACTCGTCCTTGTCATCCATCCACCTCAGAATTGTGGCAATGTCCGTCGCTGGAGGTGGAGGATGAGATGCAGCGGGCGCAGAAGCGCCATCTGGGGAGTCGTGTCTCCCATCTTGACGTTGTCCCTTCTTACCGCCCATCTTAGTATGCTTGAACTGCGCTGTTTAGTGTATAAAGTGGTGCCTCATCAGCTCGAACCACAAATATATGACGTAAACAGCGCAGAAATAACGCATAGAGTCCACTGTTCTGTCCGTGAGTGCGTGCGTGTGTGTGTGTGTCTGAGAGAGCAGATCGTGGTGGCCTTAATGCGGGTGGCTGGAGCCGCCGAGGAGGTAAGACGTTAGTGTCTCCCCGGATGTCACACGAGGAGGGTGTACGCCTGCGTGCTCTGTGGGTACCACAAAAAACAGGCCAATGCTCAACTCTCAGCTCTAGACACACTAATACACTGACACTAACACTGCCACCGTCACTAAAACGCACTGTGACTGCGCAACACTGCACGTCGCGGCGAAACACAATGCAACACAACACAACACACTCGAATCGACACGCACATCGCCGGCAGTCGGCATTGTTTCTGCACTTGTAAGTCGACAAATCCTACTCACTGCGCCATGGAGGTTCCAAGTGTTCCCTGAAGAAGGCAGTGATGGGTAGGGAAACACCGGGTAACACTGAAGTCCATTTATTAACTGATAGGAGAAATACAAGTGGTGACTAGCTTGTGCCTTGCACGACCCACAGAGCCAGACTGAGGCTGCATTGCCATATGGCAGCCTCGGGGCAATGTTGCCACATAACATGTGCAGTGTTGCCACGTAATTACATATATAAATGCTACTCGGCACAGTAGCTTATATACAAGGTTGCTACTCGACACAGTAGCTTATATACAAGGTTGCTACTCGGCACAGTAGCTTATATACAAGGTTGCTACTCGGCACAGTAGCTTAGATACATAACCTACATTTGGCATCCTATCAAGAGTTACAACGTAGATCCCCTCACCAAGAATTTTTAATTAGACCAACTGACACCGATCTTTCAGGAGTTTCCAGTACTCAGCTGGACATAATAGGAAGGGTAACATTACCACTACGTTTTTCTAGACGTGGTATATCCTTTTCTGCAGATTTTTATATTGTCCAAGACTTTAATTTACCAGCTGACTGTTTAATAGGTCTTCCAACTCTTAAAACTAAATTGATAGGTGTTCAACTAATCAAACATATTATCACTGTTAATGGTATTTTCTACAGTACCATGCACACGTCTGTACCATTGCTCTCCACAAGGGTAAATGTGTTGTCCAACGCTCCTACTAAGAGGACGAAGGATTCTGAGTCAAAGCTAGTCTAAGACACCACCGACACATTTCCTCAGCCTGATTATAGCAGCAATAGTTGGACGATCGTACCTGCAGTTTAAATGGGTACTCTCCATTTTCAGAATGAGGAAATCACCAGAGCCACTGTTAGCTTGCCTGATGTGTACACTGGGGCGGATGTAGTCTGTCTTATGGAAACATGCAAGGTTAAAGACTTAACGTGCGAATCTACATTGAGCACTCTTCGTCCTGGTGGTTTAACAGACGTCCCAGTTCTGAACAGAACAGGTGCTTTACGAAAATTGAAAGAAGGATGTTATTTGTGTGATTTTCTAGTTTATTGGGCTAATGAAATGTATATGGATCTTCGTGTTTTGAAGCCGGATTTGGTAAAACGTTACTCTGAGCACCTACGTGATACGGGTAGTCCCCATTAGAGGTTCACGGCACCATAACCTCGTTGAACAGGCTCTGTGTGAAATATAACAGAGTCTAGTACTGCTTTTAGTATCCTGGTGGTCCAGCGGTTAGCGTTCCCCGGTCACAGTCATGTGCTCGTGTGCCGTGGGTTCGAATCCTGCCGGGTTGAGGGGTTGATTGTATGTAGAAGTCCGCTTGTTTATTGGGCTAATGAAATATATATGGATCCTCGTGTTTCGACGCCGGATTTGGTAAAACGTTACTCTGACCACCTACGTGATACGGGTAGTCCCCATAAGAGGTTCACGGCACAATAAGCTCCTTGAACAGGCTTTGTGTGAAACATAACAGAGTCTAGGACTACTTTTAGTATCCTGGTGGTCCAGCGGTTAGCGTTCCCAGGTCACAGTCATGTGCTCGTGGGCCGTGGGTTCGAATCCTGGCGGGTTGAGGTGTTGATTTTTTTTTTTTTTTTATTGGGATAAGCCCACCCGGGCACAGGTTACTGACGCACATGAGGGCCTGAGGGGCGAAAATATAATAATAATAATAATAATAATAATAATAATAATAATAATAATAATAATAATAATAATAATAATGACTATTATTATTATAATAATAATTAATAAATATTTATAACAAAATGCTAAAAAAAATATATTAAACATAATCATAATCATATTTAAATACAAAATCGAAAAAAAATAATAAAAAATGAGAAATGATGATCATTATGTATGTTTTACTGTCAAAGTAAGAGAAACAATTGAAACCCTGCAATTGTGTGTAAATGAAGCAGAAAGTCAGATGAGCAACCTGGGACATGGTCACAATTTTCGTTATGCCATATGGCAGCAGGATCTATTATTAGACAACACATTATGCTTCCAATATCTTCCCAGGCAGTAGTACCTCCCTGTTTGATAGGTGCCTACTACCTAGAAGTCCGCGTGTTTATTGGGCTAATGAAATATATATGGATCCTCGTGTTTTGAAGCCGGATTTGGTAAAACGTTACTCTAACCACCTAAGTGATACGGGTAGTCCCCATTAGTGATTCACGGCACCATAAGCTTGTTGAACAGGCTTTGTGTGAAATATAACAGAGTCTAGGACTGCTTTTACTATCCTGGTGGTCCAGAATTCCCCGGTCACAGTCATGTGCTCGTGGGCCGTGGGTTCGAATCCTTGCGGGTTGAGGTGTTGATTGTATGTAGAAGTCCGCATGTTTATTGGGCTAATGAAATAAATATGGATCTTCGAAATTTTAGGGTGACAATAGTGCATAGGGGTGAATTTCTAAAATTGATTAAATGGAATGGCCATTGGTCCAATACTGCGTACCCATGAAAAAAGAACACAGGCGAAATCCTGGGTCATTTGGACAATATTTAGAGGTAGCTCAAGTCAATTGAAGTTTTATCCTTTTGGCAAAAAATACGAATATTCATAATATGCCGGTTTATTTTAAAATTTACATATTGAGCAAGTTTATGTGTACACTGTACATATAAATGATTAATTCCTTTTTAAAATGAAACTGCAGTGAACACGCTTACATCAATGGGTGGGAGAGGTGTGGACAACCCATTCATTGTTTTCGCTTTTTGCTTGTAAGGTCCTGTTTTGATGTCCCTGGTTGTGACCGCCTCTGCTCTTCAACAACCTGCAGCAGATGTTGACGCTGGTCTTCACTCTTCGTGATCTTGCTGTTGAATGCCTGTATCAAGGCAATCCCTCTCTCTGCAGTGTCGTTGATGACTCTGAGACCACCCACAACTGCGACGCCAGTTTTGAAGTCTTCATCATCAGACCATGTGTCAGGTTCCTTGGACAAAAAAGAAGTCTTCATTTTGAGACTTTCAAATAGAAAGTTTGATCCTCTAGAAGCAAAGTCTGAGAGCTGCTTTGTGGGAAGGGAAGATGTGGCAGGAAGAGCAGCACGTTTTGGTGAATCCTCGGTCGCCTTCCTCTCAACGATTGCCCGAACTATGTTTGTCTTCATTGTTGCATTAACTTGTGGATCGAAGAGTGCAAGACCCACCAAGCCTTCACTGAGGTACCACAGGTGACGACCGAAGACTGTGAGACATGTTCTTGATATTTTGACGTCGTGGTACTCTGACAGGTCTTGGAGGAGCCGCAAATCATTAGCAGGAGCGGAGGATGGAACGGAGGCCGTGAACCATGCACTGACATACACCTCTAGCACAAAGAATGTGAATCGTTTCAAGCCTAATGTCTCACGAGCAGTTAGTTTAAACTGATTAGCAAAAATCAGGATCTTCATGACATAAATGAGCTTAGCCATCCACCGTGCTCGGTGAAGTGCTCCGGGCCGTCGGAGATTAAACTTGGGTAGAGCTCCATCGAGACACCTGATTGCTAGCTCCAGTACCTCACGGTAATCATCACGTGGCTGCTGCTTCTTGCCCAGATGATGTTTCCAGCAACAGATGAGGTCATCTCGTTTCTCGTACAAACTTGGAGGGAGGTCTGAGAGAGGGCTGTAGTCATCTTGACTGATGTCCTTCCACTTATGCTTGAAGCGAGAGAAGAGAGTATTATCTGGTCCAGAGGAAGGCCCCATGCATTCCACATACGCTTTCTCGGCAACAAGCTCAAGGATGTGGTGACGACACGCGAGATGCAGAAGACGGCGGCCGAGTTTCTGCTCCAGAATGACACATGCCCCCGACAAGTGCCCAGTGTTTGAAGCTGTTGTGTCAAAACTGAGTGCTGAAACATTCTCTGATATTTTCCACTCTTCCAGCGCTGCACTGACTGCTGTAGCAATGGCCTGTCCAGTCCCTGACAATAGTTTCGGGACACCAAGCAGCTTTTCAGTATTGATTCCGGAGACAAGAATGGCGATTCGGTCAACACTCGCTCCTTGTTCATCAGGAATAATTTTTCCATCCCAGTGCACAGTGAGCACTTCACTAGGTTGAAATTTTTCTTTAATTTCGTTGGCAATCCCAGAACGGTGGGTCGCTCGCGAAGTACGCACTGTCTCATAGTTTAAAACTAGTTCCATTGGGTCATGACCTAGACTAGCAGCCGTGGCACTGACGATCCGGAGAGCAGAGCGGTGACTGATCCCAGTGCGGTCCAATGTACTTGACAATTCAGGGGTGATAACTTTGAGAGTAGCACGTTTACGATTGGAAGAAGATACCACTGGTGATATCGCTAGGGAACTTGTAGATGATGACGAGCTTGATTGTGATTCTGTTTCAGACGAAGAACCCAACTCATCATATTCAAGAGCAGAACTGGCTTGATTCTGTTGTAGAGATTGCTTACTCTTGCTTTCTTCCCGACGCTTGATGGAACAAGCAATCTTTTTGTCTACTCCTGCCATTACACCTCTTCTCCCTTTTTCTCGTTGCGCTGCCAGGAATGCTCGGTCTTCTTTGATGGTCAAGAGCTGCATTGCCTTGGGGTGGGCAACATCGAAGAGGTCCTCTAACTCATCACAAAAAGTTTCCTCTTTCTTACGTTGTGTGTCTGTAGTGCGAGTGCAGTTTTTCTTAAGTCCCTTCCACATTAAAAAAAGATCCACTACCTTTCGTCCAATACTCTTCTCAGTTATGGTAGGAATCCGTGCTTTATTCCAGAAACTAATAACCGATGCTGCAACTTCACTCGCAGAATCATTCACTGTTTTCTTATGTTCATTGTGACCGTGGAAAAACAGACGTAGAACATCTCCTCTTGAAGGAAGTTGTGCACCCGTGATTTCGGTTATGTGTTGACCAATGAGCCAAACTTCAGTTTTTGAACGTGTACTCTCCATTGAACCTGAAACAAACAAAAACATTTATGTAACTTATGTTGTTACTGTTATGCAAACAACAGCACCCATAAAGCATACGGCATGCAAGATCACTTGTATAAAGTTTTTAAAGTGTTATATACCTAAATTGATGCATTGATTTTAGACAAAGACAATGGTACTAACCGTAATACTGCAACAAGAGCGACGCACACACACCCACCGTCACGTCTCACACACAACTGATGCTACTGTACCAGTCAGACACTGGCACACAACCTCTTCCCCCTACCCCGACTGACACCCGCCTCTCCCTCCCCTCTGCATTGCCAATAGCTGCACCAGCCAAAATACTCATTACTCATTTTTAGAAAAAATGTTAGGAACAACTTTAGTTTGAATTTGCATTCTACATATACCTGCAAAGTTTCATAGTAATCGGTTCATAAATAAAGAAATTAGAAAAAATCAATAATAATTTCAGTAGTGTTAACTTCAAATGGCTTGAGCCACCTCTAAATATTGTCCAAATGACCCAGGATTTCGCCTGTGTTCTTTTTTCATGGGTACGCAGTATTGGACAAATGGCCATCTAAAAATATAAACTTTCACTTTTTATTGTCACCCTATAATCTTCGTGTTTCGAAGTCGGATTTGGTAAAACGTTGCTCTGACCCCCTAAGTGATACGGGTAGTTCCCATTAGAGGTTCACGGCACCATAAGCTCATTGGATAGGCTCTGTGTGAAATATAACAGAGTCTAGGACTGCTTTTAGTATCCTGGTGGTCCAGCGGTTAGCGTTCCCCGGTCACAGTCATGTGCTCATTGGGCCGTGGGTTCGAATCCTGGTGGGTTGAGGTGTTGATTGTATGTAGAAGTCCGCTTGTTTATTGGGCTAATGAAATATATATGGATCCTCCTTTTTCGAAGTCGGATTTGGCACAATGTTGCTCTGACCCCCTACGTGATACGGGTAGTTCCCATTAGAGGTTCAGGGCACCATAAGCTCGTTGAACAGGCTTTGTGTGAAATATAACAGAGTCTAGGACTGCTTTTAGTATCCTGGTGGTCCAGCGGTTAACGTTCCCTGGTCACAGTCATGTGCTCATTGGGCCGTGGGTTCGAATCCTGACGGGTTGAGGTATTGATTGTATGTAGAAGTCCGCGTGTTTATTGGGCTAATGAAATATATATGGATCCTCCTTTTTCGAAGTCGGATTTGGCACAATGTTGCTCTGACCACCTACGTGATACGGGTAGTTCCCATTAGAGGTTCACGGCACCATAAGCTCGTTGAACAGGCTTTGTGTGATATATAACAGAGTCTAGGACTGCTTTTAGTATCCTGGTGGTCCAGCGGTTAGCGTTCCCCGGTCACAGTCATGTGCTCGTGGGCCGTGGGTTCCAATCCTGGCGGGTTTAGGTGTTTATTATATATATATATATATATATATATATATATATATATATATATATATATATATATATATATATATATATATATATATATATATATTTATATATATGTGTAACCTGTCGTGATTTTACTTATTGGGGTTTTTGATTAGTAGATCGTAAAAAGGTGGAAGCGCCCCTCAGAAAATACCGAACCAGCACAAACTCGAAAATAAAAGTATTTTTCGTGATCGTGGACTAGCTAGTTCCTATGACTGGGGTTAATGAGACACATTTGCAACATTTAACACGTGTATTACTCCAAGACACCCCCTTACAACACTAAGAAAAGATATTAATTGCACAAAAGGTACTAGATTGACTTCTCAAAATGTGTTACAGCACCAGGCCCAAAAAGCTACCAGCCCAGATAATGGAAAGAACACAGAAAATTATACATGGTACAGCAGAAAAATATCAAAAAGTAATAATGGGGCCCTAGAAGGAGCTAATACTTCAGCAGGACTACTTACACAAGAAAATACACGACAAATTTAAACAGACACAAGAACGAGGAACTCATCTGAAGCAATCCCTTAATACATCCTACATCACTGCTAAGAGCCTATAAAACATTCAAACAAATATTACTTGCACAAATTAAAATGCCTTAAGTACAACCGACAAATTTATAGTAATCCATGAGGAATAGAAATACTAACTTAGTCATACTACACAAGAGCATGGATCACTCATGGCCTGTCTGGAATGACCCACACAATACTATTAATCCTAAATATCTTAATTACACAGAACCCGAAGGTTGTAACTACTAACCCGCCCAGTGGCATGCGACAACAAGAAACCGAGAAAATCACTCATGACTGGTCAGGCAGGCGGGTGCTCCCCTTATTTCTATTACTCTAGTCTAGGTTCAGGAGTCATGAGTGCATATCTCCACCAATGCCCATGACATACTTCACACATTTGTTCAGAACACAGCGTACTTCCTAGCACTGCAGCCCCAACATTTTTTAAAAAGGAACTCATACGACCAGCGTGTTCAATCAACCAATGGGTCGTTGATGTCAAACCAGGACTTGGCTAATTGAACCACATAGACCCAATACTGGGAAGATGAATGTCTCTATGAAACCACTAGAATTCCAGGTCCTTGAGTGTGACCCTCTATTCACCCAGTCTGCATTCAGCTGGCTTACTCCCACTAATTTATAGACGGGAAGAGAGCGACAGTCGATCCAGCCTAGTTAGGCCAGCTCACAGTACAGCCAGGTCAACCCTGCCCCAGCTGAGAAAGGGGTTCTGTTTGCAGATGATAAGATTTTTTTCCCTAAGCTGGCTGACTAAGGAGATGTGTGTTTTCCTGTGGTGTTGTATGAGCCTATCAGGGGAGGTTAGGTGAACCAGGTCGACCACATCCAAGCTCTGCGGTCAGTCACTGTAGTTTTGTAAATAAAGACATCTGCTTGCTCCCCGGTCGGGTGGGTATCCACCCCGTGATTAGCCAGCTATATCTTCCAAACCACCCAACCATCAACCAAGAGGGGCCTCGTGACGCTGCAAAAGGAGTGCTTTATTAACTACTGTTAAATTCTTTTCTGCCTAATCTAAACACTGTCTGAGATCGAATGAGGACTTTCTTGCAACACGGTTGAACGCGTGTTAAGGGACGAGGCCACGTGGTCGCTTTTCTCGGCGGAACATGTATTGAGACGTCCGTCTGGGTCAGTGGCCACCAACTGAGTGAGAGCCGGTCAATGACCGTGTCCCTCAGGGCACTCGCCTGCCCCCCATGACATCACCTATTCCTGTATTTTTATTAGTTTTCCTAGGGACACACGTAGCATATTTTGGACTGGGAAACTATCCACAATAACTTCTAATTTTATAATTGTCCCTTAACTTCATAAATCGTGTCTACATTAGTTCGATAAAGTACTTTAAATTTCTATAGGCTTAGTTCAAAATGCTTCCAACCAGTGTCTGAGGGCGGTGCTTGGAGTCTTTGTTTTAACTCGCCACGAGGCATGAGTGTGTAAGCCTAGCCTACTTATGTTCCCTTGTTCAGAAGATCGGTCATTTTTGTTCTAACATCTCTAAATATCACATTAAAATTTCTGAATATTACACATACATTAATTTATAGTATGTATGTATTAAATATATCAGTTTAATGTGTATTTGTTAAGTAAAATAATATGGTAATTGGCGACATGGTATCAGCACTGTGTTGGTCATTGGGCCACCAGCTCAGCAGGGAAGTGCAGATAGTAGAGTCATTTCATCAAACTGTGACTACTTTTTTTTATTGTTGATTTATGTACCAGGGACTATTCAAACAAGATTTTGCTCCTAAGTACCTCTGAAAAGTGTCAGCTAACTCCGGGCGAGCGAAAATTGTGAAATGGCGCCCGGGTGTCATTTTCGTGATATGGCCTGTGAAAACTTTTAAACTAGATGCACTATAACCATGAATAAGTGGCCATTTTCTCTAATTTTGAGGTGAGAAATCTGATGGGAGGGTAAATCTTTAGTTTGGGTGCCATGTTAACCTCCAAATCCAAGATGGCGGCCAGGGCACAGTGCAGCCAATCGTACAAATCGTAATATTATTTAGAAAATTACAAATGAAATATTCTGGATAAAACCTAACATATTTTCGTTTTGGGGGGTATTGTCCCTGAGATCATCAGTGAATAGACATCCGTATGCATCTTGAATCTCATTCCACACCAAGTACTTTCCCAACAAGATCTCCAAGCAAGCTCCTGGCCTTCTTTATCATATGCTGTTTGCTTTCGAAATGGCTAATGAGTGAAATGAGATTAACTGCCTTTTGTAATGTGGTAAGTCATGTGATAGAAATGATAGTATAGACAACGTTACAAGTGAGAAATGAAGCTCAAAGCAAGAAAAGGCTAAGAAATGGCAAGGAGTCGATAAATTGCAGATCGAAGTGCATGTTTCACTGAATTGAAATGCGATCCATTTCACCATACCAATCAGACAGCTCATTCTCGGCAGTCAGGAATTCCGGCTTCTAAAATGTTCGCTGCTGACTTGACATCTGCAAAGATAGATGGCATGGGGAAAATAGGGAATTTCTAAGAGATAGAGTTTAATCCAAGGTGAAGTCGCTGAATGACCGAGTTCCGAAAAGCAGACACCAAAGCTTTACTACCAACGAAGTCAAAAAGGCCAACAACAATATTATAAGGGAAAGACAGTAGAAATGGATACAAAATCCATGGCTCCCGTTTTTGCCCTAATTGAAGAGAGAGTGGTTACCTCAAAGTTGAACAGGTGTTGCAGCATTGTGTCACAGAAGAGAGTCTGTCTATCTTCAACACCAATGGCACAATGTGGAAGGTGAAAAAAGTATGTGCTAGAGAAACTCATGATGACGCCTATACAAGAACCCGATACATACACGTCGATCATTGACATGGACCTAATTTGTCACTTGGCTGCCCCAATCACTGAAGATCGAGAGAAAGGCAACGGTGCAGTTGCGGATATGTGTTCCTACGCCCCCTGCAGTAACCCGTGTATTGGTCATGTAACAACGGACGTAATTGGTGAATATGTTTGCTATAGGTCATATAGGTTGGCAGTTTGGAGACACGGGTTACCATAGAGGGTGTAGGAACACATTTCTGCAACTGTACCAAATACAACTGGGGAGATTATAGAAAGAAGGTGGTTCCCACAGTTCTGACAAGGCATAAAATGCAGAGCGAATTATTTGTGTGAATGACCAATACGATCGGAGATGGACAATCAAAGACAGTGAACGCATGCTGTGTCAGAAGAGTGCAATAATCAGTGACAGAAGAAAATATGATCCGTTTGCAGGCATTTCTACAGGCTTAATGACAGAGCGCTGCAGACACATTTGCTGTAGAAATCTTCTACTGTATAGTGCAAAAAACCTCAGTGCGGGCTAGCCAGCACCACAGTTCGCCTATTCCCTTGCAGAAGCTGACACAGCACAATATTCTTTTTCAGCTATACACTGTAGTGTCCTCCGGTCAGAGGGCTATACACAGAATCTGTCATTCTTGAATTGAATTGAAACAGTTTATTTAGCCAGAAAAACACAGATACAGAGTGGATAATGATAACAATATTAACATGGCTGTGCCAGTTGAGAATCTGAGCTCTCTTTTAGGCACCTCATATATACTATAAATTTATCTCAAGGAAGTATTATGTAACAATTAGTATCATCTGGAATAGTACAATAGCATGGTGGTAATAAGAACATCTCATAATGTTACCACGGTTATAACTTCAATATTTATTAATTTAATTTTTTTTATATACATAAATTACAGTGGAATTGAAAAACATAAGTATAATGGGGGAGCAGTACAACATGGGTTGTACAATAATAAGGTCGAACAAGAGGACAGAGCTGTCAGGATTATGTCTAATTGGCAATTATGTTTATTGCAATGATAATTACGTATCTAGTTACATGATAATTTCCGATAAAACGGTTTTGATGGTACAATAAAAGCAGGTACTGTAAATATAGTAGGTGTTACAAGAAATATTAATACTTAGACAATAGATATTTTTTCAATAGACGATTTAAAGGAAGTGAGCATAGTCTTTGCTCGTATGGGTGGGGGAAAGTTGTTCCACACCTTCACACAGTGATATTTTATGGAGGTATGGGACTGAGAGGAGCGCATGGGGGTTGGTCTTAGTAGCTCTGGGTGCTATAAGTTGTATCTCTGATTATTCCGGAACTGGAAATAATTATTGTCAAGCAAGTGATCGATAGATTTGTAAACAAAGAGGACACAGCAGTAGGAGTTAATATCTTCGAATTAAAATTTTCATTATAGCAAATTTTTCGTTTGTGTGATCTGTTTTTTCAAGTAGGTCATTGTCCGTACAACTCTCTTTTGTGCAGTAACCAGAGATTGTGTTTTGAAGAGCCAGAGGCCCCCCATAGTGTGTGACAGTATATCAGGTGTTAGTAAACAAGATCAAGATAGATTTCTTTCATTACTGTGAGAGTGAGTGACTGTCCAGTGTGATACATGATACCGCACTGTTTATTGACTCTACTCTGAATGGCTTGTATGTGGTTTCTCCAGTGAAGTTTCTCATCAACAATAACTCCGAGGAATTTAGTATTTTGTTCGCGTTTGAGGACTGTATTACCAAGGTACAGGGGGTCCAAGACAGGGGGTATGTTTTTCCTTCTGTGGAAGATCGTGTAGTGGGTTTTCTCAAGGTTTAAGGTTAGTTTATTACGTATTACCCTGGTCCTGATTTTAGTTAATTCAGTGTTTATAGTTCTCATCAAGGAATGGAGGTCTGAGTTGCTGGCATAGAGATTAATATCGTCTGCAAATAAGTTGTATTTTATGAGTGACCTGGCGTGGACTATTTCGTTTATGTACAACAAAAACAGTACTGGACCGAGAATGGAACCTTAGGGGACTCCGTACAAGATTGGCGAGGAGTCAGATTAGTGATTATTATAGCAGACATACTACATCCTGTTGGACAGATATGAGGTAAACCAATTGTGGGGCAGGCCCCTAACGCCGTAATGTTCAAGCTTTGAAAGGAGGACGGTATGGTCGACAGTATCAAAGGCTTTAGAGAGGTCCAAGAATACAGTATACTGACTGTGAACTGACTGTTATCAAAGGAGTTTAAGATTTCATTAGTAAAGGATAGCAGAGCACTCTCAGTCGACATTCTAGCTCTAAATCCAAACTGGGAGTCTGTAAAGATGTCATTGGCATTGCAGAAGGAATTTAGTCTGTTACATGCTAGCTTTTCCAGAATATTACTCAAGGCTGGTAGGAATGATATGGGGCGGTAATTCTTGAAGAGACCTTTGTCCCCAGATTTTTTATATGCTGGATGAACTTTAGCAATTTTCAGTTTATCAGGAAAGACACCACTAGTGAAGGAGGAGTTACAAATGTGTAGGAGAACAGGTAGTAATAAGTGGGCTACTTTCTTAATGATGCTCATTGATATATTGTCTTCGCCTGCTGCTGCATCTTTGGACATTTTTATGATGTCCAGTGATTCATCTGCTGTGACAGGGGATAAGAATAGCTCATTTTGCTGTCTGTTTTGCAGGTAGGCTCTAAATTCCTCGTTGTTATCAGGGATGCTCTATGCAATATTCTTGCAAACATTAATAAAATATTCATTGAAGTGGTTGGCAATGGGGGAGGGTTCCGTTACAACTGAATCATTTATCATAAAAGCTGAGTGGGGGGCCGAAGGCTGAGTGTTCCTGTTCTAAATAGAATTTATGACATTCCAGGTTTTCTTACTGTCGCCTGATGCTGACTGGAGCTTATTTGTATAATAGTTACGTCTGGCATTTCTATCTGCTTGACTTACTCTATTTTTGATACTTCGGTAAGCATCACCGAAAGTTGTGGGTGTTTTTTGCAAATTTCCTTTGGAGTTTGTGTTTTTCTTTTATCATTATCTTAATTTCGCTTGTGATATAGGGTTTGGGAATGGATACAGTTTTCACTGACTTAGTCTTGAGCGGGAAGTATCTATCAAAGCAAGTATTGAAGATGCAAGAGAGGTTGCAGCTGTTCACGTTAGGGTTGTCGGAGGCATAGACAAGATCCCAGTTGGCATTGATCAGGTTGTTTTGAAAAAGGAGCATGTTGTTGGTGCAGTAGTCTCTGTATTGGATTGAGACTCTACTAGACCTTTCAGGTCTTGTGGCTGTTTTATACATAGCAAAAACTGGGAAGTGATCTGAGATATTGTTATAAATGAGTCCACGTGCAAGATTGTTATGAGTGTTGTTAGTCCAGATATGATCTATCGCAGTGGCAGAGGTGGCAGTTTCTCTAGTGGGTTTGGTTATAGTGGAGCAAGAAGGTCTAATACTGAAGTGTCGGTTTCTGATTTCAATTGATCAAGGTTGAAATATCCTCTAATGTAGCAATGTTTCCTCTTCTGTAGATTACTCCTACTAGGATATTTCGTGTGGCGTTACGTAATTCAAGTGAAAACACTCTCCATGTACTTCTCCTGAACCTTTAAATCATCTCTTACAGAAGTGTTATACTTGATATCAACATATAGGGCGACACCACCACTGTGTCGTGACGTGTTGACGCAGTGTCTATTATAATTAGGAATGTTATACAAATGGTCAATATCGTCAGTGAGTTTGGTCTCACAGAACCCAAGTACATCAAATTTGTGGTCAATAGAAGATAAACACTGATCTAAAAAGGTATCTAGATGAAGGGGTATACTGCTGATGTTATGGCTAATCAAGGAGAAGGAATGAGGTAGTAGGAGACTAGAACTAAACTCGGGGGAGTCAGGAAAGTAATACTTACAGTTTGGGTTGGTGTAACCCAGTGAGTTTTGTAGGGAGGCATCAGGATCGATATGAGGGAGTATTGTGTCTACACTAGCATCTTAATACAGAAGACACCGATACCTACTTGCAGGCAGCTTATGTTGCCCAGCAAATATTAGGAGTATTATGTCTGCAGAGAAAGACACAATTCATCACCTCTCGAAGTCTATGTGATGAGGAATTGGCGGTCTGCATCATTCCACTCCATGTTCTCATAGGCTGCGATCATAACTCGGGCTTCTATGGCACCAGCAAGAAACTGGTGGCAGATCGTATCTAAAGGTCTAAGGAGGCACTTGACCTTCTGGCATCGTGTGGCTCAGAGCTGCAAGCCACAAAAGAGGTCCTCCATGACTTGGAGAAATTTGTGATCCGGTACGTCTATTGCGACGCCAAGAACACGACACTGTGAGAAGTAGGGGCAGCTAAAGGAGAGCACAGAAGAAGAAAAACACCTTCAGACTTAAAGCGGACAAACTATCTCAGTTTTCTGCTGAAGCACTCCAACCTACAATTCCATATTCATGATTCTAGTATATCTAATTCAAAAGTTATTACCGGCCATATCGCGAAAATGACCACCGGCCGCCATTTCGGAATTTGCGCTCCCGCGGCGTTAGCTGACACTTTTGAGAGATACAGTCACTCATAAACACGACAGTGAGTCATTTGATGCTTTTTATGTTGCCCTTAAGGAACTGGCAGAAGATGCAGAGTTGTGTGAGGCTTGTCTGGATGCTCGTGTGGTAACCCTATTCACACCAGGAATCCGGGACCAGTAGACAAGAACACGACCCCAGGCCATCGACCCTCCACCTGAACTATCAGAGGCCGTACGTCTGTGTCATATTGAGGAGTATGCTTCAAATATGAATGCTGACCTTACCGAAAACAGCCCAGTCCCAACCATTGTAAAAATTATCAATAACTTGTAATGAACCTGTGTATTCACTCCCAGTCAAAGTGACTTTTTGCACTGTCACTATGTTGAAATACCCTGTAGTTTCAGCTTCTCCCCACCTAGTTATTATATATCATATTTGTATCACTTATGTTACTTGTATATTATTTGTAAATCAAGAGACCCATTCCCCAATTATGTAATTGTATATTTTCAGCCTTCCGGCTGCCATGCTCTCTCAATAAACCGTTAATTATTATTATTATTATTATTATTATTATTATTATTATTATTATTATTATTATTATTATTATTATTATTATTATTATTATTATTATTATTATTATTATTATTAATACTATTATTATTATTATTATTATTATTAATATTATTATTATTATTATTATTATTATTATTATTATTATTATTATTATTATTATTATTATTATTATTATTATTATTATTATTATTATTATTATCATTATTATTATTATTATTATTATTATTATTATGAAGTGAACCGTCGCCAGCTGCCTCCACGCAGCCGTTCCCCCCCCCCCAAGACAGTTGGAACGTCGCCAACAGCTGTGTGATGGTTGTGGTACCATGTGGTAGCCCACCTCATCCCCGAGGTCGCAAGCAGCAATACCCAGCCTGGGGTAATATATGTAAGAACTGCAACATCACTGGGCACTTCAGTAAGGTGTCTCGCAAGGAGGCTACCCAGGATTCTAGCTCCTCGCAGAAATCTATGGAGTAGCACCCGCTGTATCAAACTAGGAGACATCCTCAAGTCGCAACCTCATCGTCGGGTGCCAAAGGTAAGACTTAGGGTATCCTCCACAATGAGTAGTCAAGGCTCACTATTATTCACTCCCAACACTGGCGCAGAGACAACAGCTATTGGTCCCCGACAGCTGCAGCAGTTAGGCATTAAGAAGTCTGACCTTGGCCCCTCCCAGGACGAGGACGTTCTCGTGGCTAACTGTAGTAAACTGAACCCTTTTGGATCCATCCGAGCTAATATGAACATCAAAGATACTTCATCTAACACTAGTATTAATGAGTACCAGGAGCTCGACTATGCCCCACTTTCCTGGTATGAGGCACAAGCACTTCTCATAATCCCGCAGATTACCCGATACAGATCAAGGTGCTTCGTGATCAGCAATCGATCACCACTAAGTCTGATGATCCCAGCATTGAGCAGTTGGAGCAGGATCGCCAGCAAGTCTTAAAGGAGTTTAAGGATGTGCTCATTGACTCCGAAGATTTTCACAATGGTGCAAAGCTACCGACCATGCCTGGGGATCTCATGAAAATTCATCTTTAGAAGCCGTCAAACCCTTTGCAATACATACTCTTCGAACCTTTTATTGAGCGTAAAGATTAGACACCAAGCAGATGTTTGGAGCAATAGCTCCCTGCCCAAAAACCCGCCAAAGAGGACGTCACTGATTGTTACAAGTGTTCCCTGAAGAATGCAGTGATGGGTAGGGAAACACCGGGTAACACTGAAGTCAGTTTATTATGGAAGAGAGAAATACAAGTGGTGACTAGCGTGTGCCATGCACGGCTCACACAGTCAGACTGAGACTGCCTTGCCATATGGCAGCCTCGGGGCAATGTTGCCACATAACACGTGCAGTGTTGCCACGTAATTATATATATAAATGCTACTCGGCACAGTAGCTTATTTACAAGGTTGCTACTCGGCACAGTAGCATAGATACATAACCTACACCTCCCTCCCCCCCTCACGCTCATAGTCTTTGTCTTGAGCGGACTTCTTAGTCCTAAGTCGCTCCGAGCGTCGAGGTGCACTGTGGGGCGGATCCTCGTGAGGTATAGGTGACTCCTCCTCGGTCAGGGGGCCAGCAGCAGGGGGTGGGACTGGCCGGAGGAAGCGGCGGTTCCTCCACCAGACACGGCCGCTCGGCATCCTGACCTTGTAGCCACGCGACCGGCTGACGCCCGTCACTATGCCCACCTTGTCCCAACGTGTCGTCGTCGGGTCCTGGACGCAGACAAGGGCACCAATCTCCACTGGCTGAAGAGGGCGCGCACGGTCGTCATACCGAGCCTTGGCGTCCTGGGCACGTGTAGCGGCGCGGCGGTCGCAGCTCTCGGCTCTGGTCTGCCAGTCCTTCGCAAAGGCCTTGGTGTGTGCAGGAACGCAAGAGCGGAGAGGGTGACCATACAGGATCTGGGCAGGGGCGCGTCCTGTGTGGGTGGGAGTGGACTCGGGTTCTGGGCAGCTCTGTGTGGCAGCGCCAGGCGCGTCGCTCGTCGACTCACGCACCCTGCTGGCGGTGTAACAAGCAGCTGGGATCTGCTCGGGAAAGTCTCTGGGCACCACGCATAACTCCTTGAGGTGCTCCCACGACAACAAGGGTGTAGCGAGAGTAGGCTGCACGTCGATCCATCCGTGACACGACCTGTCGCTGTAAGTGATCTCCGCTTGAAAGGAGCCCACAGCGTCCGGCATCTGGGAACCGTCCGCATTGTAGTACAGCAGCTGCGGCGGTGGTCCCAGGTCACGTTTGGTGAGGCCCAGTTTCTGGAGGTGCTTCAACCCAATCACCGTAGTATCAGCGCCGGTGTCCGGTATCACCTCGATGTGACCCGACACATCACCGTGTGTGACGGCGACGCGGATGGTAGGGGAAGGGGTAGCCCTGGGGCGTGTGGTCGATTCCACCCTCCTGATGTGACTCCGCTGCTGCTTGGGGCTGCGTGGGCCATCTGGAGGGGGCTGCGTGCGAACCACCCCGAGGGAAGTGCGCTGCTTTCCTCCTCGTCTCGGGCTTTTGGGCTTGGGTTGGCGGCAGCACTTGTCGTAGTGTCCATAGCGACCGCAGGCCTGACACTTGCGGCCTCGTGCAGGGCACCTGTCTGTGTTAGACCAGTGGCCCCTACGGTCACATCCACGACACAGTGCGTCGGCGGCTGGGCATGTCTTGGGGCCATGCTGCTTTCCACAGCTGCCACAGGAAGCACTAGGCGGAGGCGTGGAAGAACGTGCGGCAGCTTTCATGTTGTTGGCCGCCTTCTTACCCTTCTTGTACTGAGAGATTGCTCTCACAGCAGGAGGGGCCCGTAAGGCAGAGGTGGCGGATTTGGTGGCCTCGTATGACCGACATTCAGTCACTACCACCTGGAGTGTGGAGGAAGCGTCCAGGGGGATGAGTCGCTGCACCAACTCTTCTTGCCTGACACCTCAAGATCCCGCGCTTGATCCAGGCTTCCTCACATTCCTGGCTGTGCGCCTTGCAGACGTCGATCTCCTCTGACAAACTCTTCAAGCGTACAAAAAAGTCGTCAAAGGATTCGTTCTCCACCTGCTTGCAGCTGGTGAAGGCTCGGCGACGCAAAGCCTCGTTATTCCGACCTTTAACGTGCTCCTGTAAAAGGTCGAGCACATCCGTCACTGAAGATGTAGAATCGGGAGGCACTTGCAACGTGTGCTCCAAAACTCTCTGGGTCTCCAGCGACAAACACATCCGCAGTTGGATGAGCTGTTTGTTTGGAGGCATGCTGTCAAGGTCCACCATCGTGGAGTAATCTGTCCAACGCCGCCTCCACTCACGAAAAAGCTGAAACGTGACGTCTGGTGAGAGGGCGGGTGGGGGTTGAACAGATGCCTTGGGAGCTGTTTGTTTGGAGGCAAGAGTACCTGGAGGACGCTGGTGTGGTGGAGGAGGGAGGATATTGGCGCCTTGGTGCGCGAGTGAGTGAGGGAGGGTGGGTTAGCGCCAGGGTCGCCAATAGTGCATCAAAACGCGACTTTTCCTCCTCTCTTCGTGTCTCCTCCCTCTGAAGTTCCATCTCTCTACGTCGCTCGTCCCGGTCGTCCATCCACCTCAGAATTGTGGCAATGTCCGTCACTGGAGGTGGAGGATGAGAGTCTGCGCCCGGTGGAGGAGAATGTGGTGGGGAGTCGTGTCTCCCATCTTGACGTTGTCCCTTCTTACCGCCCAACTTTGTGTGTGCGTGGACTGCACTGTTTAGTATATAAAGTGGCGCCTCAACAGCTCGAACCACATATATATGACATAAACAGCGCAGAAATAACGCATAGAGTCCACTGTTCTGACCGTGAGTGAGTGCGTGCGTGTGTGTGTGTGTGTGTGTGTGTGTCTCAGAGAGCAGAGCGTGGTGGCTGGCGGAGGCAAGACCGTCAGTGTTCCCCCGGATGTCGCACGAGAAGGGTGTACGCCTGCGTGCTCTGTGGGTACCACTAAAAAACAGGCCAATGCTCAACTCTCAGCTCTAGACACACTAATACACTGACACTAACACTGCCACCGTCAATAAAAAGCACTGTGACGGCCCAACACTGCGCATCGCGGCGAAACACAGCGCAACACAACACAACACACTATGAGTCGACGCGCACATCACATCGCCGGCTAACTGTCCATCGTTCACGCACTTGTAAGTCCACAGATCCTAGTCACTGCGCCATGATGGTTACAAGTGTTCCCTGAAGAATGCAGTGATGGGTAGGGAAACACCGGGTAACACTGAAGTCCGTTTATTATGGATGTGAGAAATACAAGTGGTGACTAGCGTGTGCCATGCACGGCTCACACAGTCAGACTGAGACTGCCTTGCCATATGGCAGCCTCGGGGCAATGTTGCCACATAACACGTGCATTGTTGCCACGTAATTATATATATAAATGCTACTCGGCACAGTAGCTTATTTACAAGGTTGCTACTCGGCACAGTAGCTTAGATGCATAACCTACAGTCACTATGACACGGTGTTATTCAAATTATTAAGTTTATACTTTAGTTTGACAGATTCAGTGTTGTTTAAGAAAATTAATAGTTTTAAAACAATTGCATTATACTCTCAGTTTATTTATTTGAACTAATTCACAATGATTAAAATAACCACCTACGCTCATCAGATAAATTATTCGTAAAAGTAATAATTCAACACCATTATTTATATCTTTACAAATGAATCAAAGATTATATAAATTGTACGGATTAATCCATGACATACTCCTGACAACAAGAGCATTCAACAATGAATTAATACAGAAGCCCACCATCCGCGCATGCTATAAGGTCTATAACACTCGGTGCAAGCTGCAACGAAGCATTATTTTCAAATCAGCTAATTTTCCGTGAAAATATATGAAATAATTTCTACATAAGCTTTTCTCTGGATCTAAAAAAAGTTACTTCACAAACTTTATCATCATTACAGTTCCTTTGTAAATTCCATTCAACAGGCTATGTTCTATGGCCTCTGGAGTCGCTATGGCTCCAGAGGATGCAATTTTCACTAGTCACGCAGGTGCATCTAATAATTCGAAAGAATTTATGTATGATGAATCAAATATTTAAAACATATGTATTCATCTAAATTACATATATTTTGTTCTTATGTGTGTTTTATGGTATGTAACTTTCAATGAATGAAATTTAAAAAAAAATCGATTTTTTTTTTACAAAATATTATACCTGCATATTTCACTTAAAAATTCTCACCCCGCACCAAACTGACACTTTGTTAACATTAGCGTCCCAACTTGGAGTACTGCTCTCATATCTGGGGTGGCTCTTCTTCTCTCTAACTGTAAGATAAGGTGGAATCAAATGCATTTCGTCTTATTAACTCTCCTCCTTTAGTTGATAATGCCTTTTTCCTTTTCTCTTCGCCGTAAGGTTGCTTCACTCTCTCTCTTTTACAAATACTTTAACGGGCAATGTACGGTGGATTTTTCATCCTGTGTACCGCCGGCAAGGCCGTGGACTCGTTCTTGCCCGCGATGCCCATCGTTTCTATGTGGATATCGGTCACACGAGAATAAACCGTTCTAGTGCACCCCCTTATTTCTTCACACAGCCAAACTGTGGAATGTTCTGCCTTCTTCTGTGTTTCCATACGCTTACAATCTGTTTCCCTTCAAAAAGCTGGTTTTGCGGCATCTTCGTGGTGTAGATTAATATATTGTTTTCTCTTTTATTTTTAATTTATTTTTACTCTTATTTTTTCGCCCCTCCAGGTGGTTGTGCCCAGTTTGATTTAATAGAAATAAAATTATGATCAGAAGACCCTAAGGGGGCAGAAATTGAGTATGAATAGTGTGAGGGGTTAGAGGTAAAACAAACATCAAGAATGTTAGCAAGTTGATCGTGTCGATCAGGAACGCGTGTAGGGTGTTTGATTATTTGTTCAAAATCATGAAGTAGGGAAAAAGAGAGTGCCTTAGCTCCACCTGGGTCATCCCTTGCAGAGCCAAGCCACTCTCTGTGATGTACATTGAAATCCCCTAGGTAGAGGATCTAGGTGATGGGGTGTGTGAGATAGTCAAAGAGTTCCAAATAGTTGGAAGAGTTGGGAGAACAGTTTAGGAAACAGAGAAAAATAATCATAGTTTGTAGAGATATTTTGAGCCAGATGACATTATAAAAGGGAGATTCAAGATCCGTGAGTCGAGCTATAGGTGTATGTGTGCTGCAGTAGGCGCATACACCTCCCTTAGAACGGAAGGAGGTATAAAGGTTGTAGTTGGAGACTTGAAAAGGTTTGGGTGGAGCTGCTTTGGCCAGTTGAAGTTCGGAAAGTAGTAAGAGGTCGGGGGGAAGAGGTTATTAGATGGTGCTCCACAGACGGAAATTTGGATCCCAGGCCGCTAATGATGTAAAAATGAAAAGGCGTCAGTTGAGGCCCCAGGGGTTTGATGATGATGAGAAAGGCCCTGGGGTCCATAACCTTCCCGATCAGTGGGAGCCATTCGAGAAAGACCCCGCTTCAATATTAATATCAACTGACATAGGAGAATAAAATAAAATGAATAGAACAGATCAAGAGTGAGTACGGTTATATTTGTTGTGTTGTCAATAGTAAGAGAGACAATTGAGACCCTGCAATTCCGTTTAAATGTGGCAGAAAGACAGTTCAGGAACCTGGGACTTGGTCACAATTTTCGTGATGCCATATGGTAGACAACATATTACTTCCAATATCTTCCCAGGCGGTAGTACCTCCCTGTTTGGTATCTGCCTACTACCTACTACCTACATACTACCTACTACCTACTATAGCATTTCCCTGACTAGTCGCCCCCCCCCCCATTTCCTCCTTGCCATCTTTTATTATTTTATCCATGTTTCGTACAAGTTCCATTTCGGTAAACTTTATCATCAATCATCATCTTCATTCTCTGCAAATATTGTCTCTGTAGCTATCTTGTATCGCATGTAGTAGAGCGGATAATGGAAAAATCGTACAAATGGTGATATAAGCATGAAATTTGGCATGATCATACCCTAGGGGCTACTTGTCAAATCTGCCTGATTGGCCATCTATAAATCCAAGATGGCGGTCATTTCTCAAGATAGCTGCCAAATTGACCTTCGAAAGATGATTTTTTGTTTAGAAATTGATGTAGTTGGTCAATCTAAATGATCTTAGTGTCGATATGCATGTTTTCAAGTATGCTCAGATGATTTTCTCTATTTCTGATACTCTCAGATATATATATATATATATATATATATATATATATATATATATATATATATATATATATATATATATATATATATATATATATATATATATATATATATATATATATATATATATATATATCTATATCTATATCTATCTATATATATCTATATATATATATTAGGGTGTGTCAATTTAGGGGGTGAACTGGCTAAATTGAAAATCGAGTAATTTGGTAGCAATTTATTGTAGTCTTTAAGCATGCAAAACAATATTCTGGCATAAATTTTTTTTTATAATAAGTCCTACCTACATCAAATGGATTTTTAAATGTACATATTTGTGAATTTATAACATAACCAGCGTTTGCACACATGTTACTGTTTCAAGTTTCAAATTATTATATTTTATTATCCGTAGTCTATTTGAAAGTAACCAATGCCTTCATACTCTCTTTGCTTTGGTTTCTTGTCATCAGTAGTCTGCTTGCTATTTGTGCTTTGATGTAACCTTCTCGCCTCTCGTGGCTGTAAACATGGCCCGCTGCTTCTGTGACCATTTTCACACATCTCTCCACACTTTGAGTGTGGGAAGGCCACTTCGGCACCTGCATTGGAGTCTCTTTAAGGTTTCTCAATTCTTGGCTAGTTAGACTTGTTGTCAATGGTGGCTCTAAGACTTCCAAACTCAAGTCAACCAATTCTGACAATTTGGTGGCATTGACGTTTATTGGGGGAACTTTTCTTGAATGAAACGAACAGTCTCCCAACTGGTCGTCATCTATTAGCGTTCCTCTAATCTTTAGAATGACTTCTACAGCCTCGGTTCGGAGATTGGTACATTGACTGCAAAGCATTGCTTGCAAAACTGCTTCTGATCGAGCATACCAAGCGGACCTTCTTGCCACAGGTAACACGATGTCCCTCACTACCTTCCTCTGTGTTCTTACTAGCTGCAATTGAAACAAAAGGTGATTGGGCCCATCCACCCACATAGGATTAAGTTTCACACTAAACCACTGGGGAAGATAAACTCCAATAATAAATTCAACAATTAACCTCAAATTCTTCAGCACTTTGCCCTTCAATTCGTGTTTGGAAATCCAAATCCTGCAGAAACGAAGAGCTGTAGTTAACCAACGGCTGTGACTGACAGGTCCAATCTCCAAGAGAGCCAATGACTGAGGCACTTCTCCTGATCTTATTGCTTGGGCAATACGATAAGCATAGGATTGATCTGTGCTGAGATCTTTGATGACTCCTTCAGACAACGCCGGAAGGGGAGGGCCAACTTCGACCTTTGGAAAGGTTGTATTTATTTCTAGTTGTGTTGCTTCATCCAGCATGATGCCAAGGGGACCTGACCACTTGTTGTTGCTCTTTGTAGGACCATCAAGTTCCTGGATGAGATGACGAAGAGGTAGCTCGCCTGTATGTAAATCACATACAATCCAAACAAGTCTTCTTCCTAGTTTTTTCTCTAAATGCGTCATTACACCCCCCTGCCATCCGGTGTTCACTGTAGTTGAATCTCCACCAACAGCCTGCAGTGAACTGCCAAGTCCTCTCTCCTGAACCCAACATAAAATATGATCAGCAATGACCTCTGCATGTTTCTTCCCTTCTACTTCAGTTTCGGGAGCAAAGTGAAACAAAAACCGACCACCAGGCTCAGAACAGACAGAGTAGTGTTCTTCTTTGATGAGACCTGGAAACTTTCTGTTCACTCCCTCTACTTCTAGCAAAACTTTTGTGTCATCTATTCTTCCATCAAACAAAAGACAGGAGAGCCCTCCCTCGCTTAAATCTTTTTCATGCTGATCAGATATTTCCTTCATTATTTTTTCTTGTGCTCTTCTAATTTTATTATGATCTATCACCAAAGATACATCCTCTCGGCTGATGAGGCCTGCATCTATCCAAGCGGCAGTTGCAATTTCTGCAGCCTCACGAAGTCCATCATGGTGGCGAATACTAGCTAAAGCAATGTTTGAAATATTTCTTGTGTTGTATTTCATTTTCTTTGGTAAAGGTTCAGATGGCTCTTTGGAACTATCATCTGATGTTGCTTCCTGTTCATCAGAAGAACTATCAAAGAAGTGATAAACATCTTGACACAGCTCTTCCTCTCTTTGGATGGCTTCTTCACTCTTCATTTTCTTCTTTTGTTCCCTCTCTCGGATTTGTTCTCTCTTCTTGGCATTAGCAATCTGCTTCTTTGTTTCTGAATAATCTATTGAACCCATTTGCATACTTCCTTGGCCTTCTGCCTTTGTCCTCTGTGCCTTTATAAATTCAAGCTCTAAAACAGGGATCTTCTTTTCACGAGGACAACCACAATCAATGTGGGAATTATTTTCTCTCTTACCTGAGTGAGAACAGTTGGATTCAGAACATAATTGTATGGAGCACTTGCAGGTCAAAATGTCAAACAGAGTATCAAGTGTGTGCAGAAATTCATTTTTCCTGGCCAAGTTTCCTTTACCAAGTGATGTTTCAACTGCTTTGTGCCATAATTTCGTTAGTTTTAGCTCAATAGTTCGACACTGATTAATCACAGGTGGTTTGAATAGTGCATTAGCTTTTGTCCATTGATGCAGAAGAGGGACTATCATGTCATTTATGAGTTCTTTATCTGTATAGTTCCTTCTGTCCTTTGCATTTTTTTCTCGAAGGAGTAACCCTAATCTTAGCATGTCTCTCAATGTTGGAAGTTCTGATACAGGAAGCTCCTTCCCTTTACCAACTAGCAGGCTCAAGTGGGTTGACAACTGACTTCTTGTCTTCAATTTTGACATCTTCACACTATCTGACAAATAGAAAAATATTTCAATGTTTCATAATTCAATTGTTGTTTCAAAAAATATCAATTTGTTTATAAAAAATGCTGTAACAGAAATAACATAATAATTTCTTAGAACATAATGTTTTATACAATGATATAAGTAACTGCGACAATCAATATGCCCTACTTACAATAATTAAAATGTAGAATTCGTCTGGTAGAGTAGGTGCAAGTGCAATGAGAGCAAACCACCGTCTATGATATCTAGAAGGAGAGTGAGCCGGGCGCCTTATCCTCACGCTTGGTACAAGTCAAAACAAGAATTAAACTGTCCCACACGGAGAGCCTGTTCATGTTCATGTTCTGACATGCATATTGTACACAAGCTATAGAACCATAAAATACTCCATAATCCATATGCTTACATGAGATTAGTTAATATCAAGTGAATAATTCTAATCAAGTCTCATTAATTTGTTGAAATACTGATATTTGAAACTTTAAGGTATAATTGATGTAGGTGAGGGTTATTTCAATTCATTTTTGTTTGCTAATCTCAAGTTTAGACATAAAGAGGCACAATATTTTGACTACCAAATTTGATTTTTAACATGTTGACAAAATTGACACACCCTAATTTGTCATACTGCAACAGCTTAGTGTCCCAAATGCCGCTTAACCAACCCCAAATCTGTTAAGCAGCCGCACCTGAATTGACAGGATGTGGCTTTTCTGAACCCAGGTCAGATCCCAGTCATAGCTGCTGACCAGCCACTGTATGCCCTGGCAAAACAAATCCAATGGCATTCTCCTGAGTATTGAGAAGACAGGTATGTTATTATGTTCGGAGGACTTCACATAGAGATGGCTGCACTGAGCTCACTAGGAAATAAACTACAAGACAGTGATTGGACCGGTTCCCCTTTTGAAGCAGGAGTGGCTTCATCTGGTACAGCAGAGTCTTTTCTGTCTGTATCAAGTGTAACTAAGACAAGACTAGCACATCAAGTCACAGCATGTAGCTTGTACAAACTGATGAAGGAGGTATACCAGGACTTTTGCTCTGATGAGTCTGAAAGGTCAACTTTGAGCTTTGAAGACTGGTGTAAACAACGGAGGCTTGAGAGTTCCGAGTTCCAATTCTCGAACCTTGTGCTGGACATGGAGCTCACCATCTTCATGTTGATCCGCTCATTCAGGGTAGGCAATTTCAAAGTCTACCTTGAAGCACTCTCAGAGCTAATTCCCTACTTCTTTGCTAACAACAATGTTAATTATGCCCGATGGCTTCCAATTCACCTTCGAGACATGATGTGCCTTGAGCAACAACATCCAGAGGTAGCGAGGGAGTTCTACAAGGGGAACTTTGTTGTCCACAAGTCCGGAAGAGAGTTCTCTGCCATTGCTATTGATCAATCCCATGAACAAAACAGTGCAGTGATTAAAGGCGATGGAGGAGCAATTGGGTTGACTGAGGACCCAGCAGCACTTCGTAGGTGGATGGTGGCTGGACCAGAAGTGAGTCGTCTTGTTGCTGGATATGAAGCTGCGTCAGGTGCAAAAGATGGAACCACCACCAGCAGCCGACATCATGAGCAGACCTTGAGTGCACAGAAATCTTTCTTTGAGAAGGTGGAAGCACATTCCAAGGTGCTGCAGGAGATGGGCAACCCTTTCCAAGAAGAGTCGTCTGACCTGGTGATAAACACAAAGAACATTGTAGATCCAGATATTGCTAAAATGGTTGGTACACACCATGACAGAGGAAAAGAGCAATTCCAGTCATTCTTAGAGGGACTAAAGAATGAAGGTAAATGTCTGTTCTACCATCCAACCAAGAAAAACAGATCCTCCATTTTTCAAACATGACCAAGTTGTTAGCAGTTCCAAAGAGAAGGTAATGAAAGATGACTGTCAGCTGTTCTCGCGACTCTTCATCTACAGTCAGAACAGACAGTATGACTTGCAAGAATTCTTCAAGCATGAGAATCTGTCAGCTCCTGCCTCCCTCAGTGACAATGGCAAGCTTCATACATGTCAGAAGTCACAGCTGGCTGAAATTCTTCAAGCACAATTGAATGCTACAGAGAGAGAGAACCACATGGAGATGCTATCATCACAGATGGCT
The DNA here is from genome assembly GCF_018991925.1 of Homarus americanus. Lineage (NCBI taxonomy): Eukaryota > Metazoa > Arthropoda > Malacostraca > Decapoda > Nephropidae > Homarus > Homarus americanus. Next base: position 723,770 of record NW_024733126.1, on the reverse strand, counting down.
CAGCACTGATCAATGCCCTGCCTCCACGCACCTCAAAGACGTTTGATGCCTATGCCAGAGAAGACATCCTGCCCAAAGTGGAATTCTATGTTGCCAAATACAATAGGGTGGATGAAGTGTTTGATGTCTACAAAAAGTCAAGTCTGAAGACTGAAGCCAGGTCGAAACGAGGACAGGGGATCAGGAGAAGAGTTACAGGGACCAGTAAGACTCCCAAAAACTGGAGAAGCTTTCTGCGAGATGACAAAAACAAGACAGAACTATTCCATTTTCTCGCGGAGAAAATGTGTGAAGCACAGACGACAAGCACGGAGGCTGTGACAAAGGGAGAAGATGCCATTAGCAACACAGATAAGTCCCTAGAAGCTGTGGCTCCATGCTGTCATGAGGAAGCAGACACACGAATATTTGTGCATGCTAGGGATGCAGCAATGGAAGGTAGCAAGTCCCTCATCATCAAAGCCAATGACAATGACGTGGTCGTCATAGCAATATCTGTACTACCATCACTACAGGCGCTTGGTCTTGATTACATGTGGATTGCCTTTGGCCAAGGAGCCAGCCATCGATGGATTCCAGTTCATGATGTAGTTTCTGCGATAGGGCCTAAGAAAGCTAGTGGGATCCTATACTTTCGTGCTTTCACTGGCCGTGGCGTTGTGTCTGGCTTCCGTGGGAAAGGAAAGGAATCTGTATGGCAGACATGGAATGTCTGTGATGAAGTTTCAGAAACATTCACCAAACTCAGCCAATGTCCAACAACAGTTGCTGATGTTGACCTGCAGAAGGTGGAAAGATTTGTTGTCCTCATGTACGACAGATCTAGTGCAGCCACTGGTGTACAGTAGATGAGGCAAGACTAAATGTCTTTTCCCGCAAGCAGAGACCATATGACTCCATTCCACCAACACAGGCAGCCCTCAAGGAACATGCAAGGCGGGCTGTCTACCAGGCTGGTATCATCTGGGGCCAGGCAACAATCTCCAATCCAGAAACCAGCAGTCCTGTCAACTGGGGATGGACGCAGAAGGGAGAGGCATGGCAGATACGTTGGGCGACTCGTCCCCCGATTGCGACATGCTGTGGAGCTGACCAAATGTTCCTGTAAGAAAGACTGCTTTCGCTCTGGACTTTTCTGCACTGCACTTTGCAGCTGCAAATGTGAACAGCAGTAAATGCACAAGGATGTACTGTCAGGAGAAGTCACAGCAACCAGTGCTAATAGTGAGTACTTTTTTTTAGTAAGTTCTTTTTTGTTATATTTTTTTTACTTAAAGTGTTATTTTACGTTGATAAAAATGTTACAATGGACTTAAAACTATAAAAAAAATCATCTGAGCATGCTTGAAAACATAAATATCGACACCAAGATCACTCAGATTGACCAACTACATCAATTTCTATAAGAAAAATCAACTTTTGAAGGTCAATATGGCGGCCATCTTGAAAAATGGCCGCCATCTTGGATTTTTAAATGGTCAATCAGGCAGACTTGACTAGTAACCATTAGAAAATTACCATGCCAAATTTGGTGCTTGTATCACCATTTGCATGATTCTCTTGAAAAATTGCATTTAGCTGCCCCACTAATGTGATTATGAGCCACACGATTACCAGTATACTAATGTTATCAAGAGATCACACCAAAACTCACCAGCAGTTATCAGTACAGTAACTTGTAAGTTACTATTTGATTCTTTAATTATTATCACTTTATTTTTTCTTCAATATCCAGACAAGGTAAGGTAAGTAATAATTTTGAGCGGAAGCAATTGGTTAATTTTGATAGTACTAGCACAACAAAGGGCTAAATCTGTAATTGACCTCATCTGAATAAAAAAAAGAGTTATGAACTCAAGAGATTTCTTGCTTGTAAAGATGTGACTAAATGAATACTCATATTAAATATACATAAACATAGTTATTAATAAATCAATAACATATACACTATCTAGTGATAACTTGTCACTTGGAAATCACTTGTCCATATAAATTAAAAACAAGGTTTCAATGATAAATATATCTTTCTATGTATTATCATACTAATTTCAAACTTAGCTGAGACATAAGTCCTCGTTCCAAGTTGTATCGTCTAGTGTTCTTCCACTGATATGTTAAAAAATTCTTGGGAACCTCTTGGACAATACCAGTTAATAGCACCAAGTTAAATCTAGCAGCAAGTTACAACTGCTCCATACATATGAACTCCTGTACACATAAATCTGTTGTGCACATAAACCCCAGAAAATAATGATTCACTTTAAATCACTGCAAGTCACTTTACACAGAATCATTTAAGTAGCTCATTAATTCACAGAAATGAGATTCTAAATAAATCTTCTTGAATAATAGTAATACTTTGATCATTCACTGTTCATTTAAAAAGGATAAAAAATTTTTTTAATATGTTTCATATCTGCACTGTTAAGTATCATCATGACTAATTACTTACTGAATTAAATCAGTATTATATCTAAGAATCATCTCACAATAATAGACTACCATGACTGAAGGAATTGTTTTGTTTACCAAAGATTATCATAACAATTTCATGGTTTCACTTGTATAATTCACTTGTATCAAATATTATTAACTCTGCATCATCTCTAATCAATAACTACAAAAATTACAGCTATCTTACCATCTCTTGGGGTATTTTAACACTTACCTGTATTTAGAAAAACTATCAGAGGGATCTACAATATCTCTCCTCCACGAGATCTTATATGCTAATGGTTACCCAAATTTGTTTCCTACTCTCAATCTCTGCGCTCCTTAACAGTTTGCAATTCAAGTTCACCAATAAATATAATTTACACAATTCCAATTTACTTATGTTAAATATTTTACTACAATTCTTCACTTTATAATTTTATGCAACTTACTTCAATGTTTATAACTCGAAAAAAAAACTCTTCCTAGATATGTTACAATTCTAATGACTCATGCATCAGGACATCATTATGTCAACAAAACTAACTTTTCTAGCCCTTGTACAGTCACTACAATTCTCCAGATTTCCACAGAACATTCTCTCAGTAACTCACAGTTTAAAACGTAGTCTTAATTATTTATAGGTAGTCAGTTATATCATCCTTAAGCTATCTTGCAATTTACATTTAAGAAGATAACATCACTATTCAAGTATTTCTCTAAACATTTGTTTTCAAAGCTGAGCTTCCATGCTCTTTCAGATCAGAGAGATATCTAAACTATTTCTACTACAACAATTTTATGTCACATATTATAATACATTTTAAAACAATGGAAATTCAGTTTTTGTTATGAATTTATGAAAAATCAATTCAACATCGTTACAATCTACCCTCGCATTTCTATCCATCCATAATATACAGTATACCACTATAGATTGAGGGCATACAATCATTTCTTATCACCGGTAAATCAACACAAGTTTACTGCTCTAAACATTTTCCTCCTTTCATTGCAGCTCATCGTCGGATGCGCACAGTCACCAATTACTTTCTCGTGAATTTAAGTGCTGCTGATCTTCTCATGTCAGTGTTCAACTGCATATTCAATTTCATCTACATGTTACACAGGTCAGTTTACTCATATGTCTGTTATTGGAACTTACGTCAATTACTATCATTTGTCAATCTCCACATTTCCTATTCAGTGTTCCAACTCGAATTTTGAATGTTAATTAATATCCAGAAATATGCTGAAATTAACGTTGTCTGGAATATTGTAAAATTTTCTTAATTCTGTTATGAGCATTTCATATTAAGCAAGATAGGCCTTAGTAAATGTGCATACACCTAATTGTTACACAAAATTATATTCTTCAATTCTCTTTCTGTTAGTTGCTTCATGTACTGTACAGACCGGTTTAAAACTCCTTTCCTAGGCAATTTTGGCTAACCTGGTTAGTGGCACCGTCGGAAATACGCATGCACGAACTCACATGGAGTGTGTCAGAAATCCGAGTATGTGAACAATCTATTATATGGCGTCTATCTGTGCATATCTTCTATGAACTATTTATTGATGATCAATGGTAAAATGGTGAAGAGTATATTCTGTATTACTTTTAATATAACATTATCAGTGATATTGGCCGCTCTCAGTCAGTAGCTTAAACACAATACCTCGATCACTCATGTTTACCACATCATGTTTTTGAGTACGGATGAATAATTTTGTCTCAAAATTTGTTTGGTTTATGTAATTAATTAATACTTGTGTAAGGGCGGTAACGAGCAGGATGGATGTCCGCCGCTCGTTTGCTTGTTCGCGGCCCCCACTAGGGGGGTGTAGACGGAGGTGAGAAGGTCGCTGCTGCTTCGTCACACATCAGACACTACCCAGCCGTCAACACAGCTGTACTTACACCCCGCTGTTCGTTCAAATTCTGGTTGTGTGCTCATTTTAGGCTCCTGGTGATCATGGGGTGATTCCCCAGTCCTTCTCTATTCGGCTGTCAATCTCCGGACACCTACTCCAGCTACTATCGCGGCTGCCACGTCATCGCCACTTCCTCCACGCCCTATCCACCGTCCATGCCCTGGTGTCTCTCCTGTGTGGCAAGACATCGCCCACGAACGCCGGCGCCAAGTGAGGAGGATGCCCAGGACCTTACCCCAGAGAGCGGATCACCACGTCGACGGAACATTCCACCGGGCTTCCCCCGCAGGAAATGTCCATTAATTGTTGACCCCCGTAATTGTTTGACTCCCTTAATTGTTTGACTCCATTAATTGTTTGACTCCCGTAATTCTTTGACTTCTGCAATTGTTTGACTCCTTTAATTGTTTGACACCCGTAATTGTTTATTTGATATTTGTGGGAGTGGTGTCAATTTTTGTGTTTATTTTCGAAGTAAAGAGATGTCAATCTCTAACGGTTGTTTGTAATCCCTCGGAAAACCATGGTTCTTGACTTTCCTCTTTTAAGATCCTGATTAGGCTTGCAAGGGATTTATATCCCTAAGTCCCAGGCCTTTACAACTTGTATCCATGTGAAAACCGAGCATAAAGAAAATTAAATGAAATGTTTTGTCCTAGGAGAAATAAATTACCTACATGTTGAAAACACGCTCTTAATAAAAACAAACCGTGAACACACGAACACACGGTGTCTGTTGGACAGCTGAATTATGTGTACAATCCATTCTAGAGGGTGTCTATGTGTTTCCTCATTTTGAACTACTACACCACTTATCAATGATAAAACTTCTCTTATATAAGTGTGAGAAGGACAGATGTTATATAAAACACTATAATTGATAGGTTTATAATTTCATAATGGATACTGGGTGTATTATTATTCTCCATTTGCTTTTATTAAAATTATTTATGATGCCAATCTTTTAATATTACACATGATAGTTTACTGTAACGTAGCAATAACGTTCGTGGAACAGCTCATGCGATTCACCTCAACCTTTAACTTATCCGACGTAGCGAAATGGCCTGGTCATACAGCAACCGTTCGTTCATTTCACCAACCACAACTATGTGGTCGGAGTAGCATTTTACTGAATCCAGCTAGGACACACCAGGCTACATATATATCTCATCAGTCAAAATAGCACGCGGACTTCCTTATACAAACAATACCTCACTAGTCGGGAACAGGCATATTGTGGAATAGAACAAAGTCTAGGATTGCATTTATTGTCATTGTGGCGCGGTGGTAGCAATCCCTGTCCAGGGTTCGATTCCCGACTAATGAGGTATTACATAAGAGCATAAGAAAATAAGGAGTCTGCAATAGGCCGGTTGGCCTGTGCATGGCAGCTCCTGTCGAGAGTTACATAAGAACATAAGAATGGAGGAAACTGCAGCGGGCCTATTGGCCCATACTGGGCAGTCCCGTTTACACCCAACCCCTATTGCTCATATGAGCATCCAACCTATGTTTGAAGCAATTCAGCGTATTCGAGTTAATGATGATATTTGGTAACTTGTTCCATTCATCCACTACTCTGTTTCCAAACCAGTGTTTACCTATTTCACGCCTAAATCTAAATTTGTCCAATTTAAAACCATTGTTACGAGTTCGCTCCTGGTTGGATAATTTGAGTACCTTTGTAATGTCCCCTTTGTTTAGTCCTGCCTTCCACTTATACACCTCTATCAGGTCGCCCCTCGCTCTACGTCTCTCAAGGGAGTGCAGATTAAGATGCTTTAACCTGTCTCTATACTCAAGGTTCCTAATGCCCGGGATTAGTCTTGTCATTCTCCTCTGAATTCTTTCCAAGGATTCTATATCCATTCTGTAATACGGTGACCAGAACTGAACTGCGTAATCCAGGTGTGGTCTCACAAGAGCAAGATACAGTTTTAGGATGACCTCGCTAGTCTTGTAACTAACACTCCTTTGTATGAACCCAAGTACTTTATTAGCCTTGTTACGAGCAAAAACACATTGTTTACTTGGCTTAAGGTTCCTACTTATCATTACTCCTAAATCTCTCTCGCAGTCGGATTTCTCTATGGCATCGTTGTTCATCTGGTATCTGGTTTCCCTGTTTACATTTCCTATACTGAGTACTTTACATTTGTCTATGTTGAATTTCATCTGCCATTTTTCAGACCATTCGAAAAATTTGTTTAGATCCTCCTGTAGTTTTGCCGAGTCCTCGTCAGATTTGATAACACGTCCTATTTTAGTATTATCAGCAAATTTACTTATGTTGCTGTCTATGCCGATATCTATGTCGTTTATGTATAAAATAAACAATAATGGTCCAAGTACTGGTCCAAGTACTGAGCCTTGGGAACCTCCACTTGTGACGTTGTTCAATGGGACTTAGTGCCGCTAATGCTCATCTCCGCTGTTTCCTGTCCTGTAACCAGCCGCCCCAATCCATTTTAAGGATGTCACCTTGATGCCATGAGCTTCTACCTTTCTAATTAGTCTTTCGTGGGGGACTCTGTCGAAGGCTTTGCTTAAGTCGAGATATACCACATCATAATTGTGCCCCTCGTCCACCGATTCGAAAACTGATGAAAAGAATGTTAATAGATTAATTAGGCAAGAACGTCCGCTTGTGAAGCCATGCTGGGAATCATTGATCAATCTGTGCTTCTCCAGGTGATTTCGAATAGAGTTTGAAATGATTGCTTCCAGTAATTTGCCTACTATTGATGTTAGACTGATTGGGCGGTAGTTAGAGGATAGTGATCTATCCCCCTTCTTGAAAATCGGTATTACATTCGCTATCCTCCAGGATTCTGGTACTACACCTGTTTTTAAGGACATGTTAAACAACTTTGCTAAGGGCATACTAAGCTCTTCCTTACATTCCTTTAATACTCTGGCAAATATCTCATGGGACCAGGTGACTTATTAGGCTTTAGTTTGTCTATTTGCTTACTAACATCGTTACTAGTCACTACTATCTCGCTTAATTTGTTTTCTTCACTATCTCTGAATAGAGTCGGTGCCTCAGGTATCATGTTTAAATTTTCGGTGGTGAAAACTGCTGAAAAATATTTATTCAAATTATTGCTCATTTCTCCGTCGTTATCAGTGAGCTCGCCGGTATCTGACCGTATTGGTCCAATCTTTTCTCGTGTTTTAGTTTGATACATTTGGTAGAATCCTTTGGGGTTTATTCTCGCTTCCTTTGCTATCCTACTCTCATTATTCCTCTTTGCTTTCTTATCTCGGTTTTAACCCTTACTCGCCAATAACACCGCGGCTAGTCCCGGAGGTGAATTTCACACGATTTATCCTTCTACCTATAGCCTTCCTTTGGCCAATGATGTTCTTTAAATAATTATTTATCCATTTAGGGTCGTTGTTGTCTGATCTGAGTTTTTTGTATGGTATGTTCTGCCTTTGTGCATTAAGTAACTCACTATTTAAATTGTCGTGGAACTCGGCAATCTCAGATCTCGTTATCAGGTCGGTGTCATCTTTAAACTGTCAAAGTTTGCCCTTCTGAAATCTGGTACTTTAGTGAAATTTTCCTTACGTCTGCCCTGAAAATCTAACTAGAATCGAATTTCTTTGTGATCGCTGTTTGCAAGTTCGTTCCCTACCTCGACATTGCTAATGAGGTTTTCTCTGTTTGACAAAACTAAATCCAATATATTATTACCCCGTGTGGGTTCGGTTATATGTTGACTTAGGAAACAGTCCTGGATCGTCTCGAGAAAATCCTCTGATTCTGAGTTACCCGTAAGGTCGGTCCAATCTATTTGGCCAAGATTAAAGTCGCCTACTATACAGACTTTGTTGTGTATGGAAGCCCTGCGCATTTCATCCCAGATAAGTCGCTCATTGACGCTATCAAGATTGGGGGGTCTATATATTACTCCTGTGATTAATTTTTCCCGACCGTCGCTTAATTCTATCCAAATTGTTTCTGTATTCCTCTCAGTTTTTATTTCTTTATTTATTACACACTTCAGATTATCCCTAACATAGATTGCTACTCCGCCTCCTTTCCTGGTCTGCCTATCGGTATGGAACAGTTTGTAACCCGCAATTTGGTATTCGACTGGTAATTCGCATGTGTCTAGGTTGATCCATGTTTCAGTGAATGCAATTATATCGATTTCTTCGGTACATACCAAGGCCTTAATATCATCCATTTTGTTTCTCATACTTCTACTGTTCGCGTAGTATACATTTAAGTTAGTCGTATTCTGAGTCCTTCCCTTACCGCGTTTAGTTTTAAACTCCCTGTCTAATTTAGTTTTGTCATCATTCCTAACACTATTTCCCTGTAATCTTTCGCCTTGTTTACCCTCTCCCACTGCAGTCTCCTCCACCCCCGTGCCCCTATGTTCCCTTAGCAGTTTAAAGACTTCGATATCTTTTGAACTGCCCCCTCCAGAGCCCCAGCCAGGGTTGCTACTCCATCCCCAGACAGGTGCACCCCATCCCTAGCATAAAGGTCCCTTCTGCCATAGAAGTTGTCCCAGTTGTCAATGAATGGGACTGATATTGACTTGCAATATCTGTCAAGACGGTCGTTAACACCAACTGCCCTTGACAACCATTCACTGCCAACTCTCCTTCTAGGCAGGACACCGCATATGATAGGGATCCCTCCCTTAGTCCTAATACGATCTATGGCTGCCTTGAACTTATCAAGAAGTTCCTCGCTCCTACACCGGCCAATATCATTGCCTCCTGCACTGAGGCAGATAATGGGTTTGTTCCCATTACCAGACAAGATATTGTCCATCCTGTCAATTATATCCCCCACCCCAGCTCCCGGCAAACACACCCTCATCCTATTTTTGTTTTTACCACAAAATGCCCTGTCCATGTACCTTACCTGTGAGTCACCAACAATCTAGCCTCCTTTTGAAACTTTCCAGCGTTCCAGCACTTACTACAAAGTTGCTAAGCTTGTTTCACTCGTCCACCACCCTATTTGTGAACCAGTTTCTTCCTATCTCCCTCCTAAACTTATCCAACTTATATCCGTTGCTCCGAGTCCTATCCTGCTCGGATATTATAAGAACTTTATCTATATCCCCTTTATTGATTCCTTTCACCCACTTAAATACTTCTATCATATCTCCCCGCACTCTTCGTCTTTCTAGGGAATGCAAGTTAAGTTTCTTTAACCTATCCTGATATGGAAGGTTTCTAAGTCCACCGACTCTCGTGAATTGATATCCATTCTATAATAAGGGTACCAGAACTGAACCGCATAATCGAGGTGCGGCCTGACTAGCACAAGTTATAGTTGCAATAAGACCTCTGCATTCTTATAAGTTACACTTTTAGATATAAAACCCAATACTCTGTTTGCCTTATTTCGAACATTAACGCACTGTATTCTAGGCCGTAGGTCCGGGCTTACAAGTACCCCTAGGTCTCTTTCACAAGTCGACTTCTCTAGGTTGATGTTGTTAAGGCTGTATTCATTGTCAGTATTTGTTCTTCCAATATTAAGTACGCTGCACTTGCTGGTGTTGAATTTCATTTGCCATTTTTCAGACCACCCCTGCAGTTTATTTAGATCCTCCTGTAATGCATTTGCATCCTGCCCTGAATTAATCTGCCGCCCTATTTTGGTGTCTTCCGCAAACTTGCTTATGTCACTGCTGATCCCAGGATCTAGATCGTTTATGTAGATTATGAACAAGAGTGGGCCTAGTACTGACCCCTGAGGAACCCCACTGGTTACACGGCCCCACTCAGATTTAACACCATCTACGCTGACCCTCTGCGTTCTATCGGTGAGCCATGATTTTATCCAATTTAAAACTTCCCCTAGATACCATGAGCCTTAATTTTTCTCAGAAGCCTGTGATGTGGTACTCTGTCAAATGCTTTGCTAAAGTCTAAGTAAATAACATCGTTTGTGTATGGAAGTCCGCGTGCTATATGGACTAATTATATATATATATATATATATATATATATATATATATATATATATATATATATATATATATATATATATATATATGTAACCGGTCGGAATTTACTGGACTTTATTTTCTCACTTGACTTGGGGTTTATTAAAGATTATTAGATGGTAATGGCAGTGGAAGCGCCCCTTAGTGAGAAATCCCGAACCAGCACAAGAGCACTTAAATTTACTAACAAAATGAATTGTCCGTGACCCGTGGAAGGATAGCGTCTGTGACTGGGATGAATGAGACACACTGTAAATTTTAGACACTTATATTCCCTCCAACTACAAACACAATCAAATAATGGTGCACCAATATGCGCACCTCTTAACTTGAACTTAAAACACTACTCTGAGGAATAAAAGTTATACATGATATTGAAATTATTAGAAACTCAGGCAACAATAAATTTAAAGTATTAAGAAATGTTGCTTGCACACATGAAACAGGCCTTAAGGGTTTTCACAGAATAATATCCACCACTGCGGAAGTGGTATAAAAATAAGAAATTATTAATTCCACCATGAATAGGCCTAAAGGGCACTCAATATAATTATGTTACACCAACAGATGCAGGCCTTAAGGGTTTTCAACAAAATAATATCAGTCACTGAGGAAATGGTATTAAAAAATAAGAAATTAAATACTCTACAATGAATAGGCCATAAGGGCACTCAATATAATTATGTTACACCAACAGATGCACACCTCCTAACCTAACTTAAACACTACTCTGGGGAACAAAGGTTATATCTGAGATTGAAACTATAAAGAAATTTTAAATGCACACAGCATACATTAGTAATTGAAAAAATAGTATTAACTACACACAAAAATATTGTCACTATTATAAAGACGTTACTGAGTCCAATACCCGTGAACCATGCTCCCTAACCTAACACACACACAGATTTCACCTGCACTCCGTAGTCGTTTAAGGCACAACCAACAGGCACCCATAGTTGAAGGCCCAAATCAGCCTTTCTCCACCTTGGAAAGTGTACCTCTAAACTCCACTGACTCTTGGCCCCAGTGTGCGACCCTGTATCACTCAGCTAGCTTCACTTTACCACCCGTACATCCATAAAGCGGAAGGGAGTGAGCCAATCAGACCCTGTACAGTTGAGAGAAGCTTTAGCTTCCCGTTAGCAAGAGGGTTTCACAAAGCTGCTTGAAACATGTGGTTTTGTGAGCCGAGGTAGAGGAGAGCTGATTACCCCAACGATCGTCCCGTCGTCAGCTGGGCACCCAGACTGCTAGATTCCCTCAAGAGATCCTTTGATACCCCGCTAAACAGTGACAGGCCTACACTGATCGGTCCAATGGCGACAATCGCCACCCTCAATCATCAACGGCAGTCTCAAACGGCAGTCAATCTCTCGCAGACAAGTGGGTTCTGGCGGTAACCCTGAAATGAACTCACTGTTAGCTCTAGTTTACTTTATCACTGCCCTATCTAAACCCTGTCTGAGATTGAATGAGACTTACGTGTTATACTGCAATAGCGCAGCAAGGTGACTAGACCACGTGACTCTTTCTGTGGATGGTCGCGCAGGGATGTCCTGCAGGTCCAATCGCTTTCACGTGACTGAGGACCAGCCAGCGTCGCGTCTCTCCAAGGCGCTAGCTTAGGCCTACGTGACATATTTTCCGCCTAACTAATAACTCCTTGGGACACCCGTGACATTATTCAGACTGATAAACGGTCTATAATAATTTCAAATTCAATAATAGTCCCTTAACTTCATGAATCGCATCATTATTAATTCGGCAAATTACATTTAATATCACTTAGGCCTAGTTCCACAACCTTTCGCTATGTGCAGGAAGCGCTCTCTTCCCTCGGATGACCTTGAAAGCTCAGTATCGCCAATGGCGCGGTGTTTGAAATTACTCTGAAATTTCTGAATATTACAATCGACCCCCCTAAAAAAAGACAGCACTGTCCTCATGTGCTGAGAAAAACATGCATACGACCCCCCTAAAAAATTGTTCTAAGAAACTGCATCTCACCCCTTCACGTGCTAAACGCAGCATTTCTGTCTTCTCTTCTCCTCCTTTCTCTCTCTCGCTAACATATATATATATGCATATTTCATGTAGATCCACAATAAAAACGTGGATATGACAAATCTTGATAAAATCCGTTTCCCTTTTCCCGTGTGATTATATCAAGATATATATATATATATATATATATATATATATATATATATATATATATATATATATATATCTTGATATAATCACACGGGAAAAGGGAAACAACGGATTTTATCAAGATTTGTCATATCCACATCATTTGATGTATATTCACTGTTCACTAGAGTACCTGTGAAAGACTTACTTTCATTTCTTAAAGATAAATTACAACTGCTAGATTTAACTATTGAACATGATACTTTCCTGAAATTGATAGAGTTATGCGTAACTGACAATGTGTTTAGAGCAAATGGGAAGTTCTACAAGCAAATATTTGGTATGAGCATGGGTAATTGTCTTTCTGCTCCTCTAGCCTGTATTTATATGGAGTTTTGAGTCTAGATTACTACCAATATAGTGGACTTTATTCCTCCATGGTATAGATATGTAGATGATGTTCTTTGTCTTTGGCCTAAAACAGTGACCCATTGGAATTTTTAGACAAGCTTAATAATATTGTCCCTAGTAT
>NW_024733126.1:647648-710644 GCF_018991925.1 Homarus americanus | reverse complement strand
ATCAGTAATACTTCGTTCAGTTACGTATTGCTGGGCAGGATACAAGTGACAGGGCTGGATACAAGTGGTGGGGTGGATGCAAGTGATGGGCAGGATACAAGTCGTGAGACAGGATGCAAGGGACGGGTGGGATACAAGTTAGGCAAAATACAAGTGATGGGGCAGGATACAAGTGGTGGGGCGGGATGCAGAGTGATGGGGCAGGATACAAGTGTTGGGGCAAGATACAAGTTATGGGGCAGGATACAGAGTGATGGGGGCGGGATGCAAGTGATGGGGCAGGATACAAGTTATGAGGCTGGATATGTGATGGGGCAGGTTACATGTGTGGGGGCAGGATGCACGTGATGGGGCAGGATGCAAGTGATGGGGCAGAATTGCAGTGATGGGAGCCAGGAGGATTATGGGGCAGGATACACGTGGTGGGTCAGGATACAAGGTGATGGGGCAGGATACAAGTGATGGGCAGGGTTGCAAGTGGTGTTTCAGGATACAGAGTGATGGGGCAGGATGTGGTGGTGGGCAGGATAGAGTTGTGGGGCAGGATAAAGTGGGTCAGGACACAGAGTGTGGGGCAGGATACAAGTGGTGGGGCAAAATACAATTGAGTGGGACAGGAGACATAGGTGATTGGGCAGAATACAAGTAATGGGGCAGGATGAAATGGGACAGGGTACAGTGATTAGGCAGAATACAGTGTGGGGCAGGATGCAAGTGATGGGGCAGGATACAAGTGGTGGGCAAGATACAAGTGATGGGGCAGGATACAAGTGATGGGCAGGATGCAGAGTGATGGGGCAGGGTATAAGTGATTGGGCAGAATACAAGTGGTGGGGCAGGATGCAAGTTTTGGGGCAGGATACAGAGTGGTGAGGCAGGATGCAAGTGGTGGGGCAGGGATACAGAGTGGTGGGGCAGTATGCAAGTGGTGGGGCAGGATACAGTGAGTGGGGCATTATGCGTTGATGGGGCCGGATGCATGTGATGGGATGGGATACAAGTGGTGGGGCGGGATACAGAGTGGTGGGGCAGTATGAAGTGATGGGGTGGGATACAGTGATGGGGCAGGAAGCAAGTGATAGGGCAGGATACAAGTGATGCTGCTGGATACAAGTGATGGGGTAGCATATAAGTATTAGGGCAGGATACAATATGATTTGGCATAATACAAGTGATGGGGCAGGATACAAGTTATGGAACAGGATACAAGTGGTGGGGCAGGATACAAGTCATAATGCAGGATGCAAGTGGTGGGGTAGGATATAAGTGGTGGGGCAGGATACAGAGTGATGGGCAGGATGCAGAGTGGGGCAGGATGCAAGTGGTGGGGCAGGATCTGGGGTGGTGGAGCAGGATGCAAGTGGTGGGTGGCATATAAGTGTGGGGCAGGATGCAATATGGTTGGCAGAATACAGAGTGGGACAGGATGCAGTTATGGGACAGGATACAGGGTTGTGGGGCAGGATGCAAGTCATGGGGCCGGGATACAGAGTGGTGGGGTGGGATATAAATGGGGCAGGATGCAAGTGATGGGGCAGGATGCAAGTGTGGGGCAGGATACAGAAGTGGGAGGGTGGGGAGTGGTGGGGCAGGATACAAGTGTTGGGGCAGGATGCAAGTTGGGGCAGGATACAGAGTGAGTGGGGCAGGATACTAATGAGTGGGGCAGGATACAAGTGATGGGGCAGGATACAAATGGGGTGGGATACAGAGTGATGGGGTGGGATACAAGGGATGGGGCAGGATGCAAGTGATGGGCAGGGTGCAAGTGTGTGCAGGATACAAGTGATGGGGCAGGATACAGTGATGGTGGGATGGGGGATTATGGGGCAGGATACAGAGTGATGGGGCCAGGATACAAGTGTCAGGGCAGGATGCAAGTGATGGGGCAAGATACAGAGTAAGGGACAGGTGCAAGTGATTAGGCAGAATACAAGTGATGGGGCAGGATACAGTGATGGGGCCAGGATACAAGTGTCAGGGCAGGATACAAGTAGTGGGGAAGATACAGTGATGGGACAGGTGCAAGTGATTAGGCAGAATACAAGTAATGGGACAGGATACAAGTGATGGGGCAGGATGCAAGTGGTGGAGCAAGATACAAGTGAGTGGGGCGGGATACAAGTGATGGGGCAGGATGCAAGTGATGGGGGCAGGGTGCAAGAGTGATTGAGAGAATACAAGTGGTGGGGCTGAAGTGGTTCTGAAAGGATGCAAGTGGTGGGGCAGGATACAAGTGGTGGAGCAGGATCCAGAGGTGGTGGGACAGGATGCAAGTGGTGGGGCAGGATACAGAGTGGTGGGGCAGGAATACAGAGTGATGGGGGCGGATACAAGTGATGGGGCATGATACAAGTGGAGTGGGGCAGGATACAAGTGATGGGGCAGGATACAGAGTGGTGGGGCAGGATACAAGTGATGGGGCAGGATACAAGTGATGGGGCAGGATGCAAGTGATGGGGCAGGATACAGTGGTTGGGCAGGATACAAGTGGTGGGGCAGGATGCAGTGAGCAAGTTGGATGCAAATGATTGGCAGGATGCAAGTGATGGGGCAGGATGCAAGTGATGGGGAGGGATACAAGTGTTGGGGCAGGATGCAAGTGATGGAAGAATACAGAGTGGGCAGGATGCAAGAGTGAGTGGGGCAGGGGAAACAGAGTGAGTGGGGCAGGATACAGAGTTATGGGGCCAGGATGCAAGTGTTTGGGCAGGATGCAGAGTGATGGGGCAGGATGCAAGTGATGGGGCAGGATGGAAGTGGTGGGGCAGGATACAGAGTGATGGGGCAGGATGCAACTCGTGAGGCAGGATACAAGTGATGGGTGGGATGCAAGTATTGGCAAGAATACAGAGTGATGGGGCAGGATACAAGTGATGGGGCAGGATGCAAGTTGTGGGGAGGATACAAGTGGTGGGGCAGGATACAGAGTGAGAGGGGCGGTATGCAGTGGTGGGGCCGGATGCATGTGGGGTGGGGATACAAGTGACGGGCAGGATACAAGTTGTGGGGCAGGATGCAAATGTGGGGCAGGATACAGAGTGGTGGGCAGGATACAGTGGTGGGGCAGGATTAAAGTGATGGAGCAGGATGCAAGTGGTGGGGCAGGATACAGAGTGGTGGGGCAGGATACAAGTGAGTGGGCATGTGCAAGTGATGTGGCAGGATACAAGTGCTGGTGCAGGATACAGTGGTGGGGCAGGATGCAAGTGGTGGGACAGGATACAAGTGGTGGGGCAGGATACAAGTGATGGGGCAAGATACAAGTTGTGGGGCAGATGCAAGTGATGGGGGCAGGATAAGGTGGGGCTGGATGCAGAGTGATGGGGCAGGATGCATGTGATGGGGCGGGATGCAAGTGATGGGGCAGGATACAAGTGATGGGGCAGGATACAAGTGATGGGGCAGGAATACAGAGTGTGGGGCAGGAATACAGTGAGTGGGGCAGGATACAAGTGTGGGACGGGATACAAGTGATGGAACCAGGATGCAAGTGGTGGGGCAGGATGCAAGTGATGGGGCAGGATGCAAGTGGTGGGGTGGGATATGAGGTGGTGGGGCAGGATGCACAGAGTGATGGAGCCAGGATACAAGTGGGGCAGGATGAAGTGATGGGGCAGGATACAGAGTGGTGAGGCAGGATACAAGTGATGGGGTGGCAGCATATGTGGTAGGGCAGGATACAATATGATTTGGCAGAATACAGAGTGGGGCAGGATACAAGTTGGGGCAGGATACAAGTGGTGGGGCAGGATACAAGTGATGGGAGCCAGGATGCAAGTGGTGGGATATAAATGGAGGGCAGAGTTCAGAGTGATGGGGCAGGATACAGAGTGATGGGGCAGGATGCAAGTGGTGGGGCAGGATGCAAGTGTTGGGGCAGGATGCAAGTTGTGGGGCAGGATGCAATGATGGGGCAGGATTCTGTGATGGGGCGGGATACAAGTGATGGGGCAGATGCAAGTGGTGGGGTGGGATACAGAGTGATGGGGTGGGATACAAGGGATGGGGCAGGATACAGAGTGGTGGGGCAGGATACAGAGTGGTGGGGACAGGATAATCAAGTGATGGGGCAGGATACAGTGGAGCAGTGCAAGTGATGGGGCAGGATGCAAGTGATGGGGCAGGATACAAGTGGTGGGGCAGGATACAGAGTGATGGGGCAGGATACAGTGATGGGGCAGGATGCAGTGATGGGGCAGGATACAGAGTGGTGGGGCAGGATGCAGAGTGGTGGCAGGATGCAAGTGAGGGTAGGATGCAAATGATTGGAGCAGAATACAAGTGATGGGGCAGGATGCAAGTGATGGGGCAGGATGCAAGTGTTGGGGCAGGATGCAGAGGTGTGGGGCAGGATGCAAGTGATGGGGCAGGATACAAGTGATGGGGAGAAGATACAGAAGTGATGGGGCAGGATACAAGTGATGGGGCAGGATACAAGTGGGGCAGGATACAGAGTTGTGGGCAGGATACAAGTGAGTGGGCAGGATACAGAGTGGTGGGGAGCGGGATACAGAGTGATGGGGCAGGATGCGGAGTGGTGGGGTGGGATACAAGTGATGGGGCAGGATGCATTATTATGGGGCAGGATACAAGTGGTGGTGGGATGCAAGTGGGCAGAATGCAAGTGATGGGGCAGGATGCAAGTGATGGGAAGATGCAAGTTGTGGAGGGATACAAGTGATGGGGCAGGATGCAAGTTGAGAGGGCAGGATGCAGTGAGTGGGGCAGGATACATGTGAGTGGGGTGGGATACAAAGTGATGGGCAGGATGCAAGTTGTGGGGCAGGATACAAGTGATGGGGCAGGATACAGAGTGGTGGAGCAGGATACAAGTGGTGGGGCAAGTTAAGTGATGGGCAGGATACAGAGGTGGGGCAGGATACAAGTGTTGGGGCAGGATACAGAAGTGGTGGGAGGATACAGAGTGGTGGCGGATACAGAGATGTGGCACAGGATACAAGTGGTGGGGCAGGATGCAGAGTGGTGGGACAGGATGCAGAGTGATGGGGCAGGATACAAGTGATGGGGCAGGATACAAGTTGTGGGGCAGGATGCAGAGTGATGGGGCAGGGATAGAGTGATGGGGCAGGATGCAGAGTGATGGGGCAGGATACATGTGATGGGGCAGGATGCAGTGATGAGGCAGGATACAGAGTGATGGGGCAGGATACAAGTGATGGGGCAGGATACAAGTGTGTGGGGCAGGATGCATGTGATGGGGCAGGATACAGAGTGAGTGGGGCAGGATACAAGTGATGGGGCAGGATACAAGTGATGGGTCAGGATACAAGTGATGGGGGCAGGATACAAGTTATGGGGCAGGATACAGAGTGATGGGGAAGGATACAAGTGAGTGGGGCAGGATACAGAGTGGTGGGGCAGGATGCAAGTGTTGGTGGGATGCAGTGGAGTGGGGCAGGATGCAAGTGATGGGGCAGGATGCAGTGATGGGGAAGAATACAGGTGATGGGGCAGGATACAGAGTGGGGCAGGATAGCAAGTGATGGGGCAGGTAACAGAGTTATGGGGCCGGGATACGTGATTGGGCAGGATAAAGTGAGTGGGGCAGGATGCAGAGTGATGGGGCGGATGCAAGTGGGGCAGAGATGCAAGTGATCGGGCAGGATACAGAGTGATGGGGCAGGTAACATGTGATGGGGCAGGATACAAGTGATGGGGCAGGATGCAGAGTGATGGGGCAGGATGCAAGTGATGGGGCAGGATGCAGAGTGAGATGAGATGACATGTGATGGGCAGGGATGCAGAGTGATGAGGCAGGATGCAGTGAGTGGGGCAGGATGCAGAGTGGTGGGGCAGAATGATGCAGGTGTGGGGCCAGATACTGAGTGGGGCAGGATACAGAGTGGGGCAGGATGCAGAGTGATGGGGCAGGATGCAAGTTATGTGTCAGGATACAAGTGGTGGGGCAGGATGCAAGTTATGGGGCCAGTACAAGTGATGGGGAAGGATACAGAGTGGTGGGGCAGGATACAGGTGATGGGGCAGGACAGAGTGTTGGTGCAGGATACAGTTGAGTGGGGCAGGATGCAAGTGATGGGGCAGGATACAAGTGATGGGGGAAGAATGCAAGTGATGGGGCAGGATACAGAGTGATGGGGCAAGATACAAGTGATGGGGCAGGATACAAATGGTGGGTGGGATACAGAGTGATGGGGTGGGATACAAGGGATGGGGCAGGATACAAGTGGTGGGCAGGATACAGAGTGGTGGTGCAGGATGCAAGTGGGGCAGAGGATGCAGGTGAGTGGTCAGGGATGGGGGTGCAGCAGGGATACAGAGTGATGGGGCAGGATGCAAGTGTTGGGCAGGATACAAGTGATGGGGCAAGATACAAGTGTGGGGAAGGGTGCAAGTGATTAGGCAGAATACAAGTGTGGGGCAGGATACAGAGTGATGGGGCAGGATGCAGAGTGTCGGCGCAGGATACAAGTGATGGGGGAAGATACAGAAGTGGGACAGGGTGCAAGTGATTGGGCAGGATACAAGTGATGGGACAGGATACAGATGATGGGGCAGGATGCAAGTGGTGGAGCAAGATACAAGTGATGGGGCAGGATACAAGTGATGGGGCAGGATACAAGTGATGGGACGGGGTGCAAGTGATTAAGAATACAAGTGATGGGGCAGATTACAAGTTCAGGCAGGATACAGAGTGGTGGGGCAGGATGCAAGTGGTGGAGCAGGATCCAGAGTGGTGGGACAGGATACAGAGTGGTGGGGCAGGATGCAGATGATGGGGCAGGATGCAGTGATGGGGCCGGATACATGTGATGGGATGGGACACAGAGTGGTGGGGACAGGGATGCAAGTGTGGTGGGGCCAGAATGCAAGTGATGGGGCAGGATACAAGTGATGGGGGCATGATGCAGTGATGGGGCAGGATACAGAGTGATGGGGCAGGATACAGGTGGTGGGGAGCGGATACAAGTGGGGCAGGATACAAGTGATGGGGAGCAGGATGAAGTGATAGGGCAGGATACAAGTGGTTGGGCAGGATGCAAGTGTTGGGCAGGATGCAAGTGGGTGGGATGCAAATGATTGGGCAGGATACAGTGGTGGGGCAGGATGCAGAGTGAGTGGGGCAGGATGCAAGTGTTGGTGCAGGATACAGTTGAGTGGGGCAGGATGCAAGTGATGAGGGCAGGATGCAGAGTGATGGGGAAGAATACAAGTGATCGGGCAGGATGCAAGTGATGGGGCAGGATGCAAGTGATTAGAGAATGCAAGTGATGGGGCACAATGCAAGTTCTGGAAGCAGGATACAGAGTGTGGTGGGGCAGGATGCAAGTGGTGGGCAGGATCCAAGTGGTGGGACAGGATACAGAGTGGTGGGGCAGGATACAAAGATGATGGGGCAGGATACAGTGATGGGGCAGGATGCATGTGATGGGATGGGACACAAGAGTGGTGGGGCAGGATACAGAGTGGTGGGGCAGAATACAAGTGGGGCAGGATACAAGTGATGGGGCAGGATGCAAGTGGTGGGGCAGGATACAAGTGATGGGGCAGGATACAGAGTGGGTGGGGCAGGATACAAGTGATGGGGCAGGATGCAAGTGA
Source organism: Homarus americanus (assembly GCF_018991925.1). Taxonomy (NCBI): domain Eukaryota; kingdom Metazoa; phylum Arthropoda; class Malacostraca; order Decapoda; family Nephropidae; genus Homarus; species Homarus americanus. The sequence continues at coordinate 703,060 of NW_024733126.1, read as the reverse complement.
TGGGGCAGGATGCAAGTGATGGGGCAGGATGCAAGTGGTTGGGCAGGATACAGAGTCATGGGGCAGGATGCAAGTGACGGGTGGGATGGCAGGGGTGGGCAGAATACAATTGATGGGGAGGATACAAGTGATGGGCAGGATACAGAAGTGTTGGGTGCAGGATACAATTGATGGGGCAGGATGCAAGTGATGGGGCAGGATACAAGGTGAAGTGGGAAGAATACAAGTGATCGGGCAGGATACAGAGTGGGAGCCGGGAAACAGTGATGGGGCAGGATCAGGGATTGTGGGGCAGGATGCAGAGTTGGTGGGCAGGATGCATGTGGGGCAGGATGCAAGTGATGGGGCAGGATGGAGGTGGTGGAAGGGATGCAGGTGATGGGGCAGGATGCAACTGTGGGGCCAGGATGCAAGGTGATGGGTGGGATGCAAGTGGTGGGCAGAATGCAAGTGATGGGGCAGGATACAGAGTGATGGGGAAGATACAAGTTATGGGGAGGGATACAGAGTGATGGGGCAGGATACAAGTGGAAGGGCAGTATGCAGTGATGGGCCAGATACATGTGATGGGGTAGGATACAAGTGACGGGCAGGATCAAGTTGTGGGGCAGGATACAAGTGATGGGCAGAATACAAGTGGTGGAGCAGGATACAAATGGTGGGGCAGGATTGAGAAGTGATGGAGCAGGATACAGAGTGGTGGGGCAGGATGCAAGTGGTGGGGCAGGATGCAGAGTGGGGCAGGGATACAAGTGATGTGGCAGGATGCAAGTGCTGGTGCAGGATACAGTGGTGGGGCAGGATGCAGAGTGGTGGGACAGAATACAGTGATGGGGCAGGATGCAAGTGATGGGGCAGATACAAGTTGTGGGGACAGGGATGCAGAGTGATGGGGCAGGATACAAGGTGATGGGGCAGGATGCAGAGTGATGGGGCAGGATACATGTGATGGGGCAGGATGCAAGTGATGAGGCAGGATACAAGTGGTGGGGCAGGATACAAGTGATGGGGCAGGATACAAGTTGTGGGGCAGGATGCAAGTGATGGGGCAGGATACAGAGTGATGGGGCAGGATGCAAGTGATGGGGGCAGGATACAGAGTTGTATGTCAGGATACAAGTGGGGCAGGATACAAGTTGTGGGGCAGGACTGATGGGGAAGGGATACAAGTGATGGGGCAGGATGCAAGTGAGTGGGGCAGGATACAAGTGTTGGTGCAGGATACAGTGGTGGGGCAGGATGCAAGTGATGGGGCAGGATACAAGTGATGGGGGAAGAATACAGAGTGATAGGAGCAGGATGCAAGTGATGGGGCAGGATACAGGTGTGGGGCAGGTAACAAGTGATGGGGCAGGATACAAGTGATTGGGCAGATGCAAGTGATGGGGCAGGATACAGAGTGATGAGGCAGGATACAAGTGATGGGGAAGAATACAAGTGATGGGGCAGGATGCAAGTGATGGGGCAGGATACATGTGATGGGGCCAGGATACAAATTGTGGGGGCAGGATACAAGTGATGGGGCAGGGATACAGAGTGGTGGGGCAGGATACAAGTGATGTGGGGCAGGATGCAGAGTGATGGGGCAGGATGCAGAGTGATGGGGCAGGATGCAAGTGATGAGACGGGGGATGCAGAGTGATGGGGCAGGATGCAAGTGAGTGGGGCAGGATACAAGTGATGGGGCAGGATACAGAGTGTGGGCAGAATGCAGGTGATGGGGCAGGATACAAGTGATGGGGCAGGATGCAAGTGAGTGGGGCCAGGATACAAGTTGTATGTCAGGATACAAGTGATGGGGCAGGATACAAGTTGTGGGGCAGTGCACAAGTGGTGGGAAGGATACAAGTGATGGGACAGGATATGAGTGGAGGGGCAGGATACAAGTGTTGGTGCAGGATCAGTGAGTGGGGCAGGATGCAGAGTGAGGGAGGCAGGATGCAAGTGAGTGGGGAAGAATACAGAGTGATCGGGCAGGATGCAAGTGATGGGGCAGGATTCAGAGTGATGGGGCAGGATGCAAGTGGTGGGTGGGATACAGGTGTGGGGTGGGATACAGGGGATGGGGCAGGATGCAGAGTGGGCAGGGTGCAAGTGGTGTTGCAGGATAAAGTGATGGGGCAGGATATGTGTGATGGTCAGGATGGAAGTGATGGGAGCGAGATACAAGTGATGGGGCAGGATACAAGTGGTGAGGCAGGATACAAGTGAGTGGGCAGGATACAAGTGATTAGGCAGGATACAGAAGTGATGGGGCAGGATGCAAGATGTGAGTCAGGATACAAGTGATGGGCCAGGATACAAGTTGATGGGGCAGGATACAAGTGATGGGGCGGGATACAAGTGATGGGGCAGGATGCAATGTTGTGAGGTGGATACAGAGTGATGGGGCAGGATGCAAGTGATGGGGCAGGATACAAGTGATGGGGCAGGATGCAAGTTGTTGGGGCAGGATACAAGTGATGGGGGAAGGATACAAGTGGGGCAGGATACATGTGAGGGTCAGGGATGCAAGTGATGGGTGGGATACAAGTGATGGGGCAGGATACAAGTTGGTGGCAGGATACAAGTGATGGGGAGAGGATACAAGTGAGTGGGGCAGGATACAAGTGATGGGCAGGATGCAAGTTGTGGGGCAGGATACAAGTGGGAAGGATACAGAGTGAGTGGGGCAGGATACAGAGTGGGGACGAGGACTATGCGTGGTGGGGCAGGATGCAAGTGGGTGGGCAGGATGCAAGGTGGTGGGGCAGGATGCAGAGTGAGGGTGGCGCCTGGAATGATTGGGCAGGATGCAAGTGATGGGGCAGGATGCAGAGTGATGGGGCAGGATGCAAGTGATGGGGGAAGGTGTGCATGTGATGGGGCAGGATGCAAGTGATGGGGCAGATACATGTGTGACAGGTCAGGGATGCAAGTGATGGGCAGGATACAGTAGTGGGGGCAGGATACAAGTTGTTGGCAGGATACAAGTGATGGGGCAGGATACAAGTGATGGGGCAGGATACAAGTGATGGGGCAGGTATGCAAGTGGTGGGGCGGATGAAGTGATGGGCCAGGATGCAAGTGATGGGGCAGGATGCAGGTGAGCAGATGACATGCAAATGATTGGGCAGAATACAGGTGATGGGACAGGATGCAGAGTGGTGGGGCAGGATACAAGTGATGGGGCAGGATGCAAGTGATGGGGCCAGGATGCAAGTGATGGGGCTGGATACAAGTGGTGGGGCAGGATACAGGTGTGGGGCAGGATGGTGATGGGGCAGAGTGGTGGGGTGGGATGCAGAGTGGGGCAGGATGCAGTGATGGGGCAGGTGACAAGTGGTGAGACAGGATCTGAGGACAGGTAGGATACAAATGATTAGGCAGGATACAAGAAATGGGGCAGGATACAAGTGATGGGGCAGGATACATGTGATGGGGGGCAGGATACAGTGGTGGGGCAGGATGCAAGTGATGGGGCAGGATACAGGTTGTGGGACAGGATACAAGTGATGGGGCAGGATACAAGTGATGGGGAAGGTTCAGAAGTGATGGGGCAGGATACAAGTGGTGGGGGAGGATACAGAGTGATGGGGCAGGATGCAAGTGGTGGGGCAGGATACAGAGTGATGGGGGCAGGATACATGTGATGGGGCAGGATACAAGTGATGGGGCGAGGTAAAGTGATGGGGCAGGATACATGTTATGAGGCCAGGATACATGTGGGGCAGGATCATGGGACAGGGCAGGATGCAAGTGATGGGGCAGGATACAAGTGATGGGGCAGGATACAAGTTATTGGGCAGGATACAAGTGATTGAGAGGATACAAGTGATGGGGCAGGATGGTGGGTCAGACACAAGTGTAGGGCAGGATACAGTGTGGGGCAAGATCAGTGTGGGACAGAATTGCAAGTGATTGGGCAGAATACAGTAATGGGGCAGGATACAAGTGATGGGGCAGGATACAAGTGGTGGGGCAAGATACAAGTGATGAGGAAGGATGCAAGTGATGGGGCAGGATGCAGAGTGGGGCAGGGTATAAGTGATTGGGCAGAATGCAAGTGATGGGGCGGATACAAGTTTTGGGGCAGGATGCAAGTGGTGGGGCAGGATACAGAGTGGTGGGGCAGGATGATCAAGTGGTGGGGCAGTATACAAGTGGTGGGGCAGGATACAAGTGATGGGGCATTATACAGTAGGGCCGGATACATGTGATGGGATAGGATACAAGTGGTGGGGCAGGATACAAGTGGTGGGGCGGTATGGCAGAGTGATGGGGCAGGATGCAAATGATGGGGCAGGAAGCAAGTGATGGGGCAGGATGCAAGTGATGGGGCAGGATACAAGTGATGGGGCAGGATACAGAGTGGTTGGGCAGGATACAAGTGTTTGGGCAGGATACAAGTTGTGGGGCAGGATTAAGAGTGATGGGGCAGGATACAAGTGATGGGGCAGAATACAAGTTGGAGCAGGATACAAGTGATGGGGTGGATATGGAGATTAGAGTGGGATGCAATATGGGATTTGGCAGGATACAAGTGGGGCAGGATACAAGTTATGGGGCAGGATACAAGTGGTGGGCAGATGAGTTATGGGGCGGATGCACATGGTGGGGATGCATGGTTGGGATGCAAGTGATGGGGCGGATGAATGGGGCAGGATGATGGGGCAGGATACAAGTGTTGGTGGGATGCAAGTGGTGGGTGCAGGATGCAAGTTATGGGGCCAGGATGGGTGATGGGGCAGGATGCAAGTGATGGGGCAGGGAGTTGGGATTGGGGTGGTGGGGCAGGGATGCAGGTTGTGGGGCAGTTAAGTGACGGGCCGGGATGCAAGTGATTGGGCAGGAATCCAAGTGGGGGCAGGATGGGGATGGGGATTACAGAGTGGTGGGGCAAGTTGTGGGCAGGGTTACAAGATGAAGGGGCGCAGTAAGTGATGGGGAGATGGTGTACAAGTTTTGAAGCCGGATACATGTGATGGGGCAGAATACAAGTTATGGGGCAGGATACATGTGATGGGGCAGGATACATGTGTGGGGCGGGATAGAGTGTGGGGCAGGATACAAGTGATGGGGCGGGATGCAAGTGATGGGGCAGGGTGCAAGTGGTGTGGCAGGATGCAAGTGATGGGACAGGATACAAGTGGTGGGGACGGTGATGGGGCAGGATACAGAGTGTATGGGACAGGGTACAGAGTGATTATGCAGAATACAAGTGGTGATGGAGACAGGTGGTGGAGCAGGATACAAGTGATGGGGCGGGATGCGTTGTGGGGCAGGATGCAAGTGATGGGACAGGATGCAAGTGGTGGGGCAGGATATAGTGATGGGGCAGGATACAAGTGGTGGGACAGGTACAAGTGATTATGCAGAATACAAATGATGGGGCAGGATACAAGTGATGGGGCAGGACAAGTGGTGGGCGGATACAAGTGATGGGGCGGGATACAAGTTGTGGGGCAGGACACAAGTGATGGGGCAGGATACAAGTGTGGGACTGGGTACAGAGTGATTGGGCAGGAATACAAGTGATGGGGAGATATAAGTGATGGGGCAGGATACAAGTGGTGGAGCAAGGAGAAGTGATGTGCAAGTGATGGGGCGGGATACAAGTGATGGGGCAGGATACAAGTGGTGGAGCAGGATGGTGGTGGGGCAGGATTAGAGTTATGGGGCAGGATATAAGTGATGGGGCAGGATAGAAGTGATGGTGATGGGGCAGGGAGGTACAGAGGCAGGATGCAAATGATGGGGCTGGATGCATGTTGGGATACAGAGTGGCGGGGCCGGATACAGTGGTGGGGCATTATTAAGAGTGATGGGGCAGGATGCAAGTGGGTAGGATATAGAGTGGTGGGGCAGGATGCAAGTGTTGGGGCGGGATACAGCTGGTAGGGCAGGATACAAGTGATGGGGCAGGATGAAGTGATGGGGCAGAGTGCACGTGGTAGGGCAGGACTAATGATGGGCTGGGATATAAGTGTTGGGATACAAGATGGTGATGGGGTTATGGAGACAGGATATAAGTGATGGGATACAGTGGGGCAGGATACATACATGATACAAGTGATGGGGTGGGATACAAGTGGTGGGGAAGGATACACGTGATGGGGGGGGATACAGTGATGGGGCAGGATACATGTGATAGGGCAGGATACAAGTGGTGAGGCAGGATACAAGGTATGGGGCAGGATACAAGTGGTGGGGAAGGATACACGTGATGGGGTAGGATACAAGTGATGGGGTAGGATACAAGTGATGGGGCAGTATACAGTGATGGGGCAGGATACAAATGATGGGGCAGAATACAAGTCATGTGGCAGGATAGCAGTGGTGGGGCAGTATACAGTGATGGGGCAGGACACAAGTGTTGAGGCAGGATACAAGTGATGAGGCAGGTTACAAATACATAAGAACATAAGAACATAAGAATGGAGGAAACTGCAGTGGGCCTATTGGCCCATACTGAACTGTCCCATTTACACCCTACCCCTATTGCTCATATATCCATCCAACCTATGTTTGAAGCTATCCAGCGTATTTGAGTTAATGATGATATTTGGTAACTTGTTCCTTTCATCCACTACTCTATTTCCAAACCAATGTTCACTATTTCGCTCATAAATCTATATCTGTCTAATTTAAAACCATTGTTACGAGTTTGCTCCTGGTTGGATACTTTGTAATGTCATCTTTTTAGCCCTATCTTCCATTTATACAGCTCTATTATATCACCCTTCACTCTACGTCTCTCGAGGGAGTGCAAATTATGATGCTTTAACCTGTCTCTGTACTCAAGGTTCCTATGCCCGGGATAAATCTTATCATTCTCCTCTGAATTCTTTCTAGGGATTTTATATCCATTCTTTAATAGGGTGAACAGAATTGAACTGCGTATTCTGAGTGAGGTCTGACAAGCTCAAGATATAGTTTTAAGATTACCTCTCTAGTCTTGTAACTAACACTCCTTTGTATGTACCCAAGTACTTTATTAGCCTTGTTTCGAATAAATACACAATGTTTACTTGGCTTAAGACTCCTACTTATCATTACTCCTAAATATAACTCACATTCGGATATCTCTATAACATCGTTGTTCATCTGATATCTTGTAATGGCCCCTGTCTCATCAACAGAAGTATTATATAAATGGGTTCTATACATTTGATTTGTATTCAAATTCATCCCCTGTAACTTTCCACTGGCTATGAGTTGTCATGTCCAGATCACGTGAGCGGTAGCTTCCTTTAGGGGTGCGGCTCATTTGACTGTATGTCAGCACATGCGTCAGCTAAAATAAGCCAAATTGTCAGTCTCACTCACAAACTTTAATCGAACGGACGTTGATTCACGGCCTATATACATAACCGCCTTCCTTTCTCTTCACTCTCATAAATAGTGGAAGTTAAGGTTGATCTAACCTCAGGAATTATACAAACAATACTTTTTACTAAAAGAAGAAACTTCAATTGGGTTTTGTTACTAAAGCCCAATATTATATAAATGTACCAACCTGGTTAACTTGGAATTAACCAGCCGGCTCATATAGGTGGCAGCAACGGTGGTGATGGATATACTCTTCCGGTCTACATACCAAGACGTCAGTGTTTTGTGAAACAAGAAAAACAAAAAACAGTGACGCGTTACATAACGTGTCTGACTGTTGTACTATATCCCATATTGAGACGATTGTAAGTGAGTGTTTCTCATTCTGTCGCCCAGAGGAGGTGCAGAATTATTCCAATAACCGCAACTGAGTTAGTGTTGACTTATTACCATACAGCTAGTTGGTGAAATCCCTGTTAGCAACAAGTGAGGGCGGTTGGGAAAGCGTTTTTTTCAGCATCCTGCCCCTGTGTCGTCTACAGTGTTGCTGTAGGGAACTGAAATTATCTACAATGTTGCATGTATATCGTGCATTGTTCGTCCCCACCCTACTATATTGCAGCGAGACATGGGTCACACACAAAGGAGATACCTCAAGGCATTTGAAAACTTTTACCAACATAGTCTACGTTCGTTGGAAGACAAGAGAACAAATGCCAGTATTCTTGCTGACACCAAATGTAGGAGCATCGAAGCTACCATTATCCTTGAACAACTACGCTGGAGTGACCATGTTACTCGCATGGACGACAGTAGACTGCCAAAGCAGCTACTTCAAAGTCACCTAACGAATAGTAAACGTAACGCTGGCGGGCAACTGAAAAGGTGTAAGGATAGTCTTAAGACTAACATGAAAAAGTGCCAAATCGACCCCCCCTCACCTGGGAGACGATTACTCCACACCGTAACGCTTGGAGGATCACCACACAAGAAGGTGTCAATACTTTCGAGTTAGCCCGACTGCAAACCGAGGCAGAAACCGCCAACGCCGGAAAGAGGCTGCCACCGTCCCGTACCGGCTTCTTTAGTCAACTCAGAATTCACCAACGTAGGTGACATCCTTAATAACTCATATCATTGCATCATAGCTAGATGATCGTCATACTCGATTTCGAGTGACAGCAAAGTAGCAGTAGTAATAAATGTGAATCTACTGAGTGATATGATATGACGGAACTTTTTTATGAATTTAAATATGACATGTACTCAGTTTGCGTTTTTGAAAATTGAAGTTACATTTTCTATATGTGATGATTGTGAGTCTTGTTTTCATCCTAATGATGAACACCTATGAGCATTATGTTTGTAGTGCAGTGAGGTAATTTTTTTGTATGGTGTGTTATTTTCTGGATCCCATAGAAACATGAAATATTATTCTCCAGAACTAAAAGCATTTGACTGATATGCAATAATTGGGACATGCAAGTGTTAAGTTTACTCCATCATTTTAGATCTAGTTGAATAATAAGCCATTTTTCACTCTGGGATATGATACTATTCTTTATTATTGCATTTCTTGTTCCTGGATATAGATTAACCTAGTAAAGCTTTACACTGTTGATAACTATGCAAAGTAAAGAAGAAAAGTGAAATAGGAAATAGGAAAAAAATTTGAATGCTGAAGTGATTGGATAATCTCCGAGACTGAGAATTTTTGAGAAATTTGAATCCATAGCCTATGTTAGTAATTGCCATGAATGTTGACGCATAAAATATATACCTATAGAATATATATATATATATATATATATATATATATATATATATATATATATATATATATATATATATATATATATATATATATATATATATATATATATATATATATATATATATATATATATATATATATATATATATATATATATATATATATATATATATATATATATATATATATACACAAAATACAAGATATAACGCATATAACCAACCTTCGTAGCTGTGGAAGACGGTGTCTTCGCCGCTGCCATGGGCAGTGGCATCCACACGTCGGAGTTCTCGTTGGAAATCAAACTTGTCCTTTTCTTTGTTAACGGCACTATCCATTATCACGTTTGGAATCCACAATTTCTTCTGCACTGTTTGTGGCAAGTGTACAGGCACATCTGTCTTCAGAAACTTCAAGAGTATTCGATTGTCTCGCCAGGTAACATCCAGCCTAAGGCCAAGCTCTAACAAGTTGTCTGCAAGATCAACTGAGTTGACCTGTTCGAGTATTACCTTGAGATTCACCACTGTCTTGATATCATTGCCTTGAGAGGGTGAGAATGTTTTGCTGTATGTATAAGGAAAAGAAACTGTATCATTGCAGAACAGTTCGTCGGTTGCATCATGGCAGTCATTGATGTTGTTACACACAAGGCTGAGGTCAACACAGTCGCCATCAGAGCATGTAAACTGACCAACCTGGCAGGCAGTGAGTGTCATGGTAGTCATTCTCCTGTCGTCGTCTGCATTATCTGTGACGTGCCACCGGTGACGTCCAATTAATTGTTTGCTACTGTATAATTTGCGCTCATATAGAGTCCTGCCATTTAGCACATTATCCAAGCGCACTTTCTTATCTTTGTACGCGTATGTTAGTCGATAATTACTCCGACTTTCAAACACTCCAATGGTGTTGTAAACCGGAAAGAACAAGTTATCTTCATTTAGTCCCAGTAATTTAAAACTGTGGTTTTTCGGAAATTCACAAAAAGTCGAGGCCATTGTCAGACAGTTTACATATTCTGGTGAGAGTGGATCTTGTTGTGCACGTAACAAAGAACACGCCCTTTTATTTACATTATAAGAAACGTTATTGGTAAATACCCAAAACATGTCAATTGGCGTCGACATCTTAGAAATGAGTGCGGCTAGATCATCGGCAAATTCTTGATTTTCCTCCTGGTTGTATGTGATTTGTTTCCCGCCCATTTTGATGCAAAGTTCCTCCGAATCAAAAAAATTATTCTTGTCATTACAGTAGATGTATGTAACTCCCTTTGTAGTAGAAATAAGTTCATTATAGGCCACGGTATCGAATGTCACCCCTTCAACCTCATATTGGTAGATTGAATCTTGTAAAACACAGTTCTTGTTACTGGCAAATGTTTCACATGTTGATGTCCCATTGGCAACAGCTTTTACCTCAGCAATATTAAGAACTTTGTCATACAACCTAATGTCTGCCAGAAAACCTGAAAATGGAGCTGAGTTCCACATTGTGCTTCCAATGATCATCTCTGTATCTTGATCACCTGTGTTTTCTTTAATGCCATTGCTTGTGCAGTGCGGAAAAGTGGGCCCCATTCTGCCATTGTGGTAGATGCTGAGGTCAGGTGCCAACACCACACACATATGATGCCACTCACGGACGGCCAGTGACGTTTCTAAATTCACGATGCAACCAGCCAGATGTACTTCGATCATTCCATGGCAAACTGTAAATAGATGAAATTTTTGTTACTGATCTAATTTCTCTGGAAGGAATATATATATATATATATATATATATATATATATATATATATATATATATATAATATATATATATATATATATATATATATATATATATATATATATATATATATATATATATATATATATATATATATATATATATATATATATATATATATATATATTACGAACCGCCACCAATTGTCATGATCTACCTTCCTTTGAACAACGCCATCTAGGGACAAAACACGAGTATGACTCGTCTTAGTTACCACTCCCGGGTTTCCCTTCTCCATATATATATATATATATATATATATATATATATATATATATATATATATATATATATATATATATATATATATATATATATATATATATATATATAAGAAAATAAGGAGACTGCAATAGGCCGGTTGGCCTGTGCATGGCAGCTCCTGTCGAGAGTTATTACCACTCTCTATCATCCATGAATCTATCTAGCCTCCTTTTAAAACTTTCCAGCATTCCAGCACTTACTACAAAGTTGCTAAGCGTGATCCACTCGTCCACCACCCTATTTGTGAACCAGTTCCTTCCTATCTCCCTCCTAAACCTAAACTTATCCAAATTAAATCCGTTGCTACAAGTCCTATCCTGCTCGGATATTATAAGAACTTTATCTATATCGTCTTTATTGGTTCCTTTCACCACTTAAATACTTCTATCATATCTCCCTGCACTCTTCGTCTTTCTAGGGAATGCAAGTTTAGTTTCTTTAACCTATCTTGATATGGAAGGTTTCTAAGTCCCGGAATCATTTTCGTCATTCTTCACTGCACCGACTCCAGTGAATTAATATCCATTCTATAATAAGGGCACCAGAACTGAACCGCATAATCTAGGTGCGGCCTGACGAGAGCAAGATATAGTTGCAATAAGATCTCTGCACTATTATTACTTACACTTCTAGATATAAAACCTAATACTCTGTTTGCCTTATTTCGAACATTAACGCACTGTTTTCTAGGCCGTAGGTCCGTGCTTACAAGTACCCCTAAGTCTCTTTCACACGTCGAATTGTCTTGGTTGATGTTGTTGATGTTGTTAAGGCTGTATACATTGACAGTATTTGTTCTTCCAATATTAAGTATGCTGCACTTGCTGGTGTCATAAATCACTTCCCCCCCCCTCCCTGGCTTTAAAGGCCCAACTTTGTCCTTGACCTTTGACCTATATACCTGGAAAAATTCATTGGGATTCGCCTTGGATTCTCTGGCTATCCTTATTTCGTAGTCCCTCTTTGCCTTCCTTATATATATATATATATATATATATATATATATATATATATATATATATATATATATATACAATCAACACCTCAACCCACCAGGATTCGAACCCATGGCCCCCGAGCCCATGACTGTGACCGGGGAACGCTACCTCTGGGCCACAAGGATACAAAAGCAGTCCTAGACTCTGTTATATTTCACACAAAGCCTGTTCAACGAGCTTATGGCGCCGTGAACCTTAATGGGGACTACCCGTATCACGTAGGTGGTCAGAGTAACGTTTTACCAAATCCAGCTTCGAAACACGAGGATCCATATATATTTCATTAGCCCAATAAAGGGCTAATATATATATATATATATATATATATATATATATATATATATATATATATATATATATATATATATATATATATATATATATATATATATATTGTTACGAACCCCGCCACCAATGTCATGATCTACCTACCCAGCACTACGAACCACGCCATCTATTGTCCTGATCTACCTTCCCAGCACCACGAACAACGCCATCTAGGGACGAAACACGAGTATGACTCGTCTTAGTTACCACTCCGGGGTTTCCCTTCTCCATATCCTGGTTGTTGCGTCACCTCCTCAAAGTCTTCTTTGTCAGCTCGAGTTCGAGGAGAGTTCAGTTCACGCTGGGAAGTGACCACAGGATCACCTATCCTGGAAACCTACGGCACAGTGACTACCTACCCTCTTCTACAATACTCAGCCTTGCTCGTCAGCCATCTCAGCTCCGCACTTAAGTATTTGTAATCTTATATTGCCTCTCCACGTCCACCTTGCTTCAAATTATTTTATGTTGTATAAATATGTATATACTGTTAATGTTTAGGTTAAGTATGGTTGAGGGTAAATTATAGAAAGCTGAATATTTTGTTAAGGAATTTATGGTACTTTATTATACACAACAAAAAATCGCATCCTTTGTCTACCCTTTTATAGTCCGATTGTCTTTTTTTTTTTGTTGCCTGTTGGGATCTGGGTAGACTTTTAACTATATTCTAAATCCCCAACTCGTAACAAATGGCGACCGTTACAGGACACGACCTTAAGTACCATATTCCTTCCTCCCTTGTAACTCCTTGTTAATTATTCCTCCCAGTCACTTCTGTTCACAATTGCTTTACGGTGGTTTAAAGTTTCCTTCATATGTGTGTGCATATATTGGTATTACCGTACAGTAAGAAGGACAGACGTAGGATATTAGGTTCCAAGTGTCATAAGGCTTACCTGTTATTACACATGGCAGTCGTGTAGTAAGTCTTATCGAGTGTAGGGTAAAATCCGGATTTGTTTAATGCCGTACCCTCGCTCCAGAGTAGGCTGTTCCATAGTCACTAGTTTAGGGTGAAGTGATATCTTGGGACGCCCCGCTCTACCAGGACCCCATAATTATAAAGCCTCAATTATTGTTCTTCTCATTATCTCATTCGGGGTCAATAATCTGTAACTCAAGGGTTGTTAATCCGGATCTTTATATAAATGCCGTAATACGCCCTTCCTGTTTACTCAAGGGTTGTTAATCCGGATCTTTATATTAATGCAGTAATACGCCCTTCCTGTTTACTCAAGGGTTGTTAATCCGGATCCTTGTATAAATGCCGTAATACGCCCTTCCTGTTTCAAGTATCTAAGGGTTGTTAATCCGGATCTTTATATAAATGCCGTAATACGCCCTTCCTGTTTACTCAAGGGTTGTTAATCCGGATCTTTATATAAATGCCGTAATACGCCCTTCCTGTTTCAAGTATCTAAGGGTTGTTAATCCGGATCTTTATATAAATGCCGTAATACGCCCTTCCTCTTTCAAGTCTCTTATCCTTATCTAAGGATCTTATCAGAAGAACAATATTCATAAGTGTAATTTCCCTAGGTATAACTTGGGTAGTTTCCGGGACTTTCTGGTTATCCACTGCCGTGATATTTTCTAGGGTAATCCACTTATCTTATCTTTTGACCATTAGTTAATTTATCCTAGTTTTCTTAACAATGGCCACCTCAGGTTTTGATCTCCAGGATTTTATTGAAAATCCTTCCGTAGCTAAATTACGTGTTAATATCCTGAAGAAAGAATGGAAAGAAATAGCCAACTATTACAATATCCCATTTTCACAGCAACTGACTAAGGAAATGTTAAAAAAATCATATAATTGAAATGTTGGTTCATCAAGAAGTTTTAAAAGAATCCGCTGTTGACCGATTAACGCCCATGTCCAAGAAACTTCAACCACTATCCACCACCCCTCCTCACTCAGAAGTTGCCTCAGGTCTGGCTAGCCCTCAAGAAAAAGCACAAAGAGTAGACGCCTTAGAACTAGAATGAGCTAGGTTCGAGTTCCAAATCAAAATGAAAGAACTCGAGTTGGAACAAGCCAAGTTGGAGCAGGAAGAAAAGTTGGAACAGGCCAAGTTGGAGCATGAGGAAAAGTTGGAACAGGCCAAGTTGGAGCAGGAGGAAAAGTTGGAACAGGCCAAGTTGGAGCATGAGGGAATGTTGGAACAGGCCAAGTTGGAGCAAAAGTTGGAGCATGAGGGAAGGTCGGAACAGGCCAAGTTGGAGCATGAGGAAAGGTCGGAACAGGCCAAGTTGGAGCAGGAGGTTAGACTGAAGGAACTGCAGGTGAGAGAGATAGAAGTCACCTTAACATCGGAGTTTAAATCAAAAGAAGTGGCATTAAAAGAGAAACTAGCTGCTTTTAACCCTGCTAATGCTTCTTCCCTTGTTCCCGGGTTTGATGAATCCGATATGGACGGGTCATTTAGGACTTTTGAGAAAATAGCCGGGAAGAATGAGTGGCCTAAGGACCAGTGGGTGTCGGTGTTAGTTCCTAAATTATGTGGTAAGGCTCGTAGAGTTTATAACTGTTTAGACCAGACTGATGACTATGATAACGTAAAAAAGAATATCCTCACCTCTTATGCTATCACGCCAGATGGATACCGGCAGAAGTTTCGTAAACTAACCAAAACATTTTCACACACCTTTGTTGAGTTTGCTCAAGAAAAGCTTAGGTTTTTCAAGAAGTGGTTAGAGGCTACAGAGACCTCCACATTTCAGGATTTGTTAAACTTGGTAGTCCTGGAGGAGTGGAAGAGCAAGATACCATTTCACATCTTGAAGCATGTGGAGGAGCGTGGAGAGGTTAATTTAGGGCGTGCGGCTGAGCTGGCTGATGCGTACGCCTTGCTGGTGGAGTCACTGGGCAGTAGGAACGTGGTACTTTCCGGCATGTTAGGTCCTCCTCTGATGATAACCTTGGGGACGTGAGTGGTAGGTCGAAAGGTCCCACACCTACCCCCCCTGATGCAACCAAGTTTTATTGTTCTTACTGTAAAAAACCAGGCCATACGATCCAGTCTTGTAAACACCCAAAGTGTCGAACTTCTAAAAGTAGTTCCCTGGATCCCAAATCCAAACCAATAGCAACCACCAATGTGGAAAGGCCCCATCAGGATCTCTTCTCTTCATTCACCTATGAGGGAAAAATTTCAATCATAGAGGGGTCTCGTTCTTTCCCTATTCGTATACTACGTGATACGGGCGCAGCACAATCTATCCTCCTGTTTAACGTCATTCCTGATATATCTACCGCATTTACTAATGAGAGTGTTCTAATTTCAGATCTCTCATCCCATTCTTCCTATCCTTTAGCTAAAGTGCACCTCCAATGTCCCTTGATTACTGGGGAAGTGCAAATAGCCATTAGGAAAGACCCAATGCCTGTGTGCGGCATTCATTTATTATTGGGTAATGACTTGGTAGGAGATCTAGTGGTTCCTAACATAAAGACAGTCGACTCTCCCTTACCTGTCAACTCCACCACTGACCTTAAAGAAACTATTCCTCACCTTTTCCCATCTTGTGCTGTCACCCGGTCACAGAGTGTGCGAAATGGGCCCTCTTCATCTAAAACCACCTCCAATATCTTCCTACCCACAGAAGATCTGTACAATAAGACCATTAGTAAGGATGAGCTCATTAAAGCCCAACAATCTGATCCATCTTTGAATATGAAAGACCTCAGTGTGGACCATTGTACATCTTCGGCTTACCACCCACAATCCCAAGGTTGCTTGGAACGGTTCCATCAAAACTTTCAAATCAATGCTACTAAACTATCTCCCCTCAACTATATAGTCCATACTCCTGATCGCCGAAAAGATTCACAACTTGTTCACATTAATCTCATGAAACTTTTCCATTCCAGGCAGTCAGAGGAAGACATCCCAGAGGCTATAAGCCTACCTGTATTGCATACGATTTTGTCGGGGCCGGAGCCGGAGACAGATGACATGGACCTATTGGAGAATTTAGACTTCCCTCTACCTAAAGAAAACCCTGCTAACAGTCACATACTCAACAACTTGGATGAGTATTTTTCTGTTCTGAATCCATCTCAAGCAAAAGATCTCACTAAGTTATTATCAACATTTCCTAAAGTCACGTCAGACCTCCCAGGGTTTTGCAATATACTTAAACATGATATTAAGCTAATCTCAGATGATGTACAACCCATTAGGCAATCAGCATATCGACTAAATCCACAAAAAAAGAGATTATGAAAAAGGAGGTAGATTTTTTGTTAAAACATAACTTAGCTGAGCCTAGTACCTCCCCCTGGGCTTCACCTTGCCTTCTCATTCCAAAACCCGATAGCACTTTTCGTTTCTGTACCGATTATCGTAAAGTGAACCAGGTCACTGTCTCAGACTCCTACCCTTTACCTTTGATTGAAGATATAATAGACAGCATAGGCTGTGCCAAATTTATATCTACCGTGGACCTGTTGAAAGGATATTATCAAGTGGGACTCACGGATAGGGCAAAAATAATCTCGGCATTTATAACTTCATTTGGTCTTTTTCAATATTTGGTTATGGCGTTTGGCTTTTCTAATGCTCCGGCCACATTCCAGAGGGCCATCAACTACCTAATTCAGGACCTAGGTGGGACGTTCGCCTACCTGGATGACCTGGTGGTGGTGTCGGACGGCTGGGACGAACATCTGGTGCGTTTGGAGATACTGTTGGCACGACTGCAAGAGACTGGATTCACCATAAACCTGGCTAAATCTGCTTTTGGCCGGGCCTCAGTGACTTACCTGGGACATATCGTTGGGCATGGTATGGTGAGACCCAAGGACGCAAACGTTAAAGCCATCTTGTCCTTCCCCACTCCAAGGACGAGGAAGGAACTCATGCGCTTCCTGGGGATGTGCGGCTACTACCGTCGGTTCTGCAGTAACTTCTCCAGCGTGGCCGGACCCCTCACAGACCTTACCAGTTCTGCGGTCCCTTACATCTGGAACCAGAGGTGCGACCAGTCTTTCCACCGCCTCAAAGCCTTCCTTGCCTCCAAGCCTGTAGTCCACCCCCCTGACTACACCTTGCCCTTCCATCTGCAAATCGACGCTAGCGGTGTCGGAGTTGGGGCTGTGCTCCTACAACCCGACCCAACCACTGATGTCCTTCACCCTGTGGCATACTACTCCGCCAAGTTGAAAAAACATCAGACCAACTACTCGACCATAGAGAAAGGAGGCCCTGGCTCTGGTGTTGGCAATAAAGAAGTTTGAATGTTACCTCCAGTCTTGCCCACAAACAACCCTAGTCTTCACCGACCATAACCCACTCACGTTCATCCAAACCAACAAGACCTCCAACCAGCGAATCCTCCCCTGGGCTCTCCTCACCCAGCCCTATAATCTACAAGTCCGGCACATAAAGGGGGTGGACAACATGATTGCGGACTCCTTATCCCGAGCTCCAGTGGAAATGCAGCAGCTACTCTCCAAACGCACCAGGTGATCACCTCCTTCGCGCCCGCGCTACGGAGGTCTTTGGAGGGGGGTGTGTTACGAACCCCGCCACCAATTGTCATGATCTACCTACCCAGCACTATGAACCACGCCATCTATTGTCCTGATCTACCTACCCAGCACCACGAGCAACGCCATCTAGGGACGAAACACGAGTATGACTCGTCTTAGTTACCACTCCTGGGTTTCCCTTCTCCATATCCTGGTTGTTGCATCACCTCCTCAAAGTCTTCTTTGTCAGCTCAAGTTCGAGGAGAGTTCAGTTCACGCTGGGAAGTGACCACAGGATCACCTATCCTGGAAACCTACGGCACAGTGACTACCTACCTACGATACTCAGCCTTGCTCGTCAGCCATCTCAGCTCTGCACTTAAGTATTTGTAATCTTATATTGCCTCCCCACGTCCACCTTGCTTCAAATTATTTTATGTTGTATAAATATGTATATACTTTTAATGTTTAGGTTAAGTATGGTTAAGGGTAAATTATAGAAAGCTGAATATTTTGTTAAGGAATTTATGGTACTTTATTATACACAACAAAAACTCTCATCCTTTATCTACCCTTTTATAGTCCGATTATCTTTGTTTTTTTGTTGTTGTTGCCTGTTGGGATCTGGGTAGACTTTTAACTATATTCTAAATCCCCAACTCGTAACAATATATATATATATATATATATATATATATATATATATATATATATATATATATATATATATATATATATATATATATATATATATATATACTGATTAATGCCACAAGGAAAAAGAAAACACGAAGTTCCCTGTATTAAGCAACCTATATATGGAATTCTTTGAAAAGAAACTATTAAGTAATATTTTACCACCTTCAGCAGTCTGGTTTAGATATGTAGATGATGTATTATGTCTCTGGCCAAGTAATGAGGACCTAAAAGCTTTCCTGCCACAACTTAATAACTTAGCCCCCTCGATCAAATTCACTGTGGAATTAGAGCATGACTGTAAATTTCCATTCCTAGACTGTCTAGTACACAGAATAGATAACACCTCTAAGTTCAGTATTTATAGAAAACCTACTAATGTGTGTTCACACATTCATTATTATTCTGCCCACGATAATAGAGTCAAACAGTCAGTATTTTCAACAATGTTTTTACGTGCTTTGAGAATTTGCAGCCCGGAATTCATTGATGAAGAGTATGAATATATCTATAATATTGGTTCAAACCTTAAATACCCTAGATCTTTCATAGACAAATGCCTGAACATTACTAAGAAATCTTTTTATAGAACTGATCCCAAGCCCACCCATGACCATAAGAATCTCTTAGTATTACCATTTCACAAAAATTTCTCTCAAATTCCTTTACAACTAAAAACCTGGAACGTCAATGTGGCAATTAAAAACTCATGCACTGTTAAACAAATGTTAATGAAGAACTTCCCCAACAACACAATTGGTTGCATTTATAAAGCTCCTTGCAAGGAATGTAATATGTTTTACTTATGCCAGACAGGTAAAGATCTTGTAACTAGACTTAAACAACATAAATATTGTGTTAGGACAGGCCAGGAATCTAATGCTCTGTTTGTTCATATGAGGGATAATAAGCATTGCATTGACTGGGATAATGCCTCCTCAATATTACCTTGTAATTCAATTGACAGTAGGAACATCATAGAATCTAGTCTCATTAAACATACCGAAGCAGTCAACATGAATTTGAATTATGGCATGTACAAACTGGACAATTCTGTAATTTAGAAAATTTGTAACCAGGTGAGAAGGTTGGGTCACCTTACCCTCTGACCGGACTACCGACAGTTGCGGTGCGTTTTAAAGATTAGTAGGGTCATTACCAAATACCTGACCATTGTGAACCTGATCTCACTCTCCTCTGTATATATACACCTTGTTTTGTACTTCTCCTTAGTCTGTACTCACCCCTGAAGATGTGAATTACACGAAAGCGCTTGGGAACTTCGTGTTTTCTTTTTCCTTGTGGTTATCAGCATATACCTGGATCACGCGCACCTACAGCGATTTACTTGCATATATATATATATATATATATATATATATATATATATATATATATATATATATATATATATATATATATATATATATATATATATATATATATATATATATATATATATAAAGGTAAATTGGGATAATTGCCAATTAGAGATAATTTCTAAGTACAGTATTTATGTTTATGGGAAACTTTTGACTGGCAATAAACGATCATGTAGGTCGTAAAAATACATGTACAGTCGCAGCCAAAATTAATCATCCACTTCACTATCTAACCCCTGCACCTGGCCGGGTTCTTTCTACACGGTACGTCACATGGAGAAGCGAAGGGGAATGACTGACTTGAGGGAGGGCCTGTTTGGGGGGAGGGGGGGAGGGCTGGTGGTAAGTGATGTCAGTTGCTCAATTCAGAGAGGGAGGGGATTCAAGAAAGCAGGGGAATTCATAAAAGAAGGAAAAGAATGATGGATGTAATTTTTTCTCTATATTATCTTAGGTTTACAAGCCTGAAGGTATACTAGATGAGGGCCCCTATTTTACGATTACTAGAATGTGCCATCCATTTCCCTATTCATCATTTTTTCAGGCTGTTGTTCAGGTTGTAAACAACGTTAATTAAATATTGATATTAACGTTGATATGAGGAGAAATATTGAAAACGAGAGTAGAAATCACATTCCATTTTATTATTTACCAACACAGGCCATAAAGGATCTCAATAGCCTGTCCAATGTCCTCATCGCCCGTCAGTCATTGTCTCCCCGGCCTAGAGTTATATCAGTTACATGTATTAAGAGTTCAAATATGTTTTGTTGTCATTACACTCCCTAAATTAGTAATTTTAATATATCAAATGCCAGCAAACCATCAAAAATATTTATGGTGGCCAGTTTCTCAAGTTCCCAGACTCCTCCCAGAGGGTTAACCATCGTTTCACAGTGACCCCAACCTCCCGTGCAATTTCTGATGCATTATAGCCAATCCAGCGAAAACCAATAATTTGCCCGGGTTCGCCAATCGACCTTTTTTAGCCTTCATTTTGGGCTGGGTGAGGTGCAGAGGCCAAACACAATTGACACTTCCACATCATCACCTCACATTGATTTTCAAATCTCTAATAAACATATTACAGGGTGGACACTTCACATTCTATCCAATAATTCATTCTTAATTTTTTTTATCAATTAATAGTGTGGCGAGAAGTGGAAGTGATCAATTTAAATTCATTCATAATTTTTTCTTCAATTATTTTTTTTTCATGAATGGTAGTGGCGAAAAGTAGAAGTGATCAACTAACAGCCTCATTTCCTGTTACTGGTGGTGAGCAAGCCACGCCCCCTCGCATATGTTGCCATATTAGTGTTTTTCCCTCACGGAAGCCAGACGAGTTAGCAATCCTAATGACACATTACCGGCCAAAAGCCCACCCGCATTCCTCCCCAGACTCTCAAGTAAAGGTATAAATAACTAAGGGAAAAGTAAAGTTCACATGGCACCTCTTATTCACCTCCCTGGACACCCACCCTCCTGGTTGGTTGGTTGTTTGGGCATTAGGCCTATTAACTGCCATGGTCATTAAGGCCATCAGCATCAAGCTCCATCAGCTAACCTTTTCACCTTCTCCAGGTGTTAAGAATAATTCTAAGACCACATACACTATTACTACCCTTGACTTGCACCCTCCTACCTTACCTGGGTCTGCCACCCCTAGCTCTCTCCCCATCAATACCTCCCACACCCTCAACTGTATTTGAAAAGTTTCAAACAAAACCTAACCTGGTCAAACATAATCTGACCTAACCTGACCTGACCTGAACTGACCTGACCTGACCTTACTAGTAGAGGGGATAATGGAAAGGTCGTGCAAATGGTGATACAAGCATGAAATTTGGCATGGTCATACCCAAGGGACTATTTGTCAAATATGCCTGATTGGCCATCTGAAAATCCAAGATGGCGGCTATTTTTTCAAGATGGCTGCCAAATTAACCTTCGAAAAATGATTTTCTTATAGAAATTGATGTAGTTGGTCAATCTAAATGATCTTAGTGTCGATATGTATTAGGGTGTGTCATACTGAGGCGAATTTTTTTTTTTGAGTTTGAAAAATCGGCCCATGGTATTAATGATGTAGTTCTATGTGCAGAATCATGTGATATCTTCAGATTTGAAAAGTTTTCATTTTTTGCTAGGTAAATTTTAACTTGAAATCTTATGAAAATTCAGTATTCCCACCCTTTTACCAACACCACTAAATAGCTTATTTAAAGTAAAGTATATGTATCAGGTTAATTTATTAGGATGAAAATGATCCAGAATAGTGAAACGAATGATCTTGACACATTTATTAAATTTAATATTCCTTTAGAAAACAAAATCATCAAATACAAAAACCGGTTTTACTACTACGACCCGGTGTTGCTGCACACCATAGAGAACATGTCTTTCTTGCTTCTGTTTCTACTCATCACCTCCCTGCTGACCACCTGAGCTCGGATGTAGCCTTCCCTCCTCTCCTGGCTGTACACGTGACTGCTGGCCTCGCTCACTTGCTGTACACAACGCTCTATACTCTGGGTGTGCGAGGGCCAGGCAGGGACATGCATGGGGTTGTCCAGGAAAGCTCTGACTTGAACATTGGTGAGGCTGCAGGTAAGAGGGGCTCACTGCCAGCCTGGATGTTATCCAGATCTATGAGATCAGTGAGGGTCTTGGCACCTAGATTGACTTCAGGAGTCTTCCTGACCCTGAAGGAATCGTCACCAACTGATTCGTCATGCCCAGATCCTCTCATAAGTCTCATATCCAAGATCTTTTGATTGCCACTCTTCTCTCCTCCTCATCCTTACTGCAGAGCATTGTCTGCAGAACTGCCTCAGGATGAGCATACCAGGAAGATCTCCTCACAGTCTGCTCCACAATCTGAACAACCTTCTTGGCTGACTCTCAGGAGCTCAAGCTGGAAGAGAACATGCCTTGACCTTCGGAGAACGATGACTTGACCTTTGGTGTTGACCAATTTGGCAAGTAGACACTCACGATGAATTGGACAATAAGTCTCAGGTTGTGAAGCTGGTTCCCTTTCAGTTTATGATGAGCGACCCAAATTCTGCAGAACCTGAGAGCCGTTGTGAGCCACCTAGAATGTGAGACTGGACCTATCTGCAGGTAAGCAAGTCTATCAGGCATGACCCAGTTTTGATGGCACTGCAAATCATGTAACCATAGTACTGGTCAGTACTCAGGTCGTCAATGACAGTATGTGCAAGCTCAACGAGTGGAGGGCCAACTGTGATTTTTTCAAAGCTCGGATTTATTTCTAACTCAGTGGCAGAGTCCAGCATCTTGCCAAGAGGACCAGACCATCTGTTGTTTGAAAGAGTCTTGCCATCCAGCTCCTGGATCAGATGTCTGAGTGGCAACTCGTTGGTGTGGAGGTCAAAAACAATCCAGACCAGCTTCCTCCCAATCTTCCGCTCTATCCACTGTATGACCCCCCCTTGCCACCCTGTGTTCGTGTTGGTGCTGTCCCCTCCAATGGCCTGCAGGGTCTGGTCTACGTTCCTCTCTCTGAGCCAGTTCACAATGTTGTCTGCCACTATATCAGCTGGTTTCCTGATGTCATCTTTATCTGGAGTGAAATGCCACAAATACTTCCCTCCTGGTTCACTGCAGCAGGAGTAGTGTTCCTCCTTCACCATGGCAGGGAACAACTTGTCAGAATCTCCAACTTTCATGAACACTTTAGTGTCATCCCTTCTCCCATCAAAGAACAAACAATTGATTCCATTTTCTCTTATCCCCTTATCAAACTCCTCTTCTAGGTTACTGACAAGTTTCTCCTGAGCTCTCCTCTTTGTATTTGATTTTGATTCATCACCAGGTGAACATCATCAGGTGTTATCAAACCACCGTCAATTCAGGCAGCTGTTGCTATCTCTGCAGTTTCTTCTGAGCATTCAGTGTGGTGTTGCATGTTGGCCAGAGCTATGTTCGACATTCTTCCTATTTTCCCGAATCTTTTATGCCTGGAAGGTTTGGGATCATTTATTTTCTGGGTTAGGGACAAAGTCACCATTCTCCTGGTCAGCACTCGGATCAGCCATGGGGAAGTCATTAAACTCTGAATCAGCTTGACTCCAATCATCGGCCTTTTTTTCCTCACCCTGGGCCTTCTCAAGTCTCTTTTCCTCGGCAACTCTTCTCCTCTTCTGTCTCTCTGTGGCAGCCTCCTGTCTTTTGGACTCCGGAATATCTTGGCTAGAAATCATGAGAGCCCCTATACTGCCAGTCCTTCTCTCTCTGTGCTTTGACAAATGCCAGTTCGATCACAGGAATCTTCAGTTCACGCTTGCAAATACAGGAGATGTGGGCCTCGGTTTACAGTCACGATCGCATCCAAACTCAGGACAGAGAACAATTGTTTGCAAGTAATTATGTCAAATAACTGGTCCAGTTGGCAGCAAAGCTGTCATAACTGCAAGTTTTCCTCTCCCAAGAGATATCTCTTGCCTTTTCCCAACTGGCTAGCAGTCTCTCACTTCTTCTTCTGACTTGTTATGACTGGAGGCTTGAACTGAGCGTTAGCCAGAGTGTACTGTGCCAAGACAGCTTTGGTCATATCACTGGCAATGTCTTTGTTTGTGTAAGTTCTTTGGTTCTTTTCACTGATTTGCCTGATTAAACACCGTATCTCAAAGCATCTCTCAATGTAACTCCGACTTCAAGGAGCTCTCTCCCAGACCCAAGATAGTGACTGAGATGGCTGGATTTTGGTTCCTCGTCCTGACACAAGCAGCCATCGCAAATATTATCAACTTATAAATGCATCAGAATCTGAAACAGAAAAAATTGTTAGTTGGGTTGTTAAAGAATGAAGTCAAAGCAATGTTCACTATTTAATTGTAATGCACTAATGCAGCTGTACGTTAGATTTTCGATAAATTTCACGCTAAAATTTACCTAGCAAAAGGTTGCAAAATATTGAAACTGAAATTATTTTCTGTTTATATACACTAAAATCTACCAAAAAAGTGATGGGCCATTAGTTTTAGCTGATCTTCCCTCCTATGACACACCCTAATATGTATGTTTTCAAGCATGCTCAGATGATTTTTTTCTATTTCTGATACTCTCAGATATATATTTGTCTTATTTATTACTGGTTTTATGTACTGGTTTTATGTTTTTTCCAACTAGGTGAGGGTAGCATGCAGAGGGTCTCTGCATGTGAGGAGGGAGTGATTGTCGGGCACTACCAGACACACTGGTGACATCACTGCTTTGCAACCCAGCATGGGGTTCAGTGTCAGCTAAGAAAAAGCATATCTTACTGCAACAGCTTAGTGTCCCAAATGCTGCTTAGCCAACCCCAAGCAGCTGCTGAATTGATAGGATGTACCAGCGCGGGAGAGCCGAGCCAAGGATAACGGGGTTTTAGTTATCTGGATGGTGTACAGATCGCACGGGACTATTGACACTGGATGAACGATCGGACTAGGTGTATGGCAAAAGGCAAGAACCTAGTTTTATCCCACACAAGAGAGTGCTCATCAGGGTGGTAAAAGGATAAACCCTCGGCCCTGAAGATCAAAAATAGTTATGGACACAAAATCTATCAACAAATTATTCCTCACAGCAAAGTGTTGTCTTTGTCAACAGGATAAGACGGAAGATCTTAAGTCTCCACATGCAAATCCTGCCAAAAAAGGAGATGACGGTTACAAGACCTTGGCAAGGAATATTCCTCTATTTCATTCAACCAATGCACTGCCAATCAAGCTTGACCCTGCAAGACCTGTTGAAGATGATGGGATAGAGGAGACCTTGAGGAGAAACAAGGCTCAGAAAAAACTAACCTCTGCAGTTGCTACAGAGGAGAGCAGCAGTAGCAACACACCACGAATGGTCAGAGACCCCAAAGGAGCAGAATGCTTTCTATGTGAGAAAGAAGCTTCGGGAGATGACATAAGACATGCAATGATAATGCAACTTAATAAAAGATTGAATGATTGTGCGAAGACACTTAGCGATGGAAAACTCCTTGCCAAACTAAGTGCAGGAGATGTTGTGGCACAAGAACTGAAGTATCACCCTCGGTGCCTGGCAGACCTGTACAACTGAGAAAGAACACACTGAAATGCTCATGAGCAAGAAGACGCACAAGAGCTCCATCCGAACAAGGACGCATACCCAACTGCTTTCTCTTAAGTGGTCACTTACATCACTCAGATGAAAGCTTCTAGTGAAGGTACTGAACCACCAATTTTCAGACTTGCTGACCTGGTCACACACTACAGACAGAGACTTGAGCAGCTGGGTGTTGGATCGCCCGATTTTCATGCTACTCGACAGAAGGACCAGCTGCTTTTTCACATCCCCCAGCTGCAAGCTCATCACCAAAGAAGAGATATCCTACTGGCCTTTGAGAAGGATGTTGGTTCAATCCTGGCACAAGCAAGCAAATACGGTGACGCGATCCATCTGGCCAAGGCTGCTGGGATGATACGACAGGACATGCTTCAGCACAAGTCACTCTTCGGCAGTACATTTCATGAAGGATGCATTGAACAGGCTGTTCCACCATCACTGCTTCAATTTGTATGCACGATCGAACATGGTGTAGATTTCAAATCCCACCTCCAGCATGGCGCATCGAAGTCTGACCTTGCTATGTCACAGCTCTTACAGTACAATTGCTTTGCCAACTACAAGGTAGGAACACAAATCCACAGACACTCCAAGGACCATGAGATACCTTTTGCTATCTACGTCGGCAAGTCTGTGTTTGCTAAGATAAGACAGAGGCAGCTCTTCGACATGCTGCATGAAAATGAGGTCAGCATATCATGTGACAGAGTTCTACAATTATCAGCCCAGCTAGGAGAAGCAGCTGTATGCCAGTACGTGGAAGATGGAGTGGTGTGTCCACCAATCTTGAGGAAGCAGTTGTTCACGACTTCAGCAGTGGACAACATTGACCACAACCCCCACTGCGACTTCGGCCAAAACGTCCTTCCATGGGACAAGTGTGTCCATCTTCCAACATCCAAGCCCTGAGCAGGCTGGTGTGGGGCGTGAGCCACGCAGACGGAATGCAGATACGATGGTCAAGAAAGTTCCTGAGTTTCCAGAGGCATTCACCAATGTCCGACCAGCTTATATTATGAAGAATATCAATCCTCCCTTTGTAGCACTTCAGTCATAGCCAGCACCTGAGATAATCCAGTCACACCTGCAGGAAGATTATGCTTGGCTGGAAAAGGTCTTGCTCACTGAGGATGTGGCTGATGAAGTCTGCATCACGTGGGCAGCTCACCATGCAGCACAGAAGAAGAGTCAGCCATTTGAAGTGAGCAATACGTCTCTGCTTCCCCTGCTTCGAGATCAGGCACACTCTGTGGCAACCATCAAGCATGTCACGGAAAAAGTTCGTGATACAGTGGCTTTTCTGAACCCAGGTCAGATCCCAGTCATAGCTTCTGACCAGCCACTGTATGCCCTGGCAAAACAAATCCAATGGCATTGGCCTGAGTATGGAGAAGACAGGTAAGTTATTATGTTCGGGGAACTTCACATAGAGATGGCTGCACTGAGATCACTAGGAACGCTACTACAAGACAGTGGTTGGACCGGTTCCCTTGTTGAAGCAGGAGTGGCTTCATATGGTACAGCAGAGTCTTTTCTGTCATATCAAGTGTAACTAAGACAAGACTAGCATATCAAGTCACAGCATGCAGCTTGTGCAAACTAATGAAAGAGGCATACCAGGACAATTGCTCTGATGAGTCTGAAAGGTCAACTTTGAGCTTTGAAAACTGGTGTAAACAACGGAGGAAAGAAATCTGCATGGCAGACATGGAATGTCTGTGATGAAGTTTCAGAAACATTCACCAAACTCAGCCAATGTCCAACAACAGTTGCTGATGTTGACCTGCAAAAGCTGGAAAGATTTGTTGTCCTCATGTACGATAGATCTAGTGAAGCCACTGGTGTAGATGAGGCAAGACTAAATCTCTTTTCCCGCAAACAGAGACCATATGACTCCATTCCACCAACCCGGGCAGCCCTCAAGGAACATGCAAAGCGGGCTGCCTACCAGGCTGGTATCATCTGGGGCCAGGCAACAATCTCCAATCCAGAAACCAGCAGTCCTGTCAACTGGGGATGGATGCAGAAGGGAGAGGCATGGCAGATACGTTGGACGACTCTTCCCCCGGTTGCGACATGCTGTCAGGAGCTGACCAAATGTTCCTGTAAAAAAGACAGCAACGAGAGATGCTCTGGACTTTCCTGCACAGCACTTTGCACCTGCATATGTGAACAGCAGTAAATGCACAAAGATGTACTGTCAGGAGAATTCACAGGAACCAGTGCTAATAGTGTGTACTTTTTTTTTAGTAAGTTCTTTTTTGTTATATTTTTTACTAAAAGTGTTATTTTATGTGGATAAAAATGTTACAATGGACTTAAAACTATAAAAAATCATCTGAGCATGCTTTAAAACATATATATTGACACCAAGATCACTCAGATTGAGCAACTACATCAATTTCTATAAAAAAATCAACTTTTGAAAGTCAATATGGCGGCCATCTTGAAAAATGGCCGTCATCTTGGATTTTTAAAGGGCCAATCAGGCAGACGTGACTAGTAACTATTAGAGAATTACCATGCCAAATTTGGTGCTTGTATCACCATTTGCATGGTTCTCTTGAAAAATTGCACTTAGCTGCCCCACTAAGATAACACACCCGCAATCCTGCGAGTGGAGATTATAGGAAAATGCATAGGTTCCGTAGGTGGAATTAGAGGAGAATAAGGTTCCAAAGAGATTGGCTTTGTCAGGGGGAGAGTTGGCTATAGAGTTACCAGGTCGCAAGAGAGGAGGAAAAGAAGGAGTGCAGAAGTTGTTACAGATGTTTTTGGTTAAGGACCAGAAGGATTTACTAGAGGAAGAATTAGTAAGGACAGCGGTCTTTCTTTTTAAAAAATTCCGTTTGGCCCTACGAAGAATAGCCTTACAACGATTCCTAGAAGTAATGATAGAAGTGTGGGTAATAGGAGGACATAGTTTCATAGCTTGATATGCTCTATGTCTCACCCTGCGTGAAAGAGAGCAGGAGCGATCAAAACATGATTGTAATGTGAAAGTTTTTGTAGAAGAAGGGATAAATGCACTCATACCACCCTGTATAACCCCAGTAATGCTGTCAGCACATACCGAGGCGTCCCGAGTGGAAAAGCAACATTCATCCCAAGGAAAGTCGGTTAAGAATTCTCGCAAAGATTGCCAGCTTGCCCTCCGATAGTGCCATGGTTGACGTTTAGAGGGGGGTGGGGGAGGTTGTCGTGCCCAGTTTGATTTAATAGAAATAAGATTGTGATCAGAAGACCCTAAGGGGGCAGAAATTGATTATGAATGGTGTGAGGGGTTAGAGGTGAAACAAAGATCAAGAATGTTAGCAAGTTGATCACGTCGACCAGGAACGCGTGTTGGGTGTTGCATTGTTTGTTCCAAATCATTAAGTAGGGAAAAAGAGAGTGCCTCAGCTCCACCTTGGTCATCCCTTACAGAGCCACGCCACTCTCTGTGATGTACATTGAAATCCCCTAGGTAGAGGATCTCGGTGTTTAGGTGTGTGGATAGCAATGACTCGTGGCAAGAAGTGAGATAGTCAAAGAGTTCCAAATAGTTGGTAGAGTTGGGAGAACAGTATAGGAAACAAAGAAAAATAGTCACAGTTGGTAGAGATATTTTGAGCCAGATGACATCATAAAGGGAAGATTCAAGATCCGTGAATCGAGCTGTGAGTGTGCGTGTGTTGCAGAAAGCGCATACACCTCCCTTAGAACGGAAGGAGGTATAAAAGTTGTAGTTGGAGACTTGAAAAGGTTTGGGTGAAGTTCGGAAAGTAGTAAGAGGTCGGAGGAAGAGGTTAATTGATGGTGCTCCAAAGAAGGAAAATTGGATCTCAGTCCGCGAATGTTGGAAAAATAAAGTGTGGAAAAAGCCGATCCTCCAGCATGACTATCAAGCTCTCCATCTTGTGACTATTCCGCCTAAAAACTCAACAGCTTTCAAGTAGTGCAAAATGAAGCCATGCTCATCATTCCAGGATGTTCAAAATCAACCAGAATTGTAAACATGAGGAAAGAGCTCGGGCTGCCCTCCCTATCTGAGAGGATAGCTCTACTTATTACTGTAAGGTTTCTGGGTACTCAGTTCTAACTACAGGAGCGAACACAAACACCTGTAGAGTATTGTACGTTCTATTTGACGGAGGTACAGAGATGCACAATCCCAGCGCTGGTAATCCCTACACTCTCTATGGATCAACTGACCTCTCCTTGACCTCTCAGGCGACATGTGGCAAATGATACATTAGCAGCTTCCAGATGTCGCCAGGAACATTATCTAAGCGTGTGGTGACATGAAAAAGGGGCATTGCCACACGCTACTGACTAGATAAGTAATGTATATAAATGGGGTACATACATAGTACATACATAATATACATACACCTCCCCCCCCCGCCCTATACGCTCATAGCAAAGTCTTGAGCAGACCTTTTCTTTTGGATCCGTTCTGAGCGTTGAGGGGCTTGATCCCTGGGGAGGATATGGGACTCAACACTGGTGGTGGAGTCAGCGGAAGGCGTTGTTACGGGGCAGATAAAACGGCGGTTCCTCCACCACACACGACCACTGGGTAACCGCACCTGGTAGTCCCATGACTTAACGAGACCCATGACTACGCTCACTTTGTTCCAAAGTAGGGAGGTCGGGTAATGAACACGGACTTGGGTGCCGACACTCAACCTGGGGAGAGGACGGGCGTGGTCGTTGTAGCGGGCGAAGACGTCTTGAACACGTTCGGCGGCTCGGCGATCACAATCCTCTGTCTTGGCCTGCCACTCCTTGGAGAAGGACTGAGGGTGAAACGGGACACAAGATCGGAGGGGGCGTCCATGCAAGACCTGGGCAGGGGAGCGTCCGTTGTAATTGGGTGTGTTACAGAGTTCAAGGAGACCCCGGTCGAAGGCCTCGCAGTCAATATTCCCAGAAGGGGCCACTTTGAGGATGAGGTGCTTCAGGGATTTGACAGCAGCCTCAGCGTGGCCGTTGGACTGCGGGTAATGGGGCGATGACACCACATGCCGCACTCCCCATCGGTCGAGGAATGCAGCAAAGTCCCGGCTTGTGAACTGGGGCCCTCCGTCGGTTTGCAGGCGCACAGGGACGCCCACGTAATGGAAGTAGTGGCGGAACTTGCTGATGGTGGCGGCAGACGTCGTATCATTACCGCACTTGATGACAACCGGCCAACTAGAGAGACGGTCGACGATAACCAGGAAGGACTTTCCTGACACAAAGAAAAAGTCGGCCGACACAGACTCAAAGGGGCGGGTGGGGTAACCGTCACTCATGAAGGGTTCCTGCCGCTGGCTGGGTTGTAGTACTTGGCAGGGCTTGAAGGTTCCAAGTGTTCCCTGAAGAAGGCAGTGATGGGAAGGGAAACACTGGGTAACACTGAAGTCCATATATTAACGGATAGGAGAAATACAAGTAGTGACTAGCGTGTGCCATGCACGACCCACGGAGTCAGACTGAGGCTGCCTTGCCATATGGCAGCCTCAGGGCGATGTTGCCACATAAAACGTGCAGTGTTGCCACGTAATTACATATATAAATGGTACTCGGCACAGTAGCTTATATACAAGGTTGCTACTCGGCACAGTAGCTTAGATACATAACCTACATCTCCCTCCCCCCTCACGTTCATAGTCTTTGTCTTGAGCGGACTTCTTAGTCCTAAGTCGCTCCGAGCATCGAGGTGCACTGTGGGGCGGATGCTCGTGAAGTGTAGGGGACTCGTCCTCGGTCAGGGGGCCAGCAGCAGGGGCTGGGACTGGCCGGAGGAAGAGGCGGTTCCTCCACCAGACGCGGCCGCTCGGCATCCTGACCTTGTAGTCCCGCGACCGGCCGACGCCCATCACTATGCCCACCTTGTCCCAACGTGTCGTCGTCGGGTCCTGGACGCGGACAAGGGCACCAATCTCCAGCGGCTGAAGAGGGCGGGCACGGTCGTCATACCGAGCCTTGGCGTCCTGGACACGTGTAGCGGCGCAGCGGTCGCAGCTCTTGGCTCTGGTCTGCCACTCCTTCGCAAAGGCCTTGGCGTGTGCAGGAACGCAAGAGCGGAGAGGGTGACCATACAGGATCTAGGCAGGGGAGCGTCCTGTGTGGGTGGGAGTATTACGTAACTCCAGGAGTCCTTTGTCAAACGCCTCACAGTCTATGTTGCCTGAAGGAGCCACCTTGAGGATGAGGTGTTTGACTGTCTTGACCGCAGCCTCAGCCTGCCCGTTTGACTGTGGGTAGTGGGGTGTTGACATGATGTGGCGGACTCCCCAACGCTCCAGGAATCCTGTGAAATCCCGGCTGGTGAACTGTGGCCCACCGTCCGTCTGCAGACGTACGGGGACGCCCAGGTCATGAAAGAGGTGCCGGAAGTGGCGAATGGTGGCTTCTGCTCCACGATGGCTGTCGTGTAAGCGGGCCAGAACGCGACGACGGAGAGCTGCAGGGACGACCACACGGGCACCATACAGTACGAGGTCCTCATCTGCGTAGAGGTCCTCACGTATCTTCCAATACAGGCGTAGGGCGTTGTGGAGGTCAAAACGGTCGCGAGGGAACCCAGTCCTCACACTCTCCAAGAGCTGAGTGTAGGAGGGGTCGTCGCGTGCCGCGGTCCGTAGTTTCTCAAGGGCCAGATCGCTGTCGGGTGGCGACACTGAGGTGTGGGTGCTGGCGAGGGACTGTACGGCCTGCAAAGTGACGATGATGCTGACGGAGAAACTGGTCTCGGTACTGAGCATCTCGTCTTCAGGTGTCGGGCGGCTGACTGGGGAGCGGGAAAGGGCATCCGGGATGCACAACTCCTTACCTGCGCGACAAGCTGCGGTGAAGACGAAGGTCAAAATCTTCTCCTTCAGGCGCTGGAGGCGGGGATTCTCGATGGCGTCCAGCGAATAGTGGTTAAGAATGGGGACCAAGGGCTTGTGGTCTGTGATGAGGTCGAAGTGCTGTAGGCCAATCAAGTAAAACTTGCACTTCGATAAAGCTCATACCACTGCCAGCAGCTCCAGCTCGATGGTAGCTTAGTGAGACTCAGCATCGGTGAGGAAGCGATAGCCACACTGTACGAGCTGGTACTTTCCTCCACCGTGAGCCTGGAGAAGGGCGTAACCAACCACGTACAGGCGCGAGGCGTCTGTCTGGAGGACGGTGGGGAGCGCTGGGTCGAAAGTAGCGAGGATAGGTGGACTTGACAAGGCCTCCTTCACCTTATGAAAGGCGAGTTCGTGGTCAGGGGTCCACGTGAAAGTCCTCTTGGGGCTCATGAGGGGGCGGAGAGGCCCGGCAGTGGCGGAGACGTCAGGAGAAAATTCTGCCAGCTGGATCACTAGGCCCATGAAAGACCTGAGATCCGTAAGGTTAGCAGGTTTGGCAAAGTGCGCTATGGCGCGAACTTTCTCCGGGGCCGCAGCAATGCCATCCCTTGAGAGTCGGTAGCAACAGAAAGACACTGTAGGTGAGGGCAAGACGAACTTCTCGGCATTCAGAGTGATACGTGCGTCCTACACCTGGTCAGTACCTCCTCGATGCGGCGAAGATGCGTCAGGTAGTCCTCATCGTAGAGGAGGACGTCATCCACTACCTTCACGCAGTTGGTCACGCCTTGAAGTGCCATGTCACCACGGAGACAGAAGGCGTCCCCCATAGCAGCGAATCCCAGAGGGCCACGGCAGTAGAGGAAGCGTCCGTAAGGCGTGATGAAAGTGGTCAGCGGCTGATCCTCCTTCTTCAGTGGGATCTGCCAGTAACCACAGAGGGCGTCCATTGTCGAAAAGTGCCGTACACTCCGTATAGCTCCAAAAGGTGTGGGTGAAGGGTGGGCGGGAAGGGACACCTGGCTGTTAAGCTTAGACAAGTCGGTAGTAATCCGCACTCCACCGTTAGTCTTAGCCACAGCAACTAGAGGGTGGCACCAAGGGGACAGGTCGTCACCAACGGGTACGATGACACCCTGGGCCACCATGGAAACCAGTTCCTTCTTGACTGAATCCCTGAAGGCGAGAGGGATAAACCGGGGAGTGTGTATGGCAAACGGCTGCGTATCTTCCAGGAGGTGTATCCTCATAGGCGGACCCGCCATAGCCTTCAGTGGCGCAGTCCGTAGGGCCTCCTTCGTCACGAGCACATCCGAGTACTCCTTCAGGAAGTAAGCCCTTGCGGCTGAAGGAGACGTCTCGCTGTGAAGAGGAAGGAGCCGTGACTTGGGTGGAGGCGGGGCGGGAGTGGACATGGGTTCTGGGCAGCTCTGTGCGGCAGCGCCAGGTGCGTCGCTCGTTGACTCACGCACCCTGCTGGCGGTGTACCGAGCAGCTGGGATCTGCTGAGGAAAGTCTCTGGGCACCATGCCTAACTCCTTGCAGTGCTCCCACGACAACAAGGGTGTAGCGAGAGTAGGCTGTACGTCCATCCATCCGTGACACGACCTGTCGCCGTAGGTGATCTCCGCTTGAAAGGAGCCCACAGCGTCCGGCATTTGAGAACCACCCGCATTGTAGTACAGCAGCTGCGGCGGTGGTCCCAGGTCGCGTTTGGTGAGGCCCAGTATCTAGAGGTGCTTCAGGCCTATCACCGTAGTATCAGAGCCGGTGTCCGGTATCATCTCGATGTGACCCGACACATTACCGTGTGTGACGGCGACGCGGATGGTAGGGGAAGGGGTAGCCCTGGGGCGTGTGGTCGATTCCACCCTCCTGATGTGACTCAGCTGCTGCTTGGGGCTGCGTGGGCCATCTGAAGGGGGCTGCGTGCGAACCACCTCGAGGGAAGTGCACTGCTTTCCTCCTCGTCTCGGGCTTTTGGGCTTGAGTTGGCGGCAGCACTTGTCATAGTGTCCATAGCGACAGCAGGCCTGACACTTGTGGCCTCGTGCAGGGGACCTGTCTGTGTTAGACCAGTGGCCCTTACGGTCACATCCACGACACAGTACGTCGGCGGCCGGGCATGTCTTAGGGCCATGCTGCTTTCCACAGCTGCCACAGGAAGCACTAGGCGGAGGCGTGGAAAAACGTGCAGCAGGCTTCACGTACTGTGAGATAGCTCTCACAGCAGGTGCGGCCCGTAAGGCAGAGGTGGCGGACTTGGTGGCCTCGTATAGACATTCAGTCACTACCACCTGGAGTGTGGAAGAAGCGTCCAGGGGGATGAGTCGCTGCACCTACTCTTCTTGCCTGACACCTGTCAAGATCCCGTGCTTGATCCAGGCTTCCTCACATTCCCGGCTGTGCGCCTTGCAGACGTCGATCTCCTCCGACAAACTCTTCAAACGTACAAAAAAGTCGTCAAAGGATTCATTCTCCGCCTGCTTGCAGCTGGTGAAGGCGCGGCGACGCAAAGCCTCATTATTCCGACCTTTAACATGCTCCTGTAAAAGGTCGAGCACATCCGTCACTGGAGACGTAGAATCGGGAGGCACTTGCTACGTGTGCTCCAAAACTCTCTGGGTCTCCAGTGACAAACACATCCGCAGTAGGATGAGCTGTTTGTTTGGAGGCATGCTATCAAGGTCCACCATCGTGGAGTAATCTGTCAACCGCCGCCTCCACTCACGAAAAAGCTGAAACGTGACGTCTGGTGAAAGGCGGGTGGGGGTGGAACAGATGCCTTGGGAGCTGTTGGAGTAGCAAGAGTACCTGGAGGACGCTGGTGTGTTGGAGGAGGGAGGGTACTGGCGCCTTGGTGCGCGAAACCTGCGAGTGAGGGAGGGTGGGTTAGCGCCAGGGTCGCCAATATTGCATCAAAGCATGCCTTTTCCTCCTCTCTTCGTATCTCCTCCCTCTGAAGTTCCATCTCTCTGCGTCTCTCGCCCCTGTCGTCCATCCACCTCAGAATTGTGGCAATGTCCGTCGTTGAAGGTGGAGGGGCAGTGGGCGCAGAAGTTCCGTCTGCGCCCTGTAGAGGGGAAGGTGGGGAGTCGTGTCTCCCATCTTGACGTTGTCCCTTCTTACCGCCCATCTTAGTATGCTTGAACTGCGCTCTTTAGTATATAAAGTGGCGCCTCATCAGCTCGAACCACATATATATGACATAAACAGCTCAGAAATAACGCATAGAGTCCACTTTTCTGTCCGTGAGTGCGTGCGTGCGTGCGTGCGTGTGGGTGTGTGTGTCTGAGAGAGCAGATCGTGGTGGCCATAATGCGGGTGGCTAGAGCCGCCGAGGAGGTGAGAACGTTAGTGTCTCCCCGGATGTCACACGAGAAGGGTGTACGCCTGCGTGCTCCATGGGTACCACAAAAAACAGGCCACTGCTCAACTCTCAGCTCTAGACACACTAATACACTGACACTAACACTACCACCATCACTAAAACGCACTGTGACGGCGCAATACTGCACGTCGCGGCGAAACACAACGCAACACAACACAACACACTAAGAGTCGACGCGCACATGACCGGCAGGCATTGTTCACAACACTTGTAAGTCCACAGATCCTACTCGCTGCGCCATGAAGGTTCGAAGTGTTCCCTGAAGAAGGCAGTGATGGGTAGGGAAACACCGGGTAACACTGAAGTCCATTTATTAATGGATAGGATAAATACAAGTAGTGACTAGCGTGTGCCATGCATGACCCACAGAGTCAGACTGAGGCTACCTTGCCATATGGCAGCCTCGGGGCGATGTTGCCACATAAAACGTAAAGTGTTGCCACGTAATTACATATACAAATGCTACTCGGCACAGTAGCTTATATACAAGGTTGCTACTCGGCACAGTAGCTTAGATACATAACCTACAGGGCTCACACGCATGGACAGAATTGGAGATGTCGGAGTCGATGCTAGGCCAGAACACAGTCTGTCTTGCACGCAGTTTGGTGGCCTCGGCTCCACGGTGACTGTTGTGGAGGCGAACCAAGACCTGGGGACGTGAAGCAGCAGGGACAACTACTGAAGGAGAGGTGTCACTGGCCAGAGGTATGGGTAGGGCGACAGCAGAGTAGTTGCTGCTCCCTTCATGCACCCTGTTGGCGTATTTTACCTCGAGAATTGGTTTTGGGAAGTCCTGGGAGATGATGGCCAACTCTTGGCAATGTCTGTAGGATAGCAAAGGAGTCGGGGCACCATTATGCACATCAACTCCAGGCTTGACACGACCTGTTGCAAAAGGTGACATGTGCATAGAGTGAACCTAGGGCTGGGTCCATCTGTGAACCATCTGCCGTGAAGCGGAGATCCTTGGGAGGCGGGCCTAGATCACTTGGAGAAAGCCCCAAGCTTTGCAAATGCTGGGGACCGATGACCGTAGCATCAGCACTGGTGTCTGGCAGCATCTCGAGACAGGATGACACACTGCCATAGGTCACGATGACTCTGATGTGCTGGGGAACTTTGGTCCTGGGACGCCAGGAGTACACCTTCCTAATATGGCTTGGGCGTTGTCCAGGGTCGTCATGCCTCTGATTTGATGACTATGGGCGGCCCTCACTGGTGGAAGGGCGCTGCTGTTTCCGCCGACGCTGT
This sequence comes from Homarus americanus, assembly GCF_018991925.1. Classification (NCBI taxonomy): domain Eukaryota; kingdom Metazoa; phylum Arthropoda; class Malacostraca; order Decapoda; family Nephropidae; genus Homarus; species Homarus americanus. Next base: position 665,473 of record NW_024733126.1, on the reverse strand, counting down.
CCCTTGGGTTTGTTGGTCGGGCAACACTTGTCATCGTGGCCCAGACGACCACACACATTGCACTGGACGCGTTTGGCTGGGCAATGAACTGTAAGTGACCAGTGGCCCTTGCAGTCACAGCTGTTGTAGGTAGACTCAGCAGCTGGACACACCTGTGTTCCGTGCTGCCTGCCACAGCTGTTGCAAAGGGAGCCGGGCGTGGGCGTGGTGGGCGTAGGCATTGGGGTAGACTTCTTGTCCTTCTTGAACTGGGACATAGCCCGTACAGCTGTAGGGGGAGCTCGGATGGCCCAGGTGGCACACCTGTCAGCCTCATAGGAGCGACATATTGTCAACACATCCTTAAGAGAAGAGGGAGAGTCGAGGGAGGTGAGGCGTTGGACAAGCTCCTCGTCCTTAACATCCATCAGGATCACCTGCTTCAACTGGGTCTCCTCGCACTGCTGGTGATTACTGGGACATATGTCTACCTCTTCCGAGGCTCTCTTGAGTCGTACATAGAAAGAGTCAAAAGTCTCGCCCTCCTTCTGTCTACAGCTAAACAATTCCCTCCTGCATAGAGCTTCATTCTGCTGACCTTTGATGTGCCGATCTAGAACATCCAGTACCTCCTCTACAGACAGCGAAGAAGTCGGGGTCACCTGCAGCGTATGTTCCAACACACGTTGCGTTTCCAAAGACAGGCACATACATAACTGAATGAGTTGTTTATGCTGTGGCAAGCTCTGGAGATCCACCATTGTAGCATAATCAATCCACCGTCGCCGCCACTCACGAAAAGTCTGGAAAGTCACATCAGGCTTCAAGATGGGTGGGGGTTGGGCAGCCACTTTGGGTGGGGCTGGGGGGCGTACAGAAAGCATTAACGAGGTATCTGAGCCAGTCGATACCAAAGCGGTGGGAGAACCAGGGGCTTGGTTAGCAGTGAGGCTAGATATCAAAGCTGCAAACCGTTCACTATCTTCCAATATCCTCTGGTGGTCTCTGTTTGCCCCCGCTTGTCTCCTTTCTTCGTCCTCAACATGTCTTCTCGCTTCGTCCTCACACCTTTCCTCCCTCATAGACTTCATTAAAGCAATTACCTCTGGAGACAAGGCTGAATATCGAGGTGAAGGACTTCGAGATGTGGTGGGAGAGGGTGGAGCATTGCGCTCTGACTGGTCATCTATCTCTGTAGAGCTGTCATTGTCTGAGGCGTCATCCGGGTGTCAACTGCACCACTACGTTTAGGAACGAGGCATAATCACTTAATCTGCATATTGTATCTCAGATCAATGTTGACTGGTCAGCCCGTCGTATCAACAAGATCTGAGAAAACAAAATTAATTGAATACACAAGTAAGTAGCTTATATATATATATATATATATATATATATATATATATATATATATATATAATCAACACCTCAACCCGCCAGGATTCGAACCCATGGCCCACGACTGTGACTGGGGAATGCTAACCGCTGGACCACCAGGATACTAAAAGCAGTCCTAGACTTTGTTATATTTCACACAAAGCCTGTTCAACGAGCTTAAGGCACAGCGTGCTTTATTGAGCTAATGAAATATATATGGATCCTCGTGTTTCAAAGCCGGATTTGGTAAAACGTTACTCTGACCACCTAAGTGATACGGGTAGTCCCCATTAGAGGTTCACGGTGCCTTAAGCTCGTTGAACAGGCTTGGTGTGAAATATAACAAAGTTTAGGACTGCTTCTAGTATCCTCGTGGTCCAGCGGTTAGCGTTCCCCGGTCACAGTCATGGGCTCGTGGGCCGTGGGTTCGAATCCTGGCGGGTTGAGGTGTTGATTGTATGTAGAAGTCCGCGTGCTTTATTGGGCTAATGAAATATATATGGATCCTTGTGTTTCGAAGCCGGATTTGGTAAAACGTTACTCTGACCACCTACGTGATACGGGTAGTGTCCATTAGAGGTTCACTGTGCCTTAAGCTCGTTGAATAGGCTTGGTGTGAAATATAAAAAAGTCTAGGACTGCTTTTGTATCCTGGTGACCCAGAGGTAGCATTCCCCGGTCGGGCTCGGGGGCCGTGGGTTTGAATCCTGGCGGGTTGAGGTGTTGATTGTATGTAGAAGTCTGTGTGCTTTATTGGGTTCATGAAATATATATATATATATATATATATATATATATATATATATATATATATATATATATATATATATATATATATATATATATATATATATATATATATATATATATATATATATAAAATATATATGAAGGAATGACTGCAGTCGGTGTGTTCGTGCGTGTGTGTATGTGTGCACGGTGGTGTGTGGAGGCGGGCTGTGGGGGCGGGGGGGTAAGCGAGCTGTGGCGCGAAGAGCTGGTCAGTTACACTCTAGACGCGGCCGGGTGAGGGTGCGCTGGACACTGCTCCTCCGAAATGCCCTGAACCAGCCTTCCACCTTACGGAATCCCTTAAAACAAAGTCACACTTAAGCACTACACACACAAGGGGCACTTATAACACTTCACAGGATCTTACTGTCACTGAAACACTGCTCAAAACTCGTTGGTAATTCGAAATGAGTTTTTGTGGGAGACCATGCGATTAGGAGAGCGAGGGGGGGAGGGTCTACCAGTCTTGACTTTACACAACGGCACTTATACTTCCAATCAATCCTACTCACTGCGCCATGTAGGGGTTCTGGGTACTTAGTTCTAACTACAGGGGCGAACACAAACACCTGTAGAGTATTGTAGGTTCTATTTGACGGAAGTACAGAGGTGCACAATCCAAGTGCCGGTAGTCCCTACACTCCATGTGGGTCAACTGACCTCTCTCTGACCTCTCAGGCGACATGTGGCAAGTGATACATTAGCTGCTTCCAGATGTTGCCAGGCACATTATCTAAGCGTGTGGTGACATGAAAAAGGGGCATTGCCACACGCTACTGACTAGATATGTAATGTATATAAATGGGGTACATACATATTATACCACCAACATACATAATTTACATACAATTTCCATGTTTTGCGACAAAGATTTGAAGGACAATGGTCCCCAAACTACAGCTCAAACTGAGTTGATGTTCTATCTAAGTAATCCCAACTATCTCTCTAACCTTCCACAAAAGACCCTTTTTAGGGAGCGGCTTCATAGGAGTGTTGCAGATCTCTTGAAACTGAATGTCCCAATCACCCCAGACGAACCCATTAATGCCATTCTTCCTTGGCTGGGTACATCAGTTCCTATTAGTTACACTCCTTTTGGTTGTAAGCAAATGTTAAACACCTGTGTGATGAGATGTGTCACATTAGAAACAAGTGAATGTTATGCTTTTACTGATGGTTATGTGCAGACAAACACAGGTAGAACAGGATGTACAATTGTAATATATAAAGAAAAAGAGATGATAGTGTCAAACAAGCAAAGGCTGAACAACTGGGCCAGCACAACACAAATTGAACTAACTGGAATCTACATGGCTACAGACTACCTTAAAGAAAATGGAGGTGGGATGATATTCTGTGACTCTCAAAGTGCTTTGAAACCAATGAACAACCCGTCATGTTCTATGTCTAAAGTTGTATGTGTTATTAAAAGAAATGTGATAACTGCCAATGAGAACAACTCTCGTATCGAATTTGTGTGGATTCCGTCCCATGTTGGAATTAGGTATCATGACTGTGCTGATAGACTCTTCAATGAGGCATGTAAGAAAGAATATGTTGACCGTGACCTTAGCCTGTCCAATGCTGTACTTAAAAACATTCAAGTCAGAATCATGAACTCTGATCTAGAAGAACTGAGAAATGCAGAGAGACCTGGCAGTTGTAGCATTAGTAAATATGACAAATTTTGTGACAAGAGTTACTGGTATGGCCAGCATAATAACAGAACTTGACAATGTGATAAAGTTGTGGCCAGAATTAGGCTAAGATACAGACACATCTGGCAAGTTAGTAACGCTGTACCCATACCGGAACACTCAGCATGTAAAGTTTGTGATAAACCTTTAAAGCATACACTTGAACACTATATTATTGAATGTGACACTGTCAAAGAATTCAAGCCATCTGGCTTATTGCATTATGAACTTTGTAATTACTACAGCGAATCAGGGGTGCTTGAGGACATTCTTGCTGTTTATCCAAAATTTGCTAGCCCACACTGATTAGTCTTCAATTAGAATATGACGTTCAATGTATATGAACCACTGTCCTGCATGGCAGTGAACAGTGACATCACCCACATGACTCTGACCTATATATATATACACTGCTAAAGAATAATTATGATCTATTCCTTTATGTATGAACCTCTGTCCTGCGTGGCAGTGAGAAGTGATAACCACCCTCAGTGTCAAGACCTGACTGAATTACTCAGAATAGGCAAACTGTACTCCAAGCTTTGTCAATAAATTTGTTAAACAAAAAAACTATCATTGATTATGCTTTTGATACCATTAGTGTTAGAGATAAAAGAGAGAATAAGTTATATATTAAGTGATATCAATATTGTTACTGAGAGAGGAGTGCTAATTTTTATGAGATGTCTACCGATATCAGCATAATAAATGTGTCCTCCGAAAGCGTAAATTTGCTACCAGAGTTTAACAGTTAATTCATGTATGTGTGTATAAGATTTCTGATAAACTTCCTACGTGCTCATGCTTGAAATAATGAATGTCTCTCTATATAATTTAGCTAAATATCTTTCTCTTCAGAAAAGGTCATCCCAAAGATTATGAATAGACTCATTTAGAAATACATCATTACTTCAGGACGAAATCGGACAGATTTGCAATAGCCAATCAGCTGTAACTCTTGAGGAGGGAGCGGGGCATCTCTTCTCAGCTGGGAAAAAACACACTATTGTATAGTCATACTGAACCGACAGCAGCCACTGGATCTTTTCTCACATTTCCACCACAACTTTTTTCGCAAGTGACATGCTTGGTATACATGAACTCATTGAAGCACGCTTATTACTTTTAATAATTTTCATTGCAGTAAGTGTAATTTACATTTAAAAAAAAAGCCTCCTCAGATTTAGCGAATATATTTGTTTTGCTTCTATTTTCATTTATGAATAAAATAATTTTCTTGTTATAGTGCAAAATAATCAGTAAACAGTCTGCATATGGTCAACTCTTGCTAACAGAGTTATTGAGGGGTTTTCCACTAATTTGGAAGGATACCTCCAGCGGTAAGTGTACTTAATCCCGACCTACTTGATCACAATAAGATAAATAATAAATCTGACTCTGATTTCTGATAGCTGAACGTAGTGCTGCAAATACTAATTAAAAGTGGGTTTCTTAGGCCTGACGGCCCATTAGGGGCATTCTATATACAAACTCTGCACTGCACTTGACCTTTACTTTCCCAATTGTAAAATTTGGTGCCCATTCGCAACTGGGTGGCTTTGGGATGCCCGAAGTGTCAACCAACAACTCTTAAGACAAAGGGTGAGCACATTATCCACTCCGCCAACGTACAGTCGTAGTCAAAAGTACTCATCCACTCTCCTACTACCATTCACGCGAGCCCAAGGCCTTTCTACACGACAGGTCACAAGAGGATGGGGGAGGAATTGATAAGGGGAAAGTTAGGGTTGGCAGACCCGGATAAGGTAGGAGGGCGCAAGTTAAATACCACATGTGTAGTGAGAGTGTATATGGTCTTAGAATTATCCTTAACACACGAAGAAGGTGTTAAGGTTGGTGGATTTAGCCTGACACTGACAGCCTTCATGACTCTGGCAGTTGATAGTCCTAAGGCCCAAACAACCAACCAGCCAGGAGGGTGGGTGTCCAGGGAGGTGTCATATTGACTTAACTTTCCCTCGGTTATCTATGGCTTTACTTGAGAATCTGGGGAGGAATGCGAGTGATCTTTTGGCAGGTAAATGCGTCATAAGGGTAATTCGTCTGGTTTCCGTGAGGGAAAACCCCTGATATGACAACATAAGAGAGGAGGGGGCGTGGCTTGTTTACCACCAGTAACGTTAAACTAGGCTGTTATACTTGATCACTTCTACCTCTTGCTACTACCGTTCTTGAAAAAAACTCAGCATTAAGTGAGAAAAATAATAAGAATGAATTGTTGGATGGAATGTGGCTTGTTCACTCTATAATATGTTTATCTGAATTGTGAAAATCAATGCGAGGTGATGAGGTGGTAGTGGCAATGGTGTTGGCCACTCTTCCGCACCCAGCCCAGGATGAACACTAAGTCTAAGGACCGTTGATTGGCGAATCTATGGTAAATTATCAGGTTACGCACGGCTGGCTACAACGTGTCAGAAATTGCAAGGGAGGTTGCGTTCACTGTGAGACGTTGGTTAACCAGCTGGGAAGGTTCTGGCAACCTGGGAAACTTGCCACAGTGAGTACTCACTGCAAAGAAGTCTCACTACCCAACCAAATTGCAACACCTGAAGCAGACTAACATCAGTCAATTGTACGGTAAGCTTAAAGAACTCTGTGGACTAAACAATATAACACACCCCCTCCCCTTCCTTAGCCATCTCACTAATGTTAACGCAGCTGAGCAATCAAATAACCATTTCGCTACTATATGCCAGACGCTCCCCCGGCTTGACACAACCACTCTCCCTGCTTACCTACCAGCCCCCTTTGCCACTGACTTAGTAGAAAAATTTGAAGTAGCAAAACGTCTGAACAAACTAAACGCTCTACCACCCCCATTGACTAACCAATGAAACTCTTCAAGGAGTTCTCCCCGGAGCTTGCTAAACCCCTATGCTCCATCTTCAATGCTTCTCTCAGTCAATCCAGATGCCCAGCTGACTGGAAGACCTCTGCCCAAGTCAACCAGCCCACAATCCTTAAATCAGCTACGACCTATTACAATCACCCCAATACCCAGCCTAATCTGTGAAAGTTTTGTGTTCGACTGGGCTTATGTTGATATTGCGGGAGACGTAGACCCTGAGCAATTTGGCAATACGAAAACTTCCTCCACCACTCACTGTCTTGTCAGTTTTCTCGATTACATATACCGCCATCTCGAGAAACGAAAAACGTCTGTAGCTGTCTACCTAGTCGACCACAATTTAATCATCAACAAAGCTATTGACCTCGGGCTTCGGAGAAGTCTTATACCATGGCTTACAGACTTCCTCAGTGACCGACGCCAAGCTGTACGCTTCCGAGGGGCTGTCTCCACCTTTCAGTCACTCACCTGTGGCGTCCCCCAAGGCACCAAGATGGGACCACTCTGCTTCCTTATGCTTATCAATGATGCCCTAAGAGAAACCCCTGCTCGCTGGAAATATGTCGACGACTCCACCATTGGGATCAGCGTCAACAATTCTGCTCCCGACTATACCGCCCTTCAGGATTTATTGAACAGTATCCAAAACTGGGCCACCAACAACCACGTTACCATCAACCATACCAAGACCATGGTTATGCACATCAACCTCTCCTCCGACATTGTCCCACCCCCTTCCATTACTTTAGGTACCAACACACTCCAAGTTGTAAATTCCACTAAGCTCCTCGGCGTCACCATAGACAACAAACTAAATTGAAAACCACACGTCAGTGAAGTTGTCAAATCCTCCAGTTTCCGTCTCCACCTCCTCCGCCGACTCAAGTCCCTCGGAGTTCCTGCACCCGAGCTCCTCAGTTTTTACTCAACATTCATACTTCCCAAGCTCACCTATGCCTCCCCTACCTGGTCTTCCTCCCTAAATGGCACACAACGTAAACACCTAGAAAAAGTGCAAAAGAGGGCATGCAAGATTATTCTCTCCCCTTCCTACTCCACATATCAAGAAGCGCTCAACACACTGACCCTTTCGACTCTCACTGACCATCACCACGACCTCATCTGCAAATTTGGTGAGAAGCTTCTGCACCATCCTCGACACAGGCTCCTACTACCACCTGAGATCCCTCGCCCGAGAATTGCTGTTCGACACCACAACCGCATCCAGCCCATACGTGCACGAACTGATCGCTATAAGAACAGCCCAGTCCCAACCATTGTAAAAATTATCAATAACTTGTAATATACCAGTGTATTCACTCCCAGTAAATCCTACTTTTGTACTGTCACTATGTTGAAATGCCCTGTAGTTTGAGCTTTTCCCACCTAATTATTATATATCATGTTTGTATCAATTATGTTACTTGTATATTATTTGTAAATCGAAACCCATTCCCCAATTATGTAACTGTATATTTTTAGCCTTCCGGCTGCTATGCTCTTTCAATAATCCGTTAATTATTATTATTATTATTATTATTATTATTATTATTATTATTATTATTATTATTATTATTATTATTAATATTATAATTATTAATTATTAACTATTAATGTAAACAAAACAAAATTGAACTCCTAATTCATATACAGTAGTGAAATAATTTTAGGCCGGGGAGACCACGATTGACAAGCGAGGAGGGCTGCATGACCTGTGTTGGTAAATATTGAAAATAAATCTGATCTCCAACTTCGTATTTAATATTTCTCCTCATATCAACGTTATTATAATATCTAATTACCGCTGTTTAAAACCTGAGCAATAATCTGACGAAAAAAATATGGCATTTTATAAATCCATTACTCTTTCAAGCATAATATAGTGAATTTTCCTGCTTTCTGTAAACCCTCTCTCTATGATGAGGAACTTGCATCGCATACCACCCTACTTCGCCCCGCCAAATAAAGCCCCCCACCAAGTCGACCATTTCCCCCTCTCAACCCCACGTGACTTTTGACCGCGACTGTACTCCCGAGGAACATTGGTTCTATAAGAGAAATATATAATTCCTGAATTGGTGCCAGAAGTAATTAGGTCAGTTGTTTACCCATACCTACTGTACATCAAAACTCGTTATCAACCCATCTGGTGATTTATCTTTTTCTAATTTTTTTTCTCCTGGGATCTTTGGTTAACTATTGACTGATTCTTTTCGTCATATGGGTTTTTCCTTCTCCACATCAGCTCTACAGGTCACGTCATTTTGTAAGGTTATTAGTAGCATGGCTCATTATTCATCCTAGATAGATTGAGTTAGAAGACAATGTTTTATCTTGAAGTAACAACTTTATGCCAAACACATTCCTCGCTTCAGTTTATGGACTGCAATCCCAAACTACACTACCCCAGCCAAAGGTTAACGACACATGAAAGTATTATGGTCATGGGGATATGATTCTATTATAATTACATAAGTCATAAAAAGCAGCAACGTCAGTTTTCGTGAAAATTGGAGATAAAAATTTAAAGCATAAACGACAGAAATGAGAAATGGGGTTTTATGCGTTGACCAACATTATTCTGCTTTCATTTATCGACTCTGTCCCCAGACACAGACTTACCAAAAAAATAATGATCACAACAGTACACAATGATAAAAAATAGTTAGCAAAATTATTTCTCTCCGACATTAAGCTTAAGTAAGAATTACAAATCCCTTATCCATCTCCAAGATTCGTCAAAAATATTCCCTCGGGGATCTTTATTCTCTCCCGTCCTCCACAACCCAACCCTACAAGACAACCGTTCTCCCCCACCATTCAGTTAAATACTACTTTCTTGCGCACGTAACACAGCATTAGCCAGCACAAATACAAAATCTCATCAGGCAAAAAAAAAAAAAAAAAAACACACACGAGAATAATGGCATACTCAAAACTGCATGACATGATAACCATCAACACACAATAAAACAATTCTTACACAAAACAGACATGGCTTTAATCTTTTCAGAGCAATACATTATTTAACCAACAGCTAATGCTAGATAAAGGCCTTAAAATCCTTGGAAACACGCACTGACTCCACGTAACCTTTACACACCACACATATGACATGAATGCAAAGGCTACAGAAAAACTCAATATACTTCAAACATTCACAAAAAATACCTTTCGACAACAAAAGGCACCACTAGCAGTGATACACAAACAATTTGCACACACAAAAATAACCTTGGCGATCCCAGCTGGGCCTCTGTAACATCTGCCTCCAACACATAGGAAATTCAAAAAGCTTAAAACAAGGCCCTAGAAATAATAACAAGTTGCATTAAGACCTCAATTATTAGCGACCTACATTCTAGATGTAGAGGACTGGCATACAAGGCCACTTTGATATTCAGGGATCACAGTTCATCTCCCCGGTGCAATAGCATGTTAAAACACCTTCCTTCCCACACACTCGCAAAATACCACTTTTGAGCTAATAAAAAAAATCTGTCCACGAACACAAACATAATTTGTTTTCAACAATGGATCTCAGGAGTATTTGAAGCAAATAATAAAGACGCATGGTCTTTCATGTATTATTTTATCAACCATATAAATGAAGACAGATTTATATTCACGAGTGAATGTCGTTAAAGCATTGTTAATTGGAGTATTTGAACATTATAAATGATTATTATTTACATTTTCATAAGTGGAAATATACCTTTTGTGCACAGGAGGAGTGTTACGATTGGGTTTCAGTGACCAATTAATCAAGTTGTCGAGGGTAATTTTCGTAACATTAAATTCATAATCATCCAACTGATGAGTATGGCTCTAAGTTTATTTTAGAGGATGGACTAAATTGCCGAAAAATACCACATATTTTAAATAAACTTGTAAGTGATATTTACTAATAATTTGGAACAACATAATGAAGAGTTAATTTTTCCTCATAATATTAAATCAACGAAATAAATGTGTCTTTGTCAAGGAAACGAGGACATCGTACAGATATTAACATATTTTGCCAATGCAGCATACTGAACACATATTCGCCAAATATCCTGCAAATCTCAAATACCATTCAGAAGAAATGACTATTCTTCGCCAGACTACTGTGGTCATCACCTTCCTCCAACCCATACGAGCACGTACTGATGCTATAGAACAGCCCAATTCCAACCATTGTAAAAATTATCAACACCTAATTATTATATATCATATTTGTATCACTTATGTTACCTGTATATCATTTGTAAATCAAAGACCCAGTCCCTAATTATGTAATTGTATATTTTAAGCCTTCCGGCTGCCATGCTCTTTCAATGAACCGTTTATTATTATTATTATTATTATTATTATTATTATTATTATTAACCACGGTATCAACATCCTCTTCAGTCCACCCTATTCCCACTAAGTCCAATTTGTAACGATGCCCTACACAGCGGTTCACTTACATACTGCATAAACAAAATAAATATTTGAGAGCTTCTGACAGTTATCGCTAAATTCCTCAAGCCCATCGGCTATAACGGCAACAACTACAACAACTACAAACTGGATTTTGTGTATAGATTATATCTCGTAAATTATATGGTAGCCCTCGTCATTCCTCTCTGGTCAAAAGACCAGTACATTCCGTCATGGTTTCTTTGGTCCTGAGATGGTCTTTGGAGATCTGGTCATCAACATTTGTTTCTTCTCAAGGAAAACCTTCGCCTTTATACATTAGCATTTCTTCTCTAAGCTGGTATCCTTCTAGAGGTTTACTAAGACCATGGCTTGATTCTTCTGTGCCTTTACAGGCATGCAACCATCTGCTAAATCTCAGCAGTACATCTCTTGGTGAAGTGCCTTTTTGACGGGGATTTTGGCACTTTAGGAGGATGGAGATATTTATTAAACTGTATCTTCCAGCGACAGTGGCGTCGCCAAACGGACGCGACATATAAAATACATTAAGCCTTACATGATATTGTGCAATAACACCAGATTAGTCAATAAAAAACGACAATTATATATGTCGAGGTTAGATGTTAACGCCCTCTGGTTCTTTAAAAATTACTGTCAGGCGGAATACTTCCACTTTCATGGGATATTGAACAAGATTATGGATATTTGTAACAAAAGATATGTATTTACAACTATTTATACTGATAATCGGCATGAAGACAGTTCAGAGCAACATAAGCATATGTGGTTTGGAAGTGCCGGATTGCCGGTCGGAACTAAATGTCAGGAGTGTAGACACTAATGTCAAGCATTGGTGTCTTGTATATCAACACAGGGTGATAAATTGGGTGTCTTCTTCTCAACAACGTCACAGGAGATCAAGTATCCTCCTTACCAGCGCAGGTACTTGATAATGAACCCAGGAGGAACAGCACAATAGGGCTGACAGTGTCTAGCTGGCTTGCAAATATACAAGGCTAGGAGTGCAGCAGTTCACACCAACATGACCATGAATAAAAAAACTGCAACAATACAGACCATTTAAAATAGTGTCAAATTTATTATGAACATAAATATCGTTGATAGTTAACCAACGCATTTTAATGTAGTTTTTTTTAACAGGCTACTACTGTTGGGATATAGAGAACAGTATGGCATTTACATGTTGGTAGCAGAATTGGCAGTACCACCACATTTTCACATCTTATATTGTGCTCGCCAGTTTATTGAAGACCAACGTTAAAATGAAATACAGTACAGCTAAAACTACACAACTCACCAACGTATTGCTGGAAATTTAAGACCGCAGACTCTAAGATTAGGCTCCTACAGTGGAAAAAGTTTGAAGACCAGGTTTAATTATTCCAAGTTGACATATTATTAATAATAATATTTATTGAGTGAAACTCTCATGTATACAGGGTGATTCAGCAAGGAATACATTAAATTGGGTGATCAAATCCTTGGATAATTCTAAACCACAATGTCTCTATGGTAAAATGTCAGATTTGCAGAGTTTCCATGTTACAATACATTTAAGATGTTGTATTAATGGGAGTGAATTTGATGTGAAGCTCCTCCCCCATCTTATTCTGTCGTACACGGTCCCTGTCTCATTGTACCTGTGTCAGCCATCTGTATCACGCAGTACTGCTGTACATAAGACATAAGACATCTGTGTGAGGTTCTTCCCGAACATTACCCCTGACTCAAATGAGGCTCCCCAGGCATTACCCCTGGACCCAAGTGTGAGGTGCTTCCCGAACGTGCACCCCACGACTCAAGTGTGGGGGTGCTCCCCAGACATTACCCCAGGACCCAAGTGTGAGGGGCTCCCAGAGGTACCCCAGGACTCAGGTGTGAGGTGCTCGAACTTTACCCCAGGACTCAAAGTGTGAGGTGTTCCCCAATTACCCCAGGACAGGTGTGAGGTGCTCCATGAAGTATACCCCCAGGACTCAAGTGTGAGGTGCTCCCAAACGTTACCCCAGGAATCAGGTGTGAGCGCTCCAGACATTACCCCAGGACCCAAGTGTGGTTTTCCCGAATATTAACACAAGACTCAAGTGAATTGGTCCCAGACATTACCCAGGACCCCAAATGTAGGTTTGCGAATATTACCACAGGACTCAAGTGTAGGGGTGCTCCCCGAACATTACCCCATGACCCAAGTGTGAGGTGCTCCCCGAATAATACCACAGGACTCAATTGTGAGGTGCTCCCCAAAACATTACCCCAGGAATCAAGTGTGAGGCGCTCCCAGACATTACCCCCAGGACCCAAGTGTGAGTTTTCCCCGAATATTACCCCCAGGACCCAAGTGTGAGTGCTCCCCGAGCATTACCCCAGGACTCAAGTGTGAGAGTGCTCCCCGGGCCACCACAGGACTCCAAGTGTGAGGTGCTCCCCAGGCATTACCCCAGGAATCAAGTGAGGCGCTCCCCGAACATTACCCCAGGACCCAAGTGTGGAGTTTTCATGAATATTAACACAAGACTCAAGTATGAGGTGCTCCCCGGGCATTACAACAGGATTAAAGTGTGAGGTGCTGCACTTGAACGTACCCCAGGACTCAAGTGTGAGGTGCTCCCCCAAACGGCCCCCAAGTCTCAAGTGTGAGAGTGCTCCCCGAACATTACCCCAGGACCCAAGTGTTAGGTTCCCCGAATATTACCACAGGACTCAAGTGGGTGGTGCTCCCGAACGTACCCCAGGACTCAAGTGTGAGTGCTCTGAACATTACCCAGGACTCAAGTGTGAGGTGCTCCCAGATATTACACAGGACTCAACTGTGAGGTGCTCCCGAACATTACCCCCAGGGGACTCACTACGGTGGTCTGAATATTACCCATGACTCAAGTGTGAAGGGGCTCCCCGAACGTGCCCCAGGACTCAAGTGTGAGTGTTCCCAGACGTACCCCAGGACCCCAAGTGTGGGGTGCTCCCAGATATTACACAGAGTCAAGGTGTGAGGTGCTCCCCAGATATTACTCCAGGATTCAAGTCTGAGGTGCTCCCCAGACATTACCCCAGGACTCAAGTGTAGGGGTTGCTCCCCAGGAATGTACCACAGGACTTCTGCTTTGTAAAGATTTCCCCAGACATTACCCAGGACAGGGTGTGAGGGTGCTCCCCAGACCTCAGGACCAGAACAGCCCAGGGTGCTTCAGGCACAATACCCCAGGACTCAAGTGTGAGGTGCTCCCCAGACATTACCCAAAAGACCCAAGGTGGCAGGTGCTCAGCAGGCAGCCTGCCCTAGGACTCAGGCATGAGGTGCTCCACGAACATTACCCCAGGACTCATGTGGGAGGTGCTCCTCAAACATTACCCCAGCAGTCAAGTGTGAGGTGCTCCCCGACACAACGCCAGAATCAAGTGTGTGTTGCTCCCCGAACAACATACCCCAGACTCAAGTGTGAGTTGCTCCCCTGAACATTACCAGAGGACTCAAGTGTGAGGTGCCCCCGAACACACCCCCAGGACCAAGTATGAGGTGCTCCCCGAACATTACCACAGGACCCAGGTGTAAGGTTCTCCCCGAACTATACCCCAGGACTCAAGAGTGAGGTGCTCCCCAAACATTACCCCAGAACCCAAGTGTGATGTGCTCCCCGAATATTAACACAGAACCCAAGTGTGAAGTGCTCCCCAAACATTACCACAGGACTTCAAATGTGAGGTGGTCTCCGAACATTATGACAGGACCCAAGTGTGAGGTTCTCCCCGAACATTACCCCAGGACTCAAGTGTGAGGTGCTCCCCGAACATTACCCCAGGATTCAAGTGTGAGGTGCTCCCCGAACATTACCCCAGGACTCAAATGCGAGTTGCTCCACGAATATTACCCCAGGACTAAAGTGTGAGGTGCTCCCCGAACATTACGACAGGACCCAAGTGAGAGGTGCTCCCTGAACATTACCCCTGGACTCAATTGTGAGTTGCTCCCCGAACATTACCCCAGAACTCAATTGTGAGGTACTCCCCGAACATTACCCCAGGACACAAGTGTGAGGTGCTCCCCAAACATTATCCCAGGACTCAGGTGTGAGGTGCTCCCCGAACATTACCCCAGGACTCAAGTGGGAGGTGCTCCCCGAACATTACCCAAGGACTCAAGTGTGAGGTACTCCCCGACACAACGTGAGGACTCAAGTGTGAGGTGCTTCCCGAATGTTACCCCAGTAACCAAGTGTGAGGTGCTCCCCGAATACAACCACAGGACTCAAGTGGGAGGTGCTCCCCGAATGTTACCCCAGTAACCAATTGTGAGGTGCTCCACGAACATTACCCCATGACTCAAGTGGGAGGTGCTCCCCGAACATTACCCCAGGACTCAAATGTAAGTTGGTCCCCGAAAATTACCCCAGGACTCAAGAGTGAGGTGCTCCCAAAACATTACCCCAGAACCCAAGTGTGATGTGCTCCCCGAATATTACCACAGAACCCAAGTGTGAGGTGCTCCCTAAACATTACCACAGGACTTCATATGTGAGGTGCTCCCCGAACATTACGACAGGACCCAAGTGTGAGGTTATCCCCGAACATTACCCCAGGACTCAAGTGTGAGGTGCTCCCCGAACATTACCCCAGGATTCAAGTGTGTGGAGCTCCCCGAACATTACCCAAGGACTCAAATGTGAGTTCCTCCCCGAATATTACCCCAGGACTAAAGTGTAGGGGTGCTCCCAAACGTGCAACCAGGACCCAAGTGTGAGGTGCTCCCCGAACATTACCCCAGGACTCAATTGTGGGTTGCTCTCCCCGAACATTACCCCAGAACTCAATTGTGAGGTGCTCCCCGAACATTACCCCAGGACCCAAGTGTGAGGTGCTCACAAAACATTACCCAGGACTCAAGTGTGAGGTGCTCTGAACATTACCCAGAATCAGAGTGTGAGGTTATACGAACATTACCCCCAGAGAACTCAAGTGTGAGGTGCTCCCCGAACATTACCCCAGGACTCAATTGTGAGTTGCTTCCCGAACATTACCCCAGGACCCAAGTGTGAGGTGCTCCCCAAACATTATCCCAGGACTCAAGTGGGAGGTGCTCCCCGAACATTACCCAAGGACTCAAGTGTGAGTTACTCCCCGACACAACGCCAGGACTCAAGTGTGAGGTGCTTCCCGAATGTTACCCCAGTAACCAAGTGTGAGGTGCTCCCCGAATATTCCCACAGGACTCAAGTGGGAGGTGCTCCCCGAATGTTACCCCAGTAACCAATTGTGAGGGGCTCCACGAATATTACCCCATGACTCAAGTGGGAGGTGCTCCCCGAACATTACCCCAGGACTCAAATGTGAGTTGCTCCCCGAACATTACCCCAGGACTCAAATGTGAGTTGGCCCCCGAACATTACCCCAGGACTCAAGTGTGAGGTGCTCCCCGAACAGTTACCCCAGGACTCAAATGTGAGTTGGTCCCCGAACATTATCCCAGGACTCAAGTGTGAGGTGCTCCGCGATCATTACCCCAGGACTCAAATGTGAGTTGCTCTCCGAATATTACCACAGGAATCAAGTGGGATGTTCTCCCCGATCATTACCCCAGGACCCAAGTGTAAGGTGCTCCCCGAACATTATCCCAGGACTCAATTGTGAGGTTCTCCCCGAACATTACCCCATGACCCAAGTGTGAGGTGCTCCCCGAATATTACCACAGGACTCAAGTGGGAGGTGGTCCCCGAATATTTCCTCAGGACTCAAGTGTGAGGTACTCCGAATGTTACCCCAGTAACCAAGTGTGAAGTGCTCCACGAACATTACCCCAGGACTCATGTGGGAGGTGCTCCCCAAACATTACCCCAGGAGTCAAGTGTGAGGTGCTCCCCGACACAACGCCAGAACTCAAGTGTGAGGTGCTCCCCGAACGTTACCCCTGGACCCAAGTGTGAAATGCTACCCGAACATTACCACAGGACTCAAGTGTGAGGTGCTCCCCGAACATTACCCTAGGACTCAAGTGTGCGGTGCTCCCCGAACATTACGACATGACCCAAGTGTGAGGTGCTCCCCAAACATTACCCTAGGACTCAAGTGTGAGGTGCTCCCCGAACATTTCCCCATGACTCAAGTTTGAGGTGCTCCCGAACACAATACCCCAGGACTCAAGTGGGGAGGTGAACATTACCACAGGACCCAGGTGTAAGGTTCTCCCCGAACTATACCCCAGGACTCAAGAGTGAGGTGCTCCCCAAACATTACCCCAGAACCCAAGTGTGATGTGCTCCCCGAATATTAACACAGAACCCAAGTGTGAAGTGCTCCCCAAACATTACCACAGGACTTCAAATGTGAGGTGGTCTCCGAACATTATGACAGGACCCAAGTGTGAGGTTCTCCCCGAACATTACCCCAGGACTCAAGTGTGAGGTGCTCCCCGAACATTACCCCAGGATTCAAGTGTGAGGTGCTCCCCGAACATTACCCCAGGACTCAAATGCGAGTTGCTCCACGAATATTACCCCAGGACTAAAGTGTGAGGTGCTCCCCGAACATTACGACAGGACCCAAGTGAGAGGTGCTCCCTGAACATTACCCCTGGACTCAATTGTGAGTTGCTCCCCGAACATTACCCCAGAACTCAATTGTGAGGTACTCCCCGAACATTACCCCAGGACACAAGTGTGAGGTGCTCCCCAAACATTATCCCAGCA
>NW_024733126.1:626543-644043 GCF_018991925.1 Homarus americanus | reverse complement strand
ATATATATATATATATATATATATATATATATATATATATATATATATATATATATGTTTGCTATATATATATGTGTGTGTAACTGATAAAAAGGGAAATTTATTCTCACTTGACTTGGGGTTGATGAGATGGATGGTAATGCAGGAAGGCTCCCTGAGAAAAAAAACCCGAACCAGCACAAGAACACTTAAATTTACTAACAAAATTAATTCTCCGTGACCCGTGGAAGGATAGCACCTGTGGTTGGGGTGAATGAGACGCACTGTAAAATTTAGACACTTTTATTCCCTCCAACACTACAGACACAATAAAAAATGGTACACCAACATATGCGCACCTCTTAACCTGGCTTAAAACACTACTCTGGGGAATAAAAGTTATACATGATATTGAAATTATTAGAAACTTAGAAAATGCCACATTAGACAACAATAAATTCAAAGTATTAAGAAATGTTGATTGCGCACATGAACAGGCCTTAAGGGCTTTCAACAAAATGATATCAATCACTGAGAAAATGGTATAGAAAATAAGAAATTATTAACTCCGCCATGAATAGGCCTTAAGGGCACTCAACAAAATAATGTTACACCAACAGATGCACACCTCTTAACCTGGCTGAAGACACTACACTGGGGAACAAAAGTTATACATAATATTGAAATTATAAAGAAATATTAAATGCATTAAAGGAACTAAATCAACAGTATTACTTACAACAGAAAGGATGAACCTCATCTGAAAACAGTTCCCTCGTTATCTGACATCAATTAGTGTCACATAAACATTGGAAAACAGTACTATCAAAATTATTTAAGAAATATTAACTACACACAGCAAGACAATATTAGTCACTGAAAAATGGTACTACTATATGAAGAGGTTATTGACTCCACCAATACCAGAGAAAACATGCTCCTTAACCTCACACATAGGTTCCGCATGCACCCGCATTTTTCTTAAGGCACAAATAAGCCCTTCGCAACCTTGGAGAATGTTCCTATAAGTACCCGCTAGACTCCTGGTCTCAGTGTGTGACCATTCATTCACTCAGCTGGCCTCATTTTACACTCAGTACATCCATGAAACGGAAGGGAGTGGGCAAAACAGACCTTGTACAGTTGAGGGGAGCTCTAGCTTCCCGTTAGTAAAAGGTTTTCACTTAACTGCCTTTAGATTTGTAGTATTGTGAGCCAAAGTGGAGGAGATCTGGTGACCCCAAACGATCTTCAAACGGGGACAGACGACGGTCCCACGTCGTTAGTTGTTCACCCAGACAGCTGGTTTCATTCCAAACCCTCACTGCTCACTCAACTGCGTGGGCTCAACTCAGATGCGTGGAAACGTTCAGATCCTGTGGATGTTCATACAGTGTGGGCTCTACAGAAACCCTGCAACAAACCTTCTGTTAGCTATTGTCTCACATCACCGTCACTCACTCATTGTTTGTTCCTACCGCCCTATCTAGCTCTGTCTGAGATTGAATAAAACTCACTTGTTAATACTGTTGTTAAATGAACGAAGGAAACCAGTTATTGTGGTCGTCTTTCTGGCACAAAGCAACGTCCTGCTGGCTTGACCACTCTCGCGAATCTAACCAAACACGCTCCCACAAGGCGCCCACGCCTTGAAGGAGTGACTTATTTACCACACGACTAATAGCTTAATTTTTTTTTATGGGTATTAGCCCACCCAGACACAGGTCACTGACCCACATCAGGGCCCGGGGGGCGAAAATGTATTAATAATAATAATAATAATAATAATAATAATAATAATAACAATAATAATAATTCAGATAAGTAAAATTTATAATAAAAAATACAAAAATAAAAAATAAAATAATAATGATAACAATAATAATACTGAAAACACTGCAATAATAATAATAATAATAATAACAATAATAATAATAATATGGAACCATAAAGAAATTTAAGAAAAAGATCATTAGTGAGAAACGATATATGTATGTTGTGTTGTCAATAGCAAGAGAAACAATTGAGACCTTGCAATTGTGTGCAAATGAGGCAGAAAGTCAGATCAGCAACCTGGGACTTGGTCACAATTTTTGCTATGCCATATGGCAGCAGGGTCTACCATTAGACAACACATTATGCTTCCAATATCTTCTCAGGCGGTAGTACCTCCCTGTTTGGTAGCTGCCTGCTACCTATTAGGATGTACGCAACATTTTCAGACTGGGAAACGATCAATAATCATTTTTAATTTAAGAACTGATATTTAATTTCATAATTCACGTCCAAATTTAGTCGCCAGAGTATACTTAACATTATATGGGCGCAGTTTCCTAAATTCTCATTACGGTTGAGGGAGCGCCACCCTCACTCAGACGACCTTGAAAGACTCAGTATCGCCAATATTGGCATTGCGTCTCTAAATGTCGCACTGAAATTTCTGATATATATATATATATATATATATATATATATATATATATATATATAGTATATATATATATATATATATATATATATATACCTAGAATCAACAGCTGTAGGTCAATATTTAGTAGATACCAACACCTAACTGAATACTGAGTCATATATGGGGGGAGAGAGAGAGAGAGAGAAATGACAATATTCTATAACATTTCTCTCGGAAAATTATAGTTGGAGTTATTTTAACTTTTATTTAATAATATTTGGCCAATCAGCAAGAGTGTTGAGGTGCTGCAATAATCGTGCGCTAATCAGCGTTCGCGGCCGGTTCAAATATGGCGTCTGTGTGAGATGGACGTACAGTGGCTGGCTGCCGCATTATTCAGAGCATTTTGAACAATAAAGCAGCAGCCATTATCATTTTTGGGTCTGATGGTGTTCTTGTTTCATCTGTCACAAATTGATAATAAGGAAGTTATTGAATTTTAAAAAAGAATAAAATCAGAGCACCTGTTGCCCCTACGCTGTTGTTCGTACGTTCTCTTACCTCCCGCGCATGTTATTACATAGCGTCTGGGGGTCCTGTCCACCGGGGCCCACTAAGGGGTTAGGTAAGGTTTAGTTGGGTTGTATTGTATAAGTTAGCAAGCACGGAGTACCGGGAATTCAGAACACACAATCGATAAAAGCTATTATTTCTACTTTTTTTCGTAAATAACAGAATTTTTTGTTGCATAATGTGTTCTGAGGTTTTCTTGTTGTAAATCTGGCAATTTTGGAATTCACTTTGTAGGGGTTCGGGGTACTCAGTTCTAACTACAGGGGCGAACACAAACACCTGTATAGTATTGTAGGTTCTATTTGACGGAAGTACAGAGGTGCGCGATCCTAGCGCCGGTAGTCCCTACACTCTCTATGGGTCAACTGACCTCTCTCTGACCTCTAAGGCGACATGTGGCAAGTGATACATTAGCAGCTTCTAGATGTCGCCAGGTGACATGAAAAAGGGGCATTGCCACACGCTACTGACTAGATAAGTAATGTATATAAATGGGGTACATACATAGTATACATACAGCATACATAATATACATACACCTCACCCCGTGTGTACGCTCATAGCAAAGTCTTTGAGCGGACCTCTTTTCTTTGGGATCCGTTCTGAGCGCCGAGGGGCTTGACCCCTGGGGGATATGGGACTCAACACTGGTGGCGGAGTCAAGCAGAAGGCGAGCCATTGGGCGGAGAAAACGGCGGTTCCTCCACCACACACGACCACTGGGTAACATGGTAATCCCGTGACTCCATTGAGACCCATGGCTATGCCCACTTTGTCCCAATGTAGGGAGGTCGGGTCCTGGACACGGACTTGGGTGCCGACACTCAACCTGGGGAGAGGACGGGCGTGGTCGTTGTGGCGGGCGACGACGTCTTGAATACGTTCTACGGCTCGGCGATCAAAATCCTCTGTCTTGGCCTGCCACCCCTTGGAGAAGGATTGAGGGGGAGCAAGGACACAAGAACGGAGGGGGCGTCCATACAAGACCTGGGAAGGGGAGCGTCCGGTGTAATTGGGTGTGTTGCGGAGCTCAAGGAGACCCTGGTCGAAGGCCTCACAGTCAATATTCCCAGAAGGGGCCACTTTGAGGATGAGGTGCTTCACGGATTTGACAGCAGCCTCAGCGTGGCCGTTGGACTGTGGGTAATGAGGCGGTGACAACACATGCCGGACTCCCCATCGGTCGAGGAACGCAGCAAAGTCCCGGCTTGTGAACTGGGGCCCTCCGTTGATTCGCAGGTGTACAGGAACGCCCACGTAACGGAAGTAGTGGCGGAACTTGCTGATGGTGGCGGCAGATGTCGTATCATTACTGCACTTGATGACAACCAGCCAACAAGAGAGACGGTCGACGATAACCAGGAAGGACTCTCCTCACACACAGAAAAAGTCGGTCGACACAAACTCAAAGGGGCGGGTGGGGTTGTCGTCACTCATGAAGGGTTCCTGCTGCTGGCTGGGTTGTAGTACTTGGCGGAGCTTACACGCCTGGGCAGCATTGGAGATGTCGGGGTCGATGCCAGGCCGGAACACAGTCTGTCTTGTACGCCGTGTGGTGGCCTCGGCTACATGGTGACTGTCGTGGAGGCGAGCCAAGGCGTGGGGACGTGAAGCAGCAGGGACAACTACCGAAGGAGAGGTGTCACTGGCCAGAGATAGGGGTAGGGCGGCAGCAGGGTAGTTGCTGCTCCCTTCGTGCACCCTGTTGGCGTATTTTATCTCGAGAATCGGTGTTGGGAATTCCAGCGAGATGATGGCCAACTCTTGGCAATGTCTGTAGGACAGCAAAGGAGTCGGGACACCATTATGCACGTCAATCCAGGCTTGACACGACCTGTTGCCAAAGGTGACATGTGCATAGAGTGAACCTAGGGCTGGGGCCATCTGAGAACCATCTGCCGTGACGCGAAGGTCCTTGGGAGGCGGTCCTAGATCACTTGGAGGGAGCCCCAAGCATTGCAAATGCTGGGGACCGATGACCGTAGCCTCAGCGTCGGTGTCGGGCAGCACCTCGAGACAGGATGACACACTGGCGTAGGTCACGATGTCGCTGACTTGCTGGGGAACTTTGGTCCTGGGACGCTAGGAGTACGCCCTCCTAATATGGGTCGGGCTTTGTCCAGGGTCGTCGTGCCTCTAATTTGGCGACTGTGGGCGGCCCTCACTGGTGGAAGGTCGCTGAAGCTTCCGCCGATGCTGTCCCTTAGGTTTGTTGGTCGGACCAACTTGTCGTAGTGGCCCAGACGACCACACACATTGCACTGGACGTGTTTGGCTGGGCACCGTACTGTAAGTGACCAGTGGCCCTTGCGGTCACAACTGTCGCAGGTAGACTCGGCAGCTGGACACACCTGTGTTCCGTGCTGCCTACCACAGCTGTTGCAAAGGGAGCCGGGCGTGGGCGTGGTGGGCGTAGGCGTTGGGGCAGACTTCTTGTCTTTCTTGTATTGGGACATAGCCCGTACGGCTGTAGGGGAGCTCGGTTGGCAGAGGTAGCACACCTGGCAGCCTCGTAGGAGCGACATACTGTCAACACATCCTTAATAGGAGAGGAAGTGTCGAAGGAGGTGAGGCGTTGGACAAGCTCCTCGTCCTTAACACCCATCAGGATCACCTGCTTCAACTGGGTCTCCTCGCACTGCTGGTGATTACCGGGACATATGTCTATCTCTTCCTAGGCTCTCTTGAGTCGTACGTAGAAATCATCAAAAGTCTCGCCCTCCATCTGTCTACAGCTAAACACTTCCCTCCTGTGGAGAGCTTCATTCCGCTGACCTTTGATGTGCCGTTCTAGAACATCCAGTACCTCCTCTACAGACAACAAAGACGTCGGGGGCACTTGCAACGTGTGTTCCAACACATGCTGCGTTCCCAAAAACAGGCACATACGTAGCTGAATGAGTTGTTTGGTCTGTGGCAAGCTCTGGAGATCCACCATTGTAGCATACTCAGTCCACCGTCGCCGCCACTCACGAAAAGTCTGGAAAGTCTCATCAGGCTTCAAGGTGGGTGGGGGTTGGACAACCACTTTGGTATAAGGGCGTTGACGAGGTATCTGAGCCAGTCGGTACCTGAGTAGTGGAAGGGCCAAGGGCTTGATTAGCAGTGAGGCTAGATATCAAAGCTGCAAACCGTTCTTTATCTTCCAATCTCCTTTGGTGGTCCTCAGCATGTCTTTTCGCTTCGTCCTGACGCCTCTCCTCCCTCATAAGCTTCATCAGAGCAATTATCTCTGAGAACGAGGCTGAGGGTCGAGGGGTGTGGGTGGGAGAGGGTGGGGCGTCGCGCACTCACTGGTCATCCATCTCTGTAGAGCTGTCATCCGTCTGATTCATCCGGGCGCTAGGAACACCGCTGCGGGAGGTCCGGGGCATAATTACTTTATCTGTATATTGTATCTCGAATCAGTGTTGACCGGTCAGCCCGTCGTATCAACCAGATCTGAGACAACAAAATTAATTGAACACACAGATAAGTAACTTATATATATATATATATATATATATATATATATATATATATATATATATATATATATATATATATATATATATATATATATATATATATATATATATATATATATATATATAAAATATATATGAAGGAATGACTGCAGTCGGTGTGTTCGTGCGTGTGTGTATGTGTGCACGGTGGTGTGTGGAGGCGGGCTGTGGGGGCGGGGGGGTAAGCGAGCTGTGGCGCGAAGAGCTGGTCAGTTACACTCTAGACGCGGCCGGGTGAGGGTGCGCTGGACACTGCTCCTCCGAAATGCCCTGAACCAGCCTTCCACCTTACGGAATCCCTTAAAACAAAGTCACACTTAAGCACTACACACACAAGGGGCACTTATAACACTTCACAGGATCTTGCTGTCACTGAAACACTGCTCAAAACTCGTTGGTAATTCGAAATGAGTTTTTGTGGGAGACCATGCGATTAGGAGAGCGAGGGGGGGAGGGTCTACCAGTCTTGACTTTACACAACGGCACTTATACTTCCAATCAATCCTACTCACTGCGCCATGTAGGGGTTCTGGGTACTTAGTTCTAACTACAGGGGCGAACACAAACACCTGTAGAGTATTGTAGGTTCTATTTGACGGAAGTACAGAGGTGCACAATCCAAGTGCCGGTAGTCCCTACACTCCATGTGGGTCAACTGACCTCTCTCTGACCTCTCAGGCGACATGTGGCAAGTGATACATTAGCTGCTTCCAGATGTTGCCAGGCACATTATCTAAGCGTGTGGTGACATGAAAAAGGGGCATTGCCACACGCTACTGACTAGATATGTAATGTATATAAATGGGGTACATACATATTATACCACCAACATACATAATTTACATACAATTTCCATGTTTTGCGACAAAGATTTGAAGGACAATGGTCCCCAAACTACAGCTCAAACTGAGTTGATGTTCTATCTAAGTAATCCCAACTATCTCTCTAACCTTCCACAAAAGACCCTTTTTAGGGAGCGGCTTCATAGGAGTGTTGCAGATCTCTTGAAACTGAATGTCCCAATCACCCCAGACGAACCCATTAATGCCATTCTTCCTTGGCTGGGTACATCAGTTCCTATTAGTTACACTCCTTTTGGTTGTAAGCAAATGTTAAACACCTGTGTGATGAGATGTGTCACATTAGAAACAAGTGAATGTTATGCTTTTACTGATGGTTATGTGCAGACAAACACAGGTAGAACAGGATGTACAATTGTAATATATAAAGAAAAAGAGATGATAGTGTCAAACAAGCAAAGGCTGAACAACTGGGCCAGCACAACACAAATTGAACTAACTGGAATCTACATGGCTACAGACTACCTTAAAGAAAATGGAGGTGGGATGATATTCTGTGACTCTCAAAGTGCTTTGAAACCAATGAACAACCCGTCATGTTCTAAATATCAATTGTCAATGCTGTGCCAAAACATTCAAGTCAGAATCATGAACTCTGATCTAGAAGAACTGAGAAATGCAGAGAGACCTGGCAGTTGTAGCATTAGTAAATATGACAAATTTTGTGACAAGAGTTACTGGTATGGCCAGCATAATAACAGAACTTGACAATGTGATAAAGTTGTGGCCAGAATTAGGCTAAGATACAGACACATCTGGCAAGTTAGTAACGCTGTACCCATACCGGAACACTCAGCATGTAAAGTTTGTGATAAACCTTTAAAGCATACACTTGAACACTATATTATTGAATGTGACACTGTCAAAGAATTCAAGCCATCTGGCTTATTGCATTATGAACTTTGTAATTACTACAGCGAATCAGGGGTGCTTGAGGACATTCTTGCTGTTTATCCAAAATTTGCTAGCCCACACTGATTAGTCTTCAATTAGAATATGACGTTCAATGTATATGAACCACTGTCCTGCATGGCAGTGAACAGTGACATCACCCACATGACTCTGACCTATATATATATACACTGCTAAAGAATAATTATGATCTATTCCTTTATGTATGAACCTCTGTCCTGCGTGGCAGTGAGAAGTGATAACCACCCTCAGTGTCAAGACCTGACTGAATTACTCAGAATAGGCAAACTGTACTCCAAGCTTTGTCAATAAATTTGTTAAACAAAAAAACTATCATTGATTATGCTTTTGATACCATTAGTGTTAGAGATAAAAGAGAGAATAAGTTATATATTAAGTGATATCAATATTGTTACTGAGAGAGGAGTGCTAATTTTTATGAGATGTCTACCGATATCAGCATAATAAATGTGTCCTCCGAAAGCGTAAATTTGCTACCAGAGTTTAACAGTTAATTCATGTATGTGTGTATAAGATTTCTGATAAACTTCCTACGTGCTCATGCTTGAAATAATGAATGTCTCTCTATATAATTTAGCTAAATATCTTTCTCTTCAGAAAAGGTCATCCCAAAGATTATGAATAGACTCATTTAGAAATACATCATTACTTCAGGACGAAATCGGACAGATTTGCAATAGCCAATCAGCTGTAACTCTTGAGGAGGGAGCGGGGCATCTCTTCTCAGCTGGGAAAAAACACACTATTGTATAGTCATACTGAACCGACAGCAGCCACTGGATCTTTTCTCACATTTCCACCACAACTTTTTTCGCAAGTGACATGCTTGGTATACATGAACTCATTGAAGCACGCTTATTACTTTTAATAATTTTCATTGCAGTAAGTGTAATTTACATTTAAAAAAAAAGCCTCCTCAGATTTAGCGAATATATTTGTTTTGCTTCTATTTTCATTTATGAATAAAATAATTTTCTTGTTATAGTGCAAAATAATCAGTAAACAGTCTGCATATGGTCAACTCTTGCTAACAGAGTTATTGAGGGGTTTTCCACTAATTTGGAAGGATACCTCCAGCGGTAAGTGTACTTAATCCCGACCTACTTGATCACAATAAGATAAATAATAAATCTGACTCTGATTTCTGATAGCTGAACGTAGTGCTGCAAATACTAATTAAAAGTGGGTTTCTTAGGCCTGACGGCCCATTAGGGGCATTCTATATACAAACTCTGCACTGCACTTGACCTTTACTTTCCCAATTGTAAAATTTGGTGCCCATTCGCAACTGGGTGGCTTTGGGATGCCCGAAGTGTCAACCAACAACTCTTAAGACAAAGGGTGAGCACATTATCCACTCCGCCAACGTACAGTCGTAGTCAAAAGTACTCATCCACTCTCCTACTACCATTCACGCGAGCCCAAGGCCTTTCTACACGACAGGTCACAAGAGGATGGGGGAGGAATTGATAAGGGGAAAGTTAGGGTTGGCAGACCCGGATAAGGTAGGAGGGCGCAAGTTAAATACCACATGTGTAGTGAGAGTGTATATGGTCTTAGAATTATCCTTAACACACGAAGAAGGTGTTAAGGTTGGTGGATTTAGCCTGACACTGACAGCCTTCATGACTCTGGCAGTTGATAGTCCTAAGGCCCAAACAACCAACCAGCCAGGAGGGTGGGTGTCCAGGGAGGTGTCATATTGACTTAACTTTCCCTCGGTTATCTATGGCTTTACTTGAGAATCTGGGGAGGAATGCGAGTGATCTTTTGGCAGGTAAATGCGTCATAAGGGTAATTCGTCTGGTTTCCGTGAGGGAAAACCCCTGATATGACAACATAAGAGAGGAGGGGGCGTGGCTTGTTTACCACCAGTAACGTTAAACTAGGCTGTTATACTTGATCACTTCTACCTCTTGCTACTACCGTTCTTGAAAAAAACTCAGCATTAAGTGAGAAAAATAATAAGAATGAATTGTTGGATGGAATGTGGCTTGTTCACTCTATAATATGTTTATCTGAATTGTGAAAATCAATGCGAGGTGATGAGGTGGTAGTGGCAATGGTGTTGGGCCACTCTTCCGCACCCAGCCCAGGATGAACACTAAGTCTAAGGACCGTTGATTGGCGAATCTATGGTAAATTATCAGGTTACGCACGGCTGGCTACAACGTGTCAGAAATTGCAAGGGAGGTTGCGTTCACTGTGAGACGTTGGTTAACCAGCTGGGAAGGTTCTGGCAACCTGGGAAACTTGCCACAGTGAGTACTCACTGCAAAGAAGTCTCACTACCCAACCAAATTGCAACACCTGAAGCAGACTAACATCAGTCAATTGTACGGTAAGCTTAAAGAACTCTGTGGACTAAACAATATAACACACCCCCTCCCCTTCCTTAGCCATCTCACTAATGTTAACGCAGCTGAGCAATCAAATAACCATTTCGCTACTATATGCCAGACGCTCCCCCGGCTTGACACAACCACTCTCCCTGCTTACCTACCAGCCCCCTTTGCCACTGACTTAGTAGAAAAATTTGAAGTAGCAAAACGTCTGAACAAACTAAACGCTCTACCACCCCCATTGACTAACCAATGAAACTCTTCAAGGAGTTCTCCCCGGAGCTTGCTAAACCCCTATGCTCCATCTTCAATGCTTCTCTCAGTCAATCCAGATGCCCAGCTGACTGGAAGACCTCTGCCCAAGTCAACCAGCCCACAATCCTTAAATCAGCTACGACCTATTACAATCACCCCAATACCCAGCCTAATCTGTGAAAGTTTTGTGTTCGACTGGGCTTATGTTGATATTGCGGGAGACGTAGACCCTGAGCAATTTGGCAATACGAAAACTTCCTCCACCACTCACTGTCTTGTCAGTTTTCTCGATTACATATACCGCCATCTCGAGAAACGAAAAACGTCTGTAGCTGTCTACCTAGTCGACCACAATTTAATCATCAACAAAGCTATTGACCTCGGGCTTCGGAGAAGTCTTATACCATGGCTTACAGACTTCCTCAGTGACCGACGCCAAGCTGTACGCTTCCGAGGGGCTGTCTCCACCTTTCAGTCACTCACCTGTAAGGTCCCCCAAGGCACCAAGATGGGGACCACTCTGCTTCCTTTATGCTTATCAATGATGCCCTAAGAGAAACCCCCTGCTCGCTGGAAATATGTCGACGACTCCACCATTGGGATCAGCGTCAACAATTCTGCTCCCGACTATACCGCCCTTCAGGATTTATTGAACAGTCTCCAAAACTGGGCCACCAACAACCACGTTACCATCAACCATACCAAGACCATGGTTATGCACATCAACCTCTCCTCCGACATTGTCCCACCCCCTTCCATTACTTTAGGTACCAACACACTCCAAGTTGTAAATTCCACTAAGCTCCTCGGCGTCACCATAGACAACAAACTAAATTGAAAACCACACGTCAGTGAAGTTGTCAAATCCTCCAGTTTCCGTCTCCACCTCCTCCGCCGACTCAAGTCCCTCGGAGTTCCTGCACCCGAGCTCCTCAGTTTTTACTCAACATTCATACTTCCCAAGCTCACCTATGCCTCCCCTACCTGGTCTTCCTCCCTAAATGGCACACAACGTAAACACCTAGAAAAAGTGCAAAAGAGGGCATGCAAGATTATTCTCTCCCCTTCCTACTCCACATATCAAGAAGCGCTCAACACACTGACCCTTTCGACTCTCACTGACCATCACGACCTCATCTGCAAATTTGGCAAGAAGCTTCTGCACCATCCTCGACACCGGCTCCTACTACCACCTGAGATCCCTAGCCCGAGAATTGCTGTTCGACACCACAACCGCATCCAGCCCATACGTGCACGAACTGATCGCTATAAGAACAGCCCAGTCCCAACCATTGTAAAAATTATCAATGACTTGTAATAAACCAGTGTATTCACTCCCAGTAAATCCTACTTCTTGCACTGTCACTATGTTGAAATGCCCTGTAGTTTGAGCTTTTCCCCATCCAGTTATTATATATCTTATTTGTATCACTTATGTTACTTGTATATTATTTGTAAATCGAAACCCATTCCCCAATTATGCAACTGTATATTTTCAGCCTTCTGGCTGCTATGCTCTTTCAATAAACCGTTAATTATTATTGTTATTATTATTATTATTATTATTATTATTATTATTATTATTATTATTATTATTATTATTAATATTATAATTATTAATTATTAACTATTAATGTAAACAAAACAAAATTGAACTCTTAATTCATATACAGTAGTGAAATAATTTTAGGCCGGGGAGACCACGATTGACAAGCGAGGAGGGCTGCATGACCTGTGTTGGTAAATATTGAAAATAAATCTGATCTCCAACTTCGTATTTAATATTTCTCCTCATATCAACGTTATTATAATATCTAATTACCGCTGTTTAAAACCTGAGCAATAATCTGACGAAAAAAATATGGCATTTTATAAATCCATTACTCTTTCAAGCATAATATAGTGAATTTTCCTGCTTTCTGTAAACCCTCTCTCTATGATGAGGAACTTGCATCGCATACCACCCTACCCCCCCCCCCGCCCCGCCAAATAAAGCCCCCCACCAAGTCGACCATTTCCCCCTCTCAACCCCACGTGACTTTTGACCGCGACTGTACTCCCGAGGAACATTGGTTCTATAAGAGAAATATATAATTCCTGAATTGGTGCCAGAAGTAATTAGGTCAGTTGTTTACCCATACCTACTGTACATCAAAACTCGTTATCAACCCATCTGGTGATTTATCTTTTTCTAAGCATTTTTTTTCTCCTGGGATCTTTGGTTAACTATTGACTGATTCTTTTCGTCATATGGGTTTTTCCTTCTCCACATCAGCTCTACAGGTCACGTCATTTTGTAAGGTTATTAGTAGCATGGCTCATTATTCATCCTAGATAGATTGAGTTAGAAGACAATGTTTTATCTTGAAGTAACAACTTTATGCCAAACACATTCCTCGCTTCAGTTTATGGACTGCAATCCCAAACTACACTACCCCAGCCAAAGGTTAACGACACATGAAAGTATTATGGTCATGGGGATATGATTCTATTATAATTACATAAGTCATAAAAAGCAGCAACGTCAGTTTTCGTGAAAATTGGAGATAAAAATTTAAAGCATAAACGACAGAAATGAGAAATGGGGTTTTATGCGTTGACCAACATTATTCTGCTTTCATTTATCGACTCTGTCCCCAGACACAGACTTACCAAAAAAATAATGATCACAACAGTACACAATGATAAAAAATAGTTAGCAAAATTATTTCTCTCCGACATTAAGCTTAAGTAAGAATTACAAATCCCTTATCCATCTCCAAGATTCGTCAAAAATATTCCCTCGGGGATCTTTATTCTCTCCCGTCCTCCACAACCCAACCCTACAAGACAACCGTTCTCCCCCACCATTCAGTTAAATACTACTTTCTTGCGCACGTAACACAGCATTAGCCAGCACAAATACAAAATCTCATCAGGCAAAAAAAAAAAAAAAAAAACACACACGAGAATAATGGCATACTCAAAACTGCATGACATGATAACCATCAACACACAATAAAACAATTCTTACACAAAACAGACATGGCTTTAATCTTTTCAGAGCAATACATTATTTAACCAACAGCTAATGCTAGATAAAGGCCTTAAAATCCTTGGAAACACGCACTGACTCCACGTAACCTTTACACACCACACATATGACATGAATGCAAAGGCTACAGAAAAACTCAATATACTTCAAACATTCACAAAAAATACCTTTCGACAACAAAAGGCACCACTAGCAGTGATACACAAACAATTTGCACACACAAAAATAACCTTGGCGATCCCAGCTGGGCCTCTGTAACATCTGCCTCCAACACATAGGAAATTCAAAAAGCTTAAAACAAGGCCCTAGAAATAATAACAAGTTGCATTAAGACCTCAATTATTAGCGACCTACATTCTAGATGTAGAGGACTGGCATACAAGGCCACTTTGATATTCAGGGATCACAGTTCATCTCCCCGGTGCAATAGCATGTTAAAACACCTTCCTTCCCACACACTCGCAAAATACCACTTTTGAGCTAATAAAAAAAATCTGTCCACGAACACAAACATAATTTGTTTTCAACAATGGATCTCAGGAGTATTTGAAGCAAATAATAAAGACGCATGGTCTTTCATGTATTATTTTATCAACCATATAAATGAAGACAGATTTATATTCACGAGTGAATGTCGTTAAAGCATTGTTAATTGGAGTATTTGAACATTATAAATGATTATTATTTACATTTTCATAAGTGGAAATATACCTTTTGTGCACAGGAGGAGTGTTACGATTGGGTTTCAGTGACCAATTAATCAAGTTGTCGAGGGTAATTTTCGTAACATTAAATTCATAATCATCCAACTGATGAGTATGGCTCTAAGTTTATTTTAGAGGATGGACTAAATTGCCGAAAAATACCACATATTTTAAATAAACTTGTAAGTGATATTTACTAATAATTTGGAACAACATAATGAAGAGTTAATTTTTCCTCATAATATTAAATCAACGAAATAAATGTGTCTTTGTCAAGGAAACGAGGACATCGTACAGATATTAACATATTTTGCCAATGCAGCATACTGAACACATATTCGCCAAATATCCTGCAAATCTCAAATACCATTCAGAAGAAATGACTATTCTTCGCCAGACTACTGTGGTCATCACCCTTCCCTTAACCCATACGAGCACGTACTGATTGCTATAAGAACAGCCCAATTCCAACCATTGTAAAAATTATCAACACCTAATTATTATATATCATATTTGTATCACTTATGTTACCTGTATATCATTTGTAAATCAAGAGACCCAGTCCCTAATTATGTAATTGTATATTTTAAGCCTTCCGGCTGCCATGCTCTTTCAATGAACCGTTTATTATTATTATTATTATTATTATTATTATTATTATTATTATTAACCACGAGTATCAACATCCTCTTCAGTCCACCCTATTCCCACTAAGTCCAATTTGTAACGATGCCCTACACACAGCGGTTCACTTACATACTGCATAAACAAAAATAAATATTTGAGAGCTTCTGACAGTTATCGCCAAATTCCTCAAGCCCATCGGCTATAACGGCAACAACTACAACAACTACAAACTGGATTTTGTGTATAGATTATATCTCGTAAATTATATGGTAGCCCTCGTCATTCCTCTCTGGTCAAAAGACCAGTACATTCCGTCATGGTTTCTTTGGTCCTGAGATGGTCTTTGGAGATCTGGTCATCAACATTTGTTTCTTCTCAAGGAAAACCTTCGCCTTTATACATTAGCATTTCTTCTCTAAGCTGGTATCCTTCTAGAGGTTTACTAAGACCATGGCTTGATTCTTCTGTGCCTTTACAGGCATGCAACCATCTGCTAAATCTCAGCAGTACATCTCTTGGTGAAGTGCCTTTTTGACAGGGATTCTGGCACTTTAGGAGGATGGAGAATTATTTATTAAACTTTGTATCTTCCAGCGACAGTGGCGTCGCCAAACGGACGCGACATATAAAATACATTAAGCCTTACATGATATTGTGCAATAACACCAGATTAGTCAATAAAAAAACGACAATTTATATATGTCGAGGGTTTAGATGTTAACGCCCTCTGGTTCTTTAAAAGAATTACTGTCAGGCGGAATACTTCCACTTTCGGCAAGGATATTGAACAAGATTATGGATATTTGTAACAAAAGATATGTATTTACAACTATTTATACTGATAATCGGCATGAAGACAGTTCAGAGCAACATAAGCATATGTGGTTTGGAAGTGCCGGATTGCCGGTCGGAACAAATGTCAGGAGTGTAGACACTAATGTCAAGCATTGGTGTCTTGTATATCAACACAGCACAGGTGATAAATTGGTGTCTTCTTCTCAACAACGTCACAGGAGATCAAGTATCCTCCTTACCAGCGCAGGTACTTGATAATGAACCCGGGAGGAACAGCACAGAGGCTAGGGCTGACAGTGTCCTAGCTGGCTTGCAAATATACAAGGCTAGGAGTGCAGCAGTTCACACCAACATGACCATGAATAAAAAAAACTGCAACAATACAGACCATTTAAAATAGTGTCAAATTTATTATGAACATAAATATCGTTGATAGTTAACCAACGCACTTTAATGTAGTTTTTTTTTTAACAGGCTACTACTTAAGTTGGGATATAGAGAACAGTATGGCATTTACATGTTGGTAGCAGAATTGGCAGTACCACCACATTTTCACATCTTATATTGTGCTCGCCAGTTTATTGAAGACCAACGTTAAAATGAAATACAGTACAGCTTCAAAACTACACAACTACCAACGTATTGCTGGAAATTTAAGACCGCAGACTCTAAGATTAGGCTCCTACAGTGGAAAAAGTTTGAAGACCAGGTTTAATTATTCCAAGTTGACATATTATTAATAATAATATTTATTGAGTGAAACTCTCATGTATACAGGGTGATTCAGCAAGGAATACATTAAATTGGGTGATCAAATCCTTGGATAATTCTAAACCACAATGTCTCTATGGTAAAATGTCAGATTTTGCAGAGTTTCCATGTTACAATACATTTAAGATGTTGTATTAATGGGAGTGAATTTGATGTGAAGCTCCCTCCCCCCAGTCACTGCCTTTATCTTATTCTGTCGTACACGGTCCCTGTCTCATTGTACCTGTGTCAGCCATCTGTATCACGCAGTACTGCTGTACATAAGACATAAGACATCTGTGTGAGGTTCTTCCCGAACATTACCCCACGACTCAAGTATGAGGAGCTCCCCGAGCATTACCCCTGGACCCAAGTGTGAGGTGCTTCCCGAACATTACCCCACGACTCAAGTGTGAGGTGCTCCCCGAACATTACCCCAGGACCCAAGTGTGAGGGGCTCCCAGAAGATTACCCCAGGACTCAAGTGTGAGGTGCTCCCCGAACTTTACCCCAGGACTCAAGTGTGAGGTGTTCCCCGAACATTACCCCAGGACCCAGGTGTGAGGTGCTCCATGAAGTATACCCCAGGACTCAAGTGTGAGGTGCTCCCCAAACGTTACCCCAGGAATCAAGTGTGAGGCGCTCCCCGAACATTACCCCAGGACCCAAGTGTGAGTTTTCCCCGAATATTAACACAAGACTCAAGTGTGAGGTGGTCCCCGAACATTACCC
>NW_024733126.1:577491-626443 GCF_018991925.1 Homarus americanus | reverse complement strand
GGAATCAAGTGGGAGGAATTAACTCCCCGAATATTACCACAGGACTCAAGTGGGAGGTGCTCTGAGGCATTTCCCCAAGACTCAAGTGTGGGGTGCTCCCGAACATTACCCCAGGACTCAAGTGTGAGTGCTCCCAAACATACCCCAGGACTCCAGGTGTGAGGGTGCTCCCCAGAACATTACCCCAGGACTGGAGGTGTGAGTGCTCCCAGATATTACCACAGGACTCCAGGTGGGGAGGTGCTCCCCCAGACATTTCCCCAAGACTCCAAGTGGGAGATGCTCCCCGACCCATGCACCCCAGGACTCAAGTGTGAGGTCCCCAGACATTACGACGCCAGGCCCAAGTGTTTGGTGCTCCCCGAACGTACCCAGGACTCAAGTGTGATGGGCTCCCCGAACGTACCCCAGGATCTCAAGTGTGGGGGGTGCTCCCCGAACATTACCCCAGGACTCAAGTGTGAGGTGCTCCCCGAACATTACCACAGGACTCAATTGTGAGGTGCTCCCCAAACATTACCCCAAGACTCAAGTGTAGAGGTGCTCCCCAGACATTACCCCAGGAATCAAGTGTGAGGTGCTCCCCGAACATTAACCCAGCACACCCAAGTTTGAGGTGCTCCCCGAACTGCCGCAGGACTCAAGTGTGAGGTGCTCCCCCAAACATTACCCCAGGGCTAAAATGTGAGGTGCTGACCGAACTTTCCCAGGACTCTCAGTATGAGGTGCTTCCAGAACATTCCCAGGACCTAAGTGTGGGGTGCTCCCCAGAACATTACCCCCAGGACTCAAGCGTGAGGTGCTCCCCAGACATTACCCAGGACTCAGGGTGAGGTGCTCCCCGAACATTACCTAGGACCCAAGTGTGAGGTGATCCCGAACTTTACCCCAGGACTGAAATGTGAGGGTGCTCCCCGAACATTACGACAGGACCTAATTGTGAGGTGCTCCCCGAACATTACCCCAGGACTCATGTGTGAGGTGCTCCCCGGTATCCCAGGACTCAGAGGTGTGAGGTGCTCCCAGACATTACCCCAGGACTTGAGGTGTGAGGTGCTCCCTGAACAGTATTACCACAGGACCAAAGTGTAAGGTGCTCCCCAAACATTACCCCATGACAATGTGAGGTGCTCCCCAAGCTTATTAACCCAGGACTCAGGTGTGAGGTGCTCCCCGAACGTGCTTAGCACCCAAGTGTGAGGTGCTCCCAGACCTTTCCGTGGGACTCAAGTGTGAGTGCTCCCCAAACATTAGCCCAGGACTGAAATGTACAGGGTGCTCCCAGACTTTACCCAGGACCCCAGAGTGTGAGGTGCTGCTTGAACATTGCCCCAAGACTCCAAGTCTTGATTGCTCCCCGAACATTACGACGGAGAGACAAGTGTGGGGTGCTCACAGACATTACCCGAGATTCAAGTGTAGAGGTGCTTCCCGAACATTACCCCAGGACTCAAGTGTGGTGCTCCCCTAGACATTACCCAGGACCTAGGAGTGTGAGGTGCTCCCCGAAGATTAACCCAGGACTCAAGTGTGAGGTGCTCCCCGAACATTACCACAGGACCCAAGTGAGGTGATCCCAGACATTACCCCCAGGACTCAAATGTGAGGGTGCTCCCCGAACATTACGACAGGACTTAATTGAGGTGCTCCCCAGACATTACCCCCAGGACACAAGTGTGAGGTGCTCCCAGACATTTCCCAGGACTCCAAGTGTGAGATGCTCCCTAGGGCTACCACAGAGCCAAGTGTAAGGTGCTCCCCGAGCATTACCCCCAGGACAAAGTGGAGTGCTCCCCACACGTACCCAGGACTCAAGTGTGAGGTGCTCCCCAAGCAATACCCCCAGGACTCAATTGTGAGGTGCTCCCCGAACGTTACACCCAGGAGACTCAAGTGTGAGGTGCTCCCCAAACGTGGCCCAGGGCTGGAAATGTGAGTGCTCCCCGAACTTTACCCCAGGACCCAAGTGTGAGTGCTCCCGAACATTACTCCAAAGACTCAAGTGTGAGGTGCTCCCAAATGTACCACAGGACTCCAAGTGGGAGGTGCTCCCCAGACATTACCCCCAGGACCCAGAGTGTGAGGTACTCTCTATATTTTACCCCAGTAACCAAGTGTGAAGTGCTGCTCCACGGGCATTACCCCAGGACTCATGTGGGAGGTGCTCCCAAACATTACCCCCAGGAGTCAAGTGTGAGGTGCTCCCCGACACAACGCCAGAACTCAAGTGTGAGGTACTTCCCGAACTGTTCCCTGGACAAGTGTGAAATGCTCCCCGAACATTACCACAGGACTCCAAGTGTGGAGTGCTCCCAGACATTACCCTAGGACTCAAGTGTGAGGTGCTCCCCGAATATTTCCACAGGAGTCAAGTGTGAGGTGCTCCCCAGACATTACCCCCAGGACTCAAGTGGAGTGCTCCCAAACGTGGCCCAGGAGTCAGGTGCAGGGAGTGCTCCCCGACACAACGCCAGAACTCCAAGTGTGAGGTGCTCCCCAGACGTTACCCCTGGACCCAAGTGTTAAGTGCTCTGAACATTACCCCAGGACTCAAGTGTGAGATGCGTTCCCGAACATTGCCCCAGGACTCAAGTGTGAGGTGCTCCCCGAGCATTACCCCAGGACTCAAGTGTGAGTGCTCCCAAACATTACCCCCAGAACTCAAGTGTGAGTGCTCCCCAAACATTACCCCAGGACTCAAATGAGTTGTTCCCCCAGATATTACCCCCAGGACTCCAGGAGTGTGAGGTGCTGCCGGAACATTACGACAGGACCCAAGTGTGAGGTGCTCTGACATTACCCCCATTCAAGTGTGAGGTGCTCCCCAGGCTTAGTACCCCAGGCTTCAAGTGTGAGGGTGTTCGCAAAGGCAATTACCCCAGGACTCATGTGGGAGGTGCTCCCCAAACATTACCCCAGGAGTCAAGTGTGAGGTGCTCCCCGACACAACGCCAGAACTCAAGTGTGAGGTGCTCCCCGAACGTTACCCCTGGACCCAAGTGTGAAATGCTACCCGAACATTACCACAGGACTCAAGTGTGAGGTGCTCCCCGAACATTACCCTAGGACTCAAGTGTGCGGTGCTCCCCGAACATTACGACATGACCCAAGTGTGAGGTGCTCCCCAAACATTACCCTAGGACTCAAGTGTGAGGTGCTCCCCGAACATTTCCCCATGACTCAAGTTTGAGGTGCTCCCGAACATTACCCCAGGACTCCAAGTATGAGGTGCTCCCCGAACATTACCACAGGACCCAGGTGTAAGGTTCTCCCCGAACTATACCCCAGGACTCAAGAGTGAGGTGCTCCCCAAACATTACCCCAGAACCCAAGTGTGATGTGCTCCCCGAATATTAACACAGAACCCAAGTGTGAAGTGCTCCCCAAACATTACCACAGGACTTCAAATGTGAGGTGGTCTCCGAACATTATGACAGGACCCAAGTGTGAGGTTCTCCCCGAACATTACCCCAGGACTCAAGTGTGAGGTGCTCCCCGAACATTACCCCAGGATTCAAGTGTGAGGTGCTCCCCGAACATTACCCCAGGACTCAAATGCGAGTTGCTCCACGAATATTACCCCAGGACTAAAGTGTGAGGTGCTCCCCGAACATTACGACAGGACCCAAGTGAGAGGTGCTCCCTGAACATTACCCCTGGACTCAATTGTGAGTTGCTCCCCGAACATTACCCCAGAACTCAATTGTGAGGTACTCCCCGAACATTACCCCAGGACACAAGTGTGAGGTGCTCCCCAAACATTATCCCAGGACTCAGGTGTGAGGTGCTCCCCGAACATTACCCCAGGACTCAAGTGGGAGGTGCTCCCCGAACATTACCCAAGGACTCAAGTGTGAGGTACTCCCCGACACAACGTGAGGACTCAAGTGTGAGGTGCTTCCCGAATGTTACCCCAGTAACCAAGTGTGAGGTGCTCCCCGAATACAACCACAGGACTCAAGTGGGAGGTGCTCCCCGAATGTTACCCCAGTAACCAATTGTGAGGTGCTCCACGAACATTACCCCATGACTCAAGTGGGAGGTGCTCCCCGAACATTACCCCAGGACTCAAATGTAAGTTGGTCCCCGAAAATTACCCCAGGACTCAAGAGTGAGGTGCTCCCAAAACATTACCCCAGAACCCAAGTGTGATGTGCTCCCCGAATATTACCACAGAACCCAAGTGTGAGGTGCTCCCTAAACATTACCACAGGACTTCATATGTGAGGTGCTCCCCGAACATTACGACAGGACCCAAGTGTGAGGTTATCCCCGAACATTACCCCAGGACTCAAGTGTGAGGTGCTCCCCGAACATTACCCCAGGATTCAAGTGTGTGGAGCTCCCCGAACATTACCCAAGGACTCAAATGTGAGTTCCTCCCCGAATACCCCCAGGACTAAAGTGTGAGGTGCTCCCCGGAACATTACGACAGGTCCCAATTCTGACGTGCTCCCCGAACATTACCCCAGGACTCAATTGTGAGGTGCTCCCCGAACATTACCCCGGACCCAATTTTGAGGTGCTCCCCGAACATTACCACAGAAGCCAAGTGTGAGGTGCTTCCCGAATATTACCACAGGACTCAAATGTTAGGTGCTCCCCGAATATTACCACAGGACTCAAGTGGGAAGTGCTCCCCGAACAATACCCAAGAACACAAGTGTGAGGTGCTCCCCGAATATTACCACAGGACTCAAGTGGGAGGGGATCCCCGAACATTACCCGAGGATTCAAGTGTGAGGTGCGGCCCGAACATTAACCCAGGACTCAAGTGTGAGGTGCTCCGCGAACATTACCCGAAGACTCAAGTGTGAGGTGCTCCCCGACACAACGCCAGGACTCAAGTGTAGGGGGTGCTTCCCGAATCTTACCCCAATGAAACCAAATGTGAGTGCTCCCAGACATTACCCAGTATTAGGTGGTTGCTCCCCAAACATTACCCCAGGACTCCAAGTGTAAGTGCTCCCAAACATTACCCCAGGACTCCAGAAGTGTGAGGTGCTCCCCGGAACATTACGACAGGACAAGTGTGAGGTGCTCTCCCGAACATTACCCCAGGACTCAAGTGTGAGGTGCTCCTAGACATTACCTTTAGGACTCCAAATGTGAGTTGGTCCCAGACATTCGCCCAGGACTCAAGTGCTGATGCTCGACCACTGCGACAGGACCCAAGTGTGAGGAATTCCCCGAATGTTACCCCAGTAACCAAGTGTGAGTGCTCTGAATATTACCACAGGAGTCAAGTGTAAGGGTGCTCCCGAACGTACCCAGGACTCAAGTGTTAGGTAATCCCAGATGTTACCCCAGTAACCAAGTGTGAGGTGTTCACAGACATTACCCCCAGGACTCAAGTGGGAGGTGCTCCCCAAACGTGCTTAGGAGTCAGTGCAGAGGTGCTCCCCGGCACAACGCCAGAACTCAAGTGTGAGGTGCTCCCCGAACGTTACCCCCAGGACTCAAGTGTGGTGCTCCCGAACATTACCCCAGGACCCAAGTGGAGTGCTCCCCCAAACATTACCCCCAAAACTCAAGTGCGAGGTGCTCTTTGAACATTACGCTAGGGTCAAATGTGAGGTGCTCCATGAACAGTACCCCAGGACTCAAATGTGAGTTGCTCCCCGGAACATTACCCTAGGACTCAAGTGTGAGGTGCTGCGAACATTAGGACAGGACAAGTGTGAGTGCTCCCAGACATTACCCCCAGAGACTCAAGTGTGAGGTGCTCCCCAGACATTACCCCCAGGAACTCCAAGTGTGAGGAGTGCTCTCGAATATTACCTACAGGAATCAAGTGGGAGGTGCTCCCCGAATATTACCACAGGACTCAAGTGGGAGGTGCTCCCCAGACTTGTTTTCCCAAGACTCCAAGTGGGAGATGCTCCCCGACCATTACCCCAGGACTCCAAGTGTGAGGTGCTCCCCGAACATTACCCAGGACTCAAGTGTGAGGTGCTCCCCAAGCATTACCCCCAGGACTCCAGGTGTGAGAGTGCTCCCCGAACATTACCCCAGGACTGAAGTGGCGAGTGCTCCCGTATATTACCACAGGACTCAAGTGGGAGGTGCTCCCCGAACATTTCCCAAGACTCAAGTGGGAGATGCTCCCCGGAGCATTACCCTAGGACTCCCAAGTGTGAGGTGCTCTGACATTACCCCAGGACTCAGGTGTGAGGTGCTCCCCGAACATTACCCCCAGGATCTCAAGTGTAAGTGCTCCCCAGACATTACCCCAGGACTCAGAAGTGCTGAGGTGCTCCCCAGACATTACCACAGGACTCAATTGTGAGGTGCTCCCCCAAGTATTACCCCAAGACTCCAAGTGTGAGGTGCTCCCCGAACATTACCCCAGAGAATCAAGTGTGAGGTGCTCCACAGACATTAACCCAACTTGCAAGTGTGAGTGCTCCCCGAACCTTACCGCAGGACTCAAGTGTGAGTGCTCCCAAACATTACCCCAGGGCTAAAATGTGAGGTGCTGACCGAACTTTGCCCCAGGACTCAAGTGTGAGGGTGCTTCCCGAACATTACCCAGGACCTAGGTGTGAGGTGCTCCCCAGAGACATTACCCCAGGACTCAAGCGGTGCTCCCCGAACATTACCCCCAGGACTCAAGTGTGGGAGGTGCTCCCAGACATTACCCTAGGACAGAGTGTGAAGTGATCCCGGAACTTTACCCCCAGGACTGAAATGTGAGGTGCTCCCAGGCTGATACGACAGGACCTAATTGTGAGGTGCTCCCCAGACATTACCCCAGGACTCATGTGTGAGGTGCTCCCCGACAGTATCCCAGGACTCAAGTGTGGGGTGCTCTGAACGTACCCCAGGACTTAGAGGTGTGAGTGCTCCTAGACGACCTGCACAAGGACCAAAGTGTAGGTGCTCCCCAAACATTACCCATGACTCAATGTGAGTGCTCCCCAAACATTAACCCAGGACTCAAGTGTGAGGTGCTCCCCAGACATTAACCCAACACCCAAGTGTGAGGTGCTCCCGAACCTTTCCGTAGGACTCAAGTATGAGGTGCTCCCCAAGCTTATTAGCTGGGGCTGAAATGTAGAGGTGCTCCCCGAACTTGCAGGACCCAAGTGTGAAGTGCTGCCCGGGCTGATACCCCAAGACTCAAGTGTGTAGTGCTCCCCGAACATTCTGACAGGAGACAAGTGTGAGGTGCTCCCCAGGTATACCCGGGGTCAAGTATGAGGTCTTCCCAGACATTACTGGGACTCAGAGTGTGGGGTGCTCCTAGCATTACCCAGGGACCTAAGTGTGAGGTGCTCCCCGAAGATTAACCCAGGACTCAAGTGTGAGGTGCTCCCAGACATTACCACAGGACCCAAGTGTGAGGTGATCTAGACAT
Source organism: Homarus americanus (assembly GCF_018991925.1). Taxonomy (NCBI): domain Eukaryota; kingdom Metazoa; phylum Arthropoda; class Malacostraca; order Decapoda; family Nephropidae; genus Homarus; species Homarus americanus. The sequence goes on along the minus strand of NW_024733126.1, from coordinate 619,083 downwards.
TACCCCAGGACTCAAATGTGAGGTGCTCCCCGAACATTTGACAGGACAATTGCTGAGGTGCTCCCCAGACATACCCCAGGTTCCCTGGTGTGAGGTGCTCCCAGACATTTCCCCAGGACTCCAAGTGTGAGATGCTCCTGAACATTACCACAGGACCAAAGTGTAAGGTGCTCCCCAGGCATTACCCCAGGACAAAGTGTAGGTGCTCCCCACACATTACCCCAGGACTCAAGTGTGAGGGTGCTCCCCCAAACATTACCCCAGGACTCAATTGGCAGTGCTCCCCAGACAGTACACCAGGACTCAAGTGTGAGGTGCTCCCCGAACCTTACCGCAGGACTCAAGTGTGAGGTGCTCCCCAAACATTAGCCCAGGGCTGGGAAATGTGAGGTGCTCCCCGAACTTTACCCCAGGACCCAAGTGTGAGGTGCTCCCCGAACATTACTCCAAGACTCAAGTATGAGGTGCTTCCCGAACATTACCCCAGGACTCAAGTGTGGGGTGCTCCCTGAACATTACCCAGGACCTAGGGTGTGAGTGCTCCTGACCATTGCCCCAGGACCTAGGTGTGAGGTGCTCCCGAACATTACCCCAGGACTCAAGTGTGGAGTGCTCCCCGAACATTACCCCTGGACTCCAGTGTGAGGTGCTCCCCAAACATTACTTCAGGACTCCAGTGTGAGGTGCTCCCCGAACATTACACCAGGACTCAAGTGTGAGGTGCTCCCCGAACATTATCCCAGGACTCAAGTGTGAGGTGCTCCCCGAACATTACCCCAGGACTCAAGTGTGAGTTGCTCCTCGAACATTACCCTAGGACTCAAGTGTGAGGTGCTTCTCGAACATTACCCCAGGACTCAAGTGTGAGGTTCTCCCCGAACATTAAAGCAGGACTCAAGTGTGAGGCTCTCCCCGGACATTACCCCAGGACTCACGTGTGAGGTGCAGATAATGTTGACGCTGATAGTCGCCGACATAGATGACGTTACTGGCTCTATGGAGGCGATGAGGCTTGAGCCAGAGGCACAAGGTGAGGGTGGAGAGGTCTAGGTGAAGCTGAGAGATGAGGCTGGGTGACCCCGGCCACCCCATCCTCATCAGACCGTCTGACCCCACGTCCAGTAGGGTCACCAGCTCGCCCTTCCCCTGCTGCATCCCATTGTTTCGTGACTGGTTTGCCCATGGGATTGCGTGTACTGTCGCTGCTGTTGTCAGCGACGCTGCTGCTGCTGCTGTTGATGATAAGGTATAGTGTCAATACTTTTGAGCGATGGAAAGTAGATGCTTGCCTATAAATTCAGTAAAAATAATTGACACCTAATAGAAATAGATGCTTCTAATAATATAGTAGTATAATGCTCTAGAGTATTTTGCTGGGTGGAAACACTCTGCTACTGCTTCCTAGTGGCAGGTGGCGCCACCTACAGGTGCGTCACCAGGAAGCACTCACAAGGTTTTATCAAATCGGCCATATATCAGCTTCTACTCAATCTTTTTTCACTCGTTTTAATATATAGACTCCTAAGAAGGTGCTCTAAAATAAATTGAATAATTATGAAGTGATTTGTGCAATATTTGTTGCCGATATTTATAAAAAATCTGAAAAAAAATATTTAAATGCATTATGAAAATATGTGCAAATTAAGTTTATTCTCTGTGACAGTAACAACTTTATATTTAAAAATTATTTCTGTCTTAACATGAATTAATGTACAACATTAATGTGAATCAAAATTATGTATAGCTAGATTATTCACATTGATTACTACTCTACTTCATAATATGATCATAAATAGTAAAATCTCATGCATGAAAACCATAATATTTAGATATACTTCTCCGTATTTACAGGGACAGTTGGGAATAATATACTGCCCCACTTGCTGTAGTCAGTGGAGACATCTGGCATATCATGTAGAAGTAAACAGGGCACGTAGTTAGCTGCTATAAAGGAACCGGGCTAGAAATATAACAAGTTTTCATCCAAATAGCTCCCTCACTACAATCCAAGAAAAGTTCATTCATGCCCTGTTTACCTTTAAGAGAGTTGCCTGATACCTCCACAAGGCAGTGCAATATGGGGAAGAATATTATTCCCATACACCATACACTTTTCCAAAAGAGTATCGGCCCCTTTTCTCATCGATACAGTGTGTCACAAAGGACGAATATTTCCGATCACTAATTGTGATTCCAGCATTAGGTTGGTAGGCCTGCCTTTCTAGTATCTGTTATTATTTCTGGCATTTGTTGTAGTTATGGTGAACTACCGTGCTCTTTCTTTAGTATAATAATATAATGATATTAATGTAGTGAAAATATATCAATGCCACTCAAATAGTGGGTATTTTCTGCTGGAAATCCATGAACAACACTAGTACTCGGGACTCACACCGACTGAATCAAGTTTGACCGTGTCCATCGATAAATCAAACTCCTCCCGCCCCCGAGACATCATAAGAAAGTTGTCTTCCCTTCTATCTGTGACAAAGTCTTCTATCAGTGTAGTAAGTTGAAAGGCACTACTATCTTTGTCAACGAGGACCTATGCCCAGGTACGACTAAAGCCCGCCAACAGTAATTGGACAAGTTTAAAGAAGCCAGGAAACTTGGGCAAACTTCACTCATAAGACCCTTGTTGTGAGGAACTCTCCGACAAGTGGATACCCCTCCACTCACCCACCCGCTGTTCCCCCCCAAGGCCCACAAGAACCCCCTCCCCAAGGAGAGGGAACCAGCCACTGCCCGCACTCCAGCTATCACCTGTGGAGTCCCCCTGCCGTCCAACTCGAGGTACAACACATTCCCCATACAAGGCTGTGCTGCCGATAGGGACCCCGACTCCTGCAGTTACTATAGTCCCTGCAGCCGTTACAGACTCTACAGTCTTGTTGAATGCCAGAGACAGATACCTACATCACCGTGACTTTCTAGCCAACATGATTGTCAAACACGCCCATGAGGAGGATGTTCTGCACCCGGGCTGTTTTCAAACAATACTCGAAAAATGCTTACGCCACTACAATCTGCCCATCGCAAAACTGTTCAGGGCAACATCCTCAACAGAAATTTTTGGTGTGGGTGCACAAGTACCCGCACCAGAGATTATACATTAGGGTGTGTCATACGGAGGCGAATTTTTTTTTTTGAGTTTGAAAAATCGGCCCATGGTATTAATGATGTAGTTCTATGTGCAGAATCATGTGATATCATCAGATTTGAAAAGTTTTCATTTTTTGCTAGGTAAATTTTAACTTGAAATCTTATGAAAATTCAGTATTCCCACCCTTTTACCAACACCACTAAATAGCTTATTTAAAGTAAAGTAAATGTATCAGGTTAATTTATTAGGATGATAATGATCCAGAATAGTGAAACGAATGATCTTGACACATTTATTAAATTTAATATTCCTTTAGAAAACAAAATCATCAAATACAAAAACCGGTTTTACTACTATGACCCGGTGTTGCTGCACACCATAGAGAACATGTCTTTCTTGCTTCTGTTTCTACTCATCACCTCCCTGCTGACCACCTGAGCTCGGATGTAGCCTTCCCTCCTCTCCTGGCTGTACACGTGACTGCTGGCCTCGCTCACTTGCTGTACACAACGCTCTACAGTATACTCTGGGTGTGCGAGGGCCAGGCAGGGACATGCATGGGGTTGTCCAGGAAAGCTCTGACTTGAACATTGGTGAGGCTGCAGGTAAGAGGGGCTCACTGCCAGCCTGGATGTTATCAGATCTATGAGATCAGTGAGGGTCTTGGCACCTAGATTGACTTCAGGAGTCTTCCTGACCCTGAAGGAATCGTCACCAACTGATTCGTCATGCCCAGATCCTCTCATAAGTCTCATATCAAGATCTTTTTGACTGCCACTCTTCTCTCCTCCTCATCCTTACTGCAGAGCATTGTCTGCAGAACTGCCTCGGGATGAGCATACCAGGAAGATCTCCTCACAGCCTGCTCCACAATCTGAACAACCTTCCTTGGCTGACTCCTCAGGAGCTCAAGCTGGAAGAGAACATGCCTCGGACCTTCGGAGAACGATGACTTGACCTTGGTGTTGAACCAATTTGGCAAGTAGACACTCACGATGAATTGGACAATAAGTCTCAGGTTGTGAAGCTGGTTCCCTTTCAGTTTATGATGAGCGACCCAAATTCTGCAAAACCTGAGAGCCGTTGTGAGCCACCTAGAATGTGAGACTGGACCTATCTGCAGGTAAGCAAGTCTATCAGGCATGACCCCAGTTTTGATGGCACTGCAAATCATGTAACCATAGTACTGGTCAGTACTCAGGTCGTCAATGACAGTATGTGCAAGCTCAACGAGTGGAGGGCCAACTGTGATTTTTTCAAAGCTCGGATTTATTTCTAACTCAGTGGCAGAGTCCAGCATCTTGCCAAGAGGACCAGACCATCTGTTGTTTGAAAGAGTCTTGCCATCCAGCTCCTGGATCAGATGTCTGAGTGGCAACTCGTTGGTGTGGAGGTCACAAACAATCCAGACCAGCTTCCTCCCAATCTTCCGCTCTATCCACTGTATGACCCCCCCTTGCCACCCTGTGTTCGTGTTGGTGCTGTCCCTCAATGGCCTGCAGGGTCTGGTCTACGTTCCTCTCTCTGAGCCAGTTCACAATGTTATCTGCCACTATCTCAGCTGGTTTCCTGATGTCATCTTTCTCTGGAGTAAAATGCCACAAATACTTCCCTCCTGGTTCACTGCAGCAGGAGTAGTGTTCCTCCTTCACCATGGCAGGGAACAACTTGTCAGAATCTCCAACTTTCATGAACACTTTAGTGTCATCCCTTCTCCCATCAAAGAACAAACAATTGATTCCATTTTCTCTTATCCCCTATCAAACTCCTCTTCTAGGTTACTGACAAGTTTCTCCTGAGCTCTCCTTACTTTGTTATGATCTATCACCAGGTGAACATCATCAGGTGTTATCAAACCACCGTCAATCCAGGCAGCTGTTGCTATCTCTGCAGTTTCTCTGAGACCAGTGTGGTGTCGCATGCTGGCCAGAGCTATGCTCAGGATATCTTTCCTATTTCGAATCTTATGCCTGGAAGGTTTGGGATCATTATTTTCTGGGTTAGGGACAAAGTCACCATTCTCCTGGTCAGCACTCGGATCAGCCATGGGAAATCATTAAACTCTGAATCAGCTTGACTCCAATCATCGGCCTTTTTACCTCACCCTGGGCCTTCTCAAGTCTCTTTCCTCCACTCTTCTCCTCTTCTGTCTCTCTGTGGCAGCCTCCTGTCTCTTGGACTCCCGGAATATCTTGGCTAGAAATCATGAGAGCCCCTATACTGCCAGTCTTCTCTCTCTGTGCTTTGACAAATGCCAGTTCGATCACAGGAATCTTCAGTTCACGCTTGCAAATACAGGAGATGTGGGCCTCGGATTTACAGTCACGATCGCATCCAAACTCAGGACAGAGAACAATTGGGCACTTGCAAGTAATTATGTCAAATAACTGGTCCAGTTGCTTGGCAAAGCTGTCCTTAACTGCAAGTTTTCCTCTCCCAAGAGAGATATCTCTTGCCTTTTCCCAACTGGCTAGCAGTCTCTCACTAATCTTCTTCTGACTTGTTATGACTGGAGGCTTGAACTGAGCGTTAGCCAGAGTGTACTGTGCCAAGACAGCTTTGGTCATATCACTGGCAATGTCTTTGTTTGTGTAAGTTCTTTGGTTCTTTTCACTGATTTGCCTGATTAAAACACCGTATCTCAAAGCATCTCTCAATGTGAACGCTCGACTTCAGGAGCTCTCTCCCAGACAAGATAGTGACTGAGATGGCTGGATTTTGGTTCCTCGTCCTGACACAAGCAGCCATCGCAAATATTATCAACTTATAAATGCATTAGAATCTGAAACAGAAAAAAATATTGTTAGTTGGGTTGTTAAAGAATGAAGTCAGAAAGCAATGTTCACTATTTAATTGTAATGCACTAATGCAGCTGTACGTTAGATTTTCGATAAATTTCACGCTAAAATTTACCTAGCAAAAGGTTGCAAAATATTGAAACTGAAATTATTTTCTGTTTATATACACTAAAATCTACCAAAAAGGTGATGGGCCATTAGTTTTAGCTGATCTTCCCTCCTATGACACCCTATTATACATATCTCTCAGACTCCAACAATCACAGAGGAGACAACAGTAGTCTCTGATGTGGGTGCACAAGTACCCACACCGAAGATGATACTTGTCAGCTCCTAATGTATCGACAATGGTTGCACAAACTATTGACCTTCAACACTTTCGCCTCATGACCCTTCACAAGCTTCTCGTCGTTGTTGGAAAAAGAATATCAGCGTCTGAGGCTGATCTTGCAAAGGAAGTGCGTTCTCAAGCACGACGAAAGAGAGGTTTATTTAATTTTGTGGGTCTTATCCAAAGCACTCTGTTTGGCACGGCAACGTCCGACGATGGAGCTAAATTGGGAGACCGCAAGAAGATTGTCGAGCAAGCTGTATCTCAGCAGAATTGTGTTATATCTCAGACATTCCATGCGATTGCTGCTTTAGAGTCAAAAGTTAATGCGATAATATCGGAGTTGTTTATAAGTTGCAGAATTCAGTCCCTACGTTAGAGTGGCTCCTATATATCGCTGAATATTTGCATGCTACGGAAGATTCAGTTCAGAATATTATTACTAATAAAAATGAACTAATTGACAGCATAGTAGATGCAGGGATAGGGCGTGTGGACGCAAAACTTGTGCCTGTGCAGACGCTTCTTGATGCATTACAGATTGCCAAGTTGAAGTGTCACTTAACTCCTATTTTTAATGATAATGAGGTGGAATATTATTACCCTCTATTGGAGGCGACTCTCACGCACAATGCTATTCTTATCCACATACCTATGCGAGGTCAACATAAGTTTAATGCATGGCTTTTAGAACCCTTACCCTGGTTTGTTAACGACACACTGTATGCTCTGGATAGGCCTAAAGAACTTTTACTTGTAGATGAGGAATATCCTTTATTGGCGTTGGATGATCCTGGGATACTGTCGGGGTGTAAGTCGTCATATCTACACTTACACGTATGTCCAGCCTATATGTTCGCATTTATTCCTGCTGCAGAAGGGATATGTGAATTGGCAGTCATACAAACTAATATACGCACAGCGCTTACGCAATGCACCTATAGGCCAGTTCGTGTTAAACCTGTGTTTCACGGTCATCTCCATAATGTGCAGTACTTATTCTTTCCTAATGTCACTACTGTTATTTTAAAATGCCATGATGGTGGTAAACAATTAGTTGTGAAAGGTCATTACAAGGCTCCGGATTACTGTGAAGTCACTTGTAGTTCATTACGGACCTTGCCTACTCATCAGCATTTTGCCTTGAATTTAAATCTCAAGTCTGATTTAATTCCCATGTTTCCTATTATGATCTTTACTGTAAAAGATCTTCAGATTGTTTCAGAGAAATTAAATGTTATTTCATACTTGAAAGAGACCCAATTTGCTGATTTAAATAATAATTTGCCATTTTACTTGTCACTGGAATTTGCAATACCAGGTCTCATAATTACACAATTATGTTAATTTTGGCAGTAATGTTTCTCTTTTGTTATTTTAAGTAAGTATTATCCAAATTGACTATTGTCCACAACATTCTAACCCGTAAGACACTTAAGTCTAGGACCCCTGTAGTTGTTAAAAACCCTACGGTTGTAGAGTCCCCAGCTTAGTGTCTACATATATGTTTATAACATGGTTAGTGTTGTGAAGGATGTAGTCTGCGAGTTTATTTAGTGCTCGTGGAGCTCGGCAGGTAGGTGACAAAGCGATGTAATGACCCCGTCTCATCAACAGAAGTATTATATAAATGGGTTCATTACATTTGACTTATATACTAATTCACCCCCTGTAACTTTCCACTTGCCATGAGTTGTCATTCTCATATTACATGAATGGTAGCCTCCTTGGGGCGCGGCCCGTTTGACTGTATGTCAGCACATGGGTCAGCTCGGGTAAGCCGGCATCCACGGCAGTCACACTCATAATCTTACATCGAACGGACGTGATTAAACGGTCTATTTACATAGCCGCCGTCCTCTCCCTTCACACTAATAGATAGAAGAAACACAAATTGGGTTTCGCTACTCATACCCAATAAAATATATGTCTATTCCCATATGCTTTATGGCTAGTTCAACCGTCGACGCTCAACTAGAGACAGATTGACAGTCCTTGAAGATCTCTGTTCAACTCCAAATATTTCGACAATGGTTTCACAAACTGTTGAGCTTCAGCTGCTTCGTCTCAGAACCCTTCACAAGTTTCTCGTTGCTGTCGGAAAAACGATACCAGCATCTCAGGATGAGCTTGCAAAGGAAGTGCGTTCTCAAACACGAGGAAAGAGAGGCTTGTTTAATTTTGTGGGTCGTATCCAAAGCACTTTGTTTTTCACAACGACTGCCGATGATGTAGCTAAGTTAAGGGTCCGCATGAAAATTGTCGATCACGCTGTTTCTAAGCAAAATCGTGTTATATCTCAAACGTTCCATGCGATTAGTGCTTTGGAATCAAAAGTTAATGCAATAATTTCGGAGTCTAACCATATATCTAGAGTTGTGTATAAGTTAAAGAATTCATTCACTACATTGGAGTGGCTCCTATATTTCTCTGAATATTTGCATGCTGCGGAATATTCTGTTCAAGATATAGTTACTAATAAAAATGAACTAATCGACAGCATCGTGGATGCAGGGTTAGGTCGTTTGGATGCAAAGCTTGTACACTCGGAAACCATAATCTCTAGCCCACCTGGGTCGGTGTTGGAGGTTAGAACAGTGTCCTTTATGGACGGGGGCCCACTCTAACTATCACGAGGCAACACACTCACGAACACGCACAGTCATAGTACGGCTGTATAGATGACATTATGTATAAATATTGTATATGGCAATTTATTCTCTGCATTATCTTCATTATATATGAACACAAAGAAAAAATACCATAGGTTGTAGTTACGAAAGTATGAATGGAATTAAACACTTCCAAACCACCCAGTGACTCCATACAACGTTTACAGCACTTGGGTGTGTGTGTGTGCCAGGCCACGATGCTTCCAATCATTCTCATAACTATATGAAAAATCGTGTTTAATTTAACTACATATTTCAAAAACCTTAAATTACATGTGGATCAGTCACTCCTCATTTGACACACTTATAGTGTAATATTTGACCATCCCACCTGGGCACATGGAGGTCCACGGTAACTCTCACAGGGCAACTTACTCACGAACACACAAGTTATGATATGAACCCTTCCAGGCTTCACTATCATTATCATGTTATGTTCGTCATGCTCTGTATCTTGGTAACTAGTCATAGTATCAATACATGGCAGTGTTATTAGTATAATAGTGTAACTTTTGCCCTACAGTTATTGTTGTAAATCATGGACAGGAAAGATACATAAATTTTAATATCAAGTGTATGGTTCGCTCAAAGCCACCCCAAGTCAGACAACGCGTCACATAAAGTTACACTGAGTGTGTGTGTGTGTGTGTGTGTGTGTGTGTGTGTGTGTGTGTGTGTTTTCTGTAACATTAAGCTTCATCCTTAGTAGGTAAGATGTTTCATGAAGTGGTTTCTCCCATTCGTCATTGTGAGCATCGTCCCAGAGCACATTGTTTCCATCAAAACCATGGTTCATCCTTATTTCCCTTCTTCCGTGTAACTATATCCATATGGCTAGGTGCTTGCTTTTCATTTCTTTATTTACCAAAATAATGTGGATAAGTTACTCGTTATTTAACACATACATGCACTTAGAGAATCAAGATTGTTTTGTAGGCATGACTATTGGTTAATTGAAACCCCAAAAATATTTTTCACATTTATTGTGCATAAACATGGTAAACATATCTATGTGATTATTGTAGTACATAACATATATTTAATGTCTGGACAGATTCCCAAGAGTTATGCATATTAATGCATAGATTTAGTAAGCATATTAATGCGAAGTGACGTAAAACCACATAGTAAAATACCTGGACAAATTCCCGAGAGTTAGGAAACGAAGTCTATGTGGCCCCAACGAGGTTACGCCAGAGAGCTAACTACCCCGCCACCCCCTACAAGGCACCGTCGTGGGCGAAGATTTAATTCTTGACCACAGGTTAATACCGTGTCCAACCTCCATCTGCTGCTATAACTTCATGCAATCTGGTGGGCATGGAATCTACCAGATTGCTGCAGATGTTCGGCCTCCTCCTTATTCCTTCCCACACATTATGTGCGTGTCTCCTCACTACCTCACTCGTTTTCTCCTCAACATCACATTCAACAACCATATGCACCCATAGATTTTCTATTGGATTACAATCGGCTCCTTTAGGGGGCCAGTAATTAAGAAGATTTGTAGCCAGGTGAGAAGGTTGGGTCAGTTTCTCCCTCTGACCTGACTACCGACCGCTGCGGTGCTTTTGTGAAGATTAGTAGGGTCATTACCTATACTTGACCTCTGTGGACTTGATCTCACCCTCCTCTGTATATATATATATATATATATATATATATATATATATATATATATATATATATATATATATATATATATATATATATATATATATATATATATATATATATATATATATATATATATATATAACTTGTTCTGACCTTCTACTTAGTTTGTACTCGCCCCTGAAGATGTGAATTACACGAAAGCGCTTGGGAACTTCGTGCTTTCTTTTTCCTTGTGGTTATCCCAGCAAATATATATATATATATATATATATATATATATATATATATATATATATATATATATTTCATTAGCCCAATAAACACGCAGACTTCTATATACAATCAACACCTCAACCCGCCAGGATTCGAACCCACGGTCCACGAGCCCATGATTGTGACCGGGGAACGCTAACCGCTGGACCACCAGGATACTAAAAGCAGTCCTAGACTCTGTTATATTTCAAGGCACCATAATCTCGTCTAACCATTCCCACTATAGTGTTAATTCTGGCAGTGATGTTTCTGTTTTGCTATTGTAAGTCAGTGTCTTCCAAATTGAACATTGTATATAAAATACTAGCCAGTAAGCCACTTAAGTCTAGGACCCCAGTAGTTGATGAAAAACCTACTGTTTCAGAGTCCCCAGCTTAGTGTCTACATATATGTTTGCAACATGGTTAGGTTTATGTAAAGGATGTATTCTGCGAGTTTAGTTTAGTCCTCGCGGAACTTGGATGGTAGGTGACCGAGCAATGTAATAGCCCCTATATCATAAACAAAAGCATTATATAATTGGGTTAATTACACTTGATTTATATACTCTATCATCCCCTGTAACTTTCCACTGGCTATGAGGTGACATGTTCATATCACGTGATTTGCAGGTTCCATGAGGTGCGGCCCAGTGACTGCTTAGGTCAGCATTAAGAAGCCAGCGCCCTGCGGCATAGTTTCTCAATCCCTCACACAGATCGGACTTATTTAGCAGGTCTATTTAAATAGCCTCCGTCCTTCTTTTAACACTCATAGTTACTGTGATAAGTTACGGTGAATTACACTTTGGAACTGTAACCTAGATAGTTCCTCAATAAATGGATAACAGACAATTGGGTTTCGCTACTAAAACCCAATATAATATAAATGTTCCAGTCTCATTAACCTAGACAGAATCAGCAGTTAACCGGCTAGAACAGTAGCCTCCATGCTCCTACAATTGGTGTCAGCGAGAATACTGGCATTTCTTCTCCTGTCTTCCCAGCAAACTTGGAGGATGGACCGTAGACTACGTTGGTGAAAGTTTTCAAGTGCCTTGATGTGCCTCCTGTATGTGACCCACATGTTGTTTCCAAAGGGCAGGGTGGGGAGGACCACTGCTTGATATACGTGTAACTTTGTAGATAATTTCAGCTCCCTACAGCTGCAGACACGGTTTTGGAGTTTGCCAAAGGCTTGAGATGCACATCTGATCCAATGCTGAATCTCTTCATCGATGTCCGCGGTGGTGGACAGGTGAGGGCTGAGATACCGAAAGTGGATATCATTAGTTAGGGAAGTACTTTTAAACTGGATGGATGGTGCAGGTGTGGCTGAAGCAGGGGCAGGTTGAAAGAGAATTTGAGTCTTATGTACATTCACTTCAGGGCCGAAGTGTGCATACGCATCAGCATAGGTGTTCAGGATCTTATGTATATCTCGTTCAGTGTGACCAACAAGGGTGAGGTTGTCTGCACACTGAAGCTCAGTAATGGAAGCTGCCGACATACATACAGTACATAATGGATGACCCTCGAGTAACGAGGATGGGCCACCTAGGGCGTGAATTTGCTTAAGGTGTAGAAGCTGTCGCCAACACACCAACCACACCCTGAGTTAACAAGCTGCATGACCCAGTGTCAAGGAATTGTCCGAGAAGACCGGACAGCTCACCGCTTGCACTGGCTAACCATTACCACGGAATACGATCAGCAAATCGATTAACCTCCAGGTCTCCAAATATTCCTGGGTAGACAGAGGCAAATGACGTAAAGAAACTTGCCAATAGTTTCACCCTGCCTGGAGATTGAACCCGGGTCAGCTCGCTTGCGAAGCAAGCATGCTTACCATACATACATACATACATACATATATACATACATACATACTGGAAACAGGGAATAGGTTGGTTCAGATTACACTTTCAACAGTGACAATAATTCGGTTGAGGTGTTGGACGATACGTTAAGGCTAATAAGTAAAATAGATTGTGTAATGAGGAAATAATTATGGTCATATAAGTTGCTTATTAAGGGTTATTGGATATCAAAAGTAATAACTGCATTTTGCTTTTTAAAGTCGGCTGTAAAATTATAGAATATGATTTATGTAGATTTTTGTCAGTTATTTAAAACATTCACCAGATTTCGCATATAGCATAATTGTAAACATTTATAGTAATATTTATAAATCATTTCAAATCGGTGAGAGCAGGAGATTTTTTTCCTACGAAACCTGTCATCTATGATATACCCACCAGGTAAGTCATTTATAGACGTTGGAATTAGTGTGAGTTGATGTATAGGAGCTCATACAGTAAAATTCAGTGTATCAAAATTTGCTGAGCACAGCCAAATTATACCCGGATAAGCAACTGGCCAGTTCCAGAATGAGTTACACTTATTTACCTTTGTGCGTCACACATAACGTAAAACGGGTAAGTCGATTAAGAAAATCAATTAAGCATCAAGTGATTCACAGTAAGTTATTAGAGTAATTTTCTGACACTAATACTTGGTGTCTAAAGGTGGAGCACCTCCAGGCTTTCACTACCTCTGAGGTACAGTTCCAGGAAGAACTATTATTAGACGAACGGTTGGCTAGAAAAATACTCCCTTGATTACCCTCTATCTGGTGCCACTGAAATTTTTAACACTCAATATTATGAATGAAGATTAAATCATGATTAAAATACAAATAATTATAAAAAAAATGGTGATAACCAGTGAAAAGACAAACTGACCTATCTAATCATTTTCATGTGTAACTATGTGATTCTGTCGTCAATAAGTGGGAATCTTCCTAGAACTCTGAAAATTAAGCTTTTTATACATACATACGTGATTTTGGTGCTAATATGAACAACCTCTCTTATAATTCTCACAGGTGATTAATTACTTTAAACATTACTTTTCTTATTCTTATAATGCCATACTTAAGTGAAGACACATGTGGCAAGTTTTGATCCACTTCTAGGTCATTTGATTACTCTTTTTGTATAAAATAAGTTTTAAATACATTAAGAAAATTATCACGATTCATTTTAACTACCCTCTATCACATGTAGCTGATAATGAATGAATTAACAACTATTATTTTGAATAACTATATTTATCTTAAAAACTTTATACCATTGTAGGTTATGTATCTAAGCTACTGTGCCGAGTAGCATTTCTATATGTAATCACGTGGCAGAACTGCACGTGTTATGTGGCAACATTGCCCCGAGGCTGCCATATGGCAAGGCAGTCTCAGTCTGACTCTGTGGGCCGTGCATGGCACACGCTAGTCACCACTTGTATTTCTCCTACCCGTTAATAAATGGACTTCAGTGTTACCCGGTGTTTCCCTACCCATCACTGCCTTCTTCAGGGAACACTTGGAACCTTCAACCATGGCTGCGATTGAAACCTTCTGGTCAGTATTTTACTTACCTAATTTATGAAGTAACCATTGAAAGAATTGAGGAAAGTCCCGATGCTGTTAAATATAGCTTTTAATAAGAAACAATATATATATATATATATATATATATATATATATATATATATATATATATATATATATATATATATATATATATATATATATATATATATATATATATATATATATATATATATATATATATATATATATATATATATATATATATATATATATATATATATTTCATGTCTTGAATAAAGACGAAAGCTAAGGTACTCCGTTGTTTCCTTTTTCCCGTGTGATATTATCAAGATATATATATATATATATATATATATATATATATATATATATATATATATATATATATATATATATATATATATATATATATATATATATATATATATATATATATATATATATATATATATATATATCCATAATGAAAACGTGGATAAGATAAATATTGAAAAAATCACACAGGTAAAAGGGAAACAATGGAGCACCTTAGCTTTCGTCTTCATTCAAGACATCTTCAGAGGCAACTGAATTGCATGGGCCGAGAGAGGCTTAAGTACAAAGGGTGACCTTACTAAGCATGAGGTCAGGTCATAAACATGACATCCACTAATCCGCACACCAACACCACCACCACCACACACCCAACGGAGCTTAAGAGAAAGGGCCAAGTGACTAGTCACGTCGCTTAATAAGCTTGGAAAGAAATGTGAATATCCATATTACTAAGGCTGATAAGTCCAATGCTATTGTAATTTTGGATAAAAGCTACTAAAATGTTAAGATGAATTCATTACTTAGTGAGTTAATACATCAACGCGACAAAGAGTGGACTCAGAAACACGACTAACTTAAATGTTTTCTACGCAAACAGTAGAAGTATGAGAAACAAAATAGATGAAATCAGGGCGTTGGCATTTTCCCAAAAAATCGATATAATAGCATTCACTGAAACATGGATAAACTTAGACTCACGTGAGTTACCTGTCGAATACCACATTGCAGGTTACAAATTATTCCATACAGATAGGCAGATTAGGAAAGGAGGCGGAGTAACAATCTATGTCAGGGATAATCTGAAGTGTTAAATAAATAAGGTAATAAAAACAGAACGGAATACAGAAACAATTTGGATAGAACTAATCGATGGTAGGGAAAAATTAATGATAGGAGTAATACATAGACCTCCTAATCTTGATAGAGTTAATGAGCGACTTATTTCGGATGAAATGTACAGGGCTCCCATACATAGCAAAGTATGTATAGTAGGCGACTTTAACTTTAGCCAAATAGATTGGATTGACTTTACTGGTAACTCAGAATCAGAGGATTTTCTTGAAACAATCCAGTACTGTTTCCTAAGCAAACATATAACCGAACCCACTCGGGGTAATAATATACTCGATTTAGTTCTGTCAAACAGAGAAAACCTCATTAGTAATGTCGAGGTAGGGAACGAACTTGCAAAAAGCGATCACAAAGAAATTAGATTCCAGTTAGAATTTCAGGGCAGCCGCAAGGAAAATTCCACTAAAGTCCCAGATTTCAGAAGGGCAAACTTTGATAGTTTGAAGAGGCAGCTGAGAGAAGGGGGTATCACGCTTGGGGGTGAACTACATGACCTCACACACGGTGACCTCTCACAATGTACCCACAGAGGGCGACCTCACCTTACCGGGAGGCCTGATAACGAGATCTGAGGTTGCTGAGTTTCACAACAATTTAAATAATGAGTTACTTAATGCACAAAGGCAGAACATACCATACAGAAAACTCAGATCAAACAACAATGACCCTAAATGGATAAATAGTTATTTAAAGACTATTATTGGACAAAGGAGGGCTATAGGTAGGAGAATAAATCGTGGCGAAGTCTACCTCCGAGATTATTATAAGGTATTGGCCGGTAGGGTTAAGAACGAGATAAGAAAAGCTGTTACGAGTGTCGGAATAAGAACCAATGAATAGATTACTGGTAGGCATTTGAACTTCGACTGATTCGTTGTGTACACACTGAAGCAGTTAAAATATAGATGTGATATGTTATACTTGAAATGTAGTAACATAAGTTTCAATGTGTTAGGTGAAACAATGTAATGTTTATTGTATTAGTGTCGAATACTAATGAATGAGTGAGCGTTTGATAGCTATTTGTGGATTTGCAAATTGAACGTCTTTTGTATATAACGTCAGTTCCGCCCACCTCTACCCGCTTAAGTTTTACCTCTAAGAGCCGGGTAGCTTTAGTATTGGGCTGGCAGTTGTAAGATAAGTATCTCCTCTCCTATTGTATATTTCTAGTGGTATACTGTGTTAACCTTGCTCGACTTTTAAGAACACCAAGTATTATGTAGTGATTTATATGTGAGACTGTGCGTAGTCACATTTTAGAATTCAGCTGTAACTAACTTACTTGTTTATGAGTTACGTGTGTTGGATAACCACGTTGTTCGGGGTAGTGTCTAGACTAAATAAGTGTTTAATCAGTACATTGATGTTCGTTATTTTGTCACTCGGTTGAGTAGTTTATTTGTTCAGATTTAATTTGTATTTATTTATTTTTGAACATACGGATATACTTGTTTTATTGTCTGTTTGTTTATTAATATATTTTGTAATTAAAGCCACTGCATGACTTTCAATATACCCCATAGTAATGAGGTGATAATTTGGTGGGATCTATTCCTGGACCTATAGTACGAAGTTGAATTTGTGAATTTGTGATATTGTTACACCCTATGAGGCCAAGGGTCGTAATAAAAGCAAATGTATCAAACTAAAACACGAGAAAAGATTGGAGCAATACAGTCAGATACCGGCGAGCTAACTGATAAAAACGGAAAAATGAGCAATAATCTGAATAAATATTTCTCAACAGTTTTCACCACCAAAAATTTAAACATGATACCCGAGGCTCCGACTCTATACAGAGAGAGTGAAGAACATAAATTAAGCGAGACAGAAGTGACTAGTAACGATGCTACTAAGCAAATAGACAAACTAAGAAGTCACCAGGTCCCGATGAGATATTTGCTAAAGTATTAGAGGAATGTAAGGAAGAGCTTAGTATGCCCTTAGCAAAGTTGTTTAACATGTCCTTAAAAACGGGTGTAGTACCAGAATCCTGGAGGATAGCGAATGTAATACCGATTTTTAAGAAGGGAGATAGATCACTATCCTCTAACTACCGACCAACCAGTCTAACATCAATTGTGGGCAAATTAGTGGAAGCAATAATTTCAAACTCTATTCGAAATCACCTGGAGAAGCAAAAGTTGATCAATGATTCACAACATGGCCTCACAAGCAGGCGTTCATGTCTAACTAATCTATTAACATTCTTTTCATCTGTTTTCGAATCAATGGACGAGGGGCACAATTATGATGATATCTCGACTTTAGCAAAGCCTTCGACAGTCCCCCACGAAAGTTTAATAAGAAAAGTGGAGGCTCATGGCATTAAAGGAGATATTCTAAAATGGATTAGGGCGTGGTTACAGGACAGGAAACAGCGAGTGAGCATTAACGGCACTAAATCCCACTGGAGCAACGTCACTACTGGAGTTCCCCAAGGCTCAGTACTCGGACCATTATTATTTGTTATATACATAAACGACATAGATATCGGCGTAGACAACAACATAGAAAAATTTGCTGATGACACTAAAATAGGGCACATAATTAAATCTGGATATGATTCCGCAAAACTAGAGGAAGATCTAAACAAATTTTTCGAATGGTCTGAAAAATGGCAGATGAGATTCAATGCGGACAAATGTAAAGTACTCAGTATATGATATGTAAACAGGGAAACAAGATACCAGATGAACAACGATGTTATTGAGAAATCCGACTGCGAGATTTAGGAGTAATGATAAGTAGGAATCTTAAGCTAAGTAAACAATGTGTATTTGCTCAAAACAAGGCTAATAGAGTACTTGGATTTATACAAAGGAGTGTTAGTTACAAGACTAGCGAGGCCACCTTAAAACTAGTATCACAGTATTACAGAATGGATATAGAATTCTTGGAAAGAATTCAGAGGAGAATGACAAGACTAATCCCGGGCATTTGGAACCTTGAGTAAAGCTTCTTAATTTGGATTCCCTCGAGAGACGTAGAATGAGGGGCGATATGATCGAGGTATATCAATGGAAGTCAGGGCTAAACAAAGGGGGGACATTACAAACGTACTCAAACTATCCAATCTAGGAGCGAACTCGTAACAATTGTTTTTAATTAGACAAATTTAGATTTAGGCGCGAAATAGGTAAACATTGGTTTCAAAATAGAGTAGTGGATGAGTGGAACAAGTTACCAAATCTCATCATTAACTCGAATACGCTGGATAGCTTCAAACATAGGTTGGATGGATATATGAGCAATCGGGGTTGGGTGTAAATGGGACTGCCCAGTATGGGCAATAGACCCGCTGCAGTTTCCTCCATTCTTATGTTCTAATGTTCTTATGAAAGCACTTATTGTGAGCTTAGAAAAGATCCCCTGGAAAATATTAATAAGTTATCTAATTCCAAAATGAAGATGTTATTGAAAAAGAACCCAGATCTCATCAAACAGCTCTCTCAAATCAATCTCACTTTACCGTATATGTATGGAGTGATCAAAACACATAATCTTAACAATCAATTACGTCCAATCGTGAGTTCTGTGGGTTCTGTTACGTACAAATTATCCACGTGGTTGGTAAGGATGCTATCCTCTCTTACAGGCCAAATATCTAATTCACATGTACACAACAGCAGTGATTAATTGATAATCTCAAGAAACACAATGAACCATGTGTATTAATAAGTTTTTATGTAAATTCACTTTTCACTAGAGTACCAGTGAAAGACTTTTCTCAATTTGATAGAGTTATGCGTTACTGACATTGTGTTTAGAGCAAATTGAAAGTTTTGCAAGCAAATATGTGACATGAGCGTGGGTAATTGTCTTTCTGCTCCTTTAGCCTGTATTTATATGGAGTATTATGAGGTCAGATTACTACCCAATATAAGGGACTTTTTTTCTCCATGGTATAGATATGTAGATGATGTTCTTTGTCTTTGTCCTAGAAACAGTGACCCATTGGCATTTTTAGACAAGCTTAACGATCTTGTCCCTAGTATTACATTCAAAATTGAAAGATAAATAAATGGATCCCTTACATTTCTTGATATGCTTATCATTAAAAATGGTCATAACTATAAATTTAAGGTGTACAGAAAGCCTACACAGGTAGACAGTTTGTTTCATATATTTTTTATCGAGTCACCTGGAATCGTCCAAATGTCATTTTTTTCTGCTATGTTTTTGAGATGTTTGCGTATTTGTGACGCTGAATTTATTGATGAAGAACTGAAACACATTCAGTCCATTGCACAAAAACTTGGGTACCCTTCATTGTTTGTTGATTATTGCTTAAAAGGACTAAAAAATCCTTTCATTCTACTCAAACCAGGCAAATTCCTACATGTAAGAATATTTTGACTCTACCAATATATTAATCAATAATAGCCCAATCTTGAATGTAAATGGAAGTGTTTTATGTATTCCATGTAGCAACTGTAATGGGAATTATGTAGGAGAGACTGGGAAAGCATTGCAACTCAGAATTAAACAGCAGAAATACAATATCAGAACAGCATCTGAAAGCAGTGATCTGTTCGTTCATGTTAGGAACAATAATCATCCCATGGATTGGGAAAACGAATCCAGGTAAAAAAGTCACAGGTAAAAAAGTCACAGAAAAAAAGTCACAGGAAAAAAAGAAAAGTTAACTATCGAATTCTCACATTCTTTAAGGTTAATATGTCAATCAGTTTCAGTAAAGGAATATGCAGAACTGATGGTAAATTAATGTTTCGCTGAAAAATTATAAAATAGAACAAAAACATTAGATTCTTTGTATAATCGGGCAACATCAACCTGGAATATTCGTCTTAATCATCAGCATTAAAAACACCGAATATACATGTAATGCCATGATATTCTGTAAGCTGTTTTAAATCTGTACATGTCATATACTGTCAATAAATGATTGACTTAAATATTTTTGTTTGATTACCTTACTGTGCTTAAGATATTAAACAAAACGTGATTTGTTTTCACATACATGTAATGCCATCATATATAAATAGTGTTGTCAATGTATTGCCAGTTAATAACTGAATTAAAATATTTTCAGTTTTATTACTTTAATTGTTTATGGTACTTAAATAAACTGTGACTGACTTGAATATTTTTTTTGATTACCTGACTTTCTTTCTTAACCAAAATTGTGACTTTTTTTTGGTGACTTTTTTCCTAGCCAAAATTGTGACTTTTTTCTGTGACTTTTTTTCCTGTGACTTTATTACCGGCCACCGGGAAAACAGCTTAGAAGTTTACAAATCATCAAGTGTCACAGAACGACTTCTGGTTGAAGCTAGTTTGATTAAGGAATTGAATTCCATATGCCTTAGTGATGGTCAGTACAAAACTGATAATATGTTACTCAAATTAATTTGTCAGTGGCCCAAGGTTAAAAATGCTTTGAGAGCGTTGGAGTTAGATGTAGAATAGATGATTAGTGGGTCCCATATTTTTGACCCGACTTAACTTGACTAGTCACGTAGCCCTTTCTCTCAAGCTCATTGGCGTGTGTGGTGGTATTGGTGTGCGGATTAGCGGATGTCATGTGTATGACCTGACCTCATATTTAGTTAGGTCACCCTGTGTACTTAAGCCTCTCTCGGTCCATGTAATTCAGTTGCCCCTGAAGATGTCTTAAATAAAGACGAAAACTGAGGTTTATGTGACACGAATGCTGGTAAGGCTTATGTGACACGGCAGCTAGTGAAGTTGAGGTTTATGTGACAGGACAGATGATGAGGTTTATGTGACACTACCAAACATCAGATATATTCCGGTATTCTCTTCAAGTGGAATTGTGAGAACACTGCAACTTGAGTATTACAGGTGATCGAAGGAACTATTGATAAGAGATAGCATACAAAGTGACAAAATTCAATAATGTGTCATCCTCATAATTGGTGTTTGTAGAAAACCATTAATCCTAAGCCTTGACTATATAGTAGTGCGCTGTTAACTATGACTAATTAGAAAATTCTTGCGTTAATGTTATTGTAACGTTGTATCGCTTTTGTAAACATAGACATAAATATGACTATTACAGTGGCTCACGCACAGAGAAAGTAGAGCGCCCCTGCACTTCAAGGTGAAATGCCTTAATAAAATGCCTGCTGTATAAAATATGCAACATCACTTTACTGTGTAGTGCATATAACTCACCTCAATTATCGTTGGCTGTTTTTGGCTAATTGATTATTACCCCTTTCATCACCGGTTGACAGAAGATTATAAGTTCTTGTTACGTCCTGTTATTAAGTATTTTGTCCTTATGAGCAGATACCGAAAAGCAAATACAGGTCAGATGTTTGATACTGAAGGATATACTGTACAGTATATAAAGATTATCTTAATAACGCATTGTTTGGCAATAACGGTGACGAGGTTCAGAAGTGAAGACAAAACAGACCATCTGTAGTTATCTCTCGCAACTAAACTTTATGTCAGCATCTTGACATAGAAAATCACCAGTGTGTTATGAAGTTCACATGTTACCAGATAGAATATATTTCACTATCCCGTACAACTCAGCCTGTCATATAGTGACTCAGTGACCCTGAGTTTTTACTGTTCCTTAATCAGTATCAATGTTCCCACAATGATGATGCTAGTGTCATTCCCTTAGATGTGCTAGATCGTATGTGTTACACCCCCTGTACCCATGGTGTCGACACAACTCTCCCTCATATCGATCCTGATGCCTTTCTACAAAACTCACTGGGTTACACCAACCCCAACTGTAACTATTACTTTCCTGACGCTCCTGAGTTTAGTTCTAGTCTTCTACTACCTCATTCCTTCTCCTTGATTAGCCAAACATCAGCAGTATTCCCCTTCATCTAGATACCTTTTTAGATCAGTATTTGTCTTCTATTGCCCACAAATTTGATGTACTTGGATTCTGTGAGACCAAATTCACTAACGATATTGAACATTTATATAAAATTTCTAATTTTAATAGACACTGCGTCAACACGTCACGACACAGTGGTGGTATCGCCCTATATGTTGATATCAAGTATAACACTTCTGTAAGAGATGATTTAAAGGTTCAGGAGGAGTACATGGAGAGTGTTTTCATTGAATTACGTAACGACACACGAAATATCCTGGTTGGAGTAATCTACAGAAGACCCCACACTAGTGTAGGGAATTTTCTTGATAATTTTTCGGAGCTTATCACGATCATAAGTTCAGAGAGGAAACGTTGCTACTTTACAGGAGATTTCAACCTTGATCTATTAAAATCAGAAACCGACATCTCAGTATTTGACCTTCTTGCTACTTGTCATTGGCATCAAAGGTGACATCCTTAAATGGATTAGGGCGTGGTTACAGGACAGGAAACAGCGAGTGAGCATTAACGGCACTAAGTCCCATTGGAGCAACGTCACAAGTGGAGTTCCCCAAGGCTCAGTACTTGGACCATTATTGTTTATTATATACATAAACGATATAGATATCGGCATAGACAGCAACATAAGTAAATTTGCTGATGACACTAAAATAGGACGTGTTATCAAATCTGACGAGGACTCGGCAAAACTACAGGAAGATCTAATCAAATTTTTCGAATGGTCTGAAAAATGGCAGATGAAATTCAACGTCGACAAATGTAAAGTACTCAGTATAGGAGATGTAAACAGGGAAACAAGATACCAGATGAACAACGATGCCATAGAGAAATCCGACTGCGAGAGAGATTTAGGAGTAATGATAAGTAGGAACCTTAAGCCAAGTAAACAATATGTTTTTGCTCGTAACAAGGCTAATAAAGTACTTGGGTTCATACAAAGGAGTGTTAGTTACAAGACTAGCGAGGTCATCCTAAAACTGTATCTTGCTCTTGTGAGACCACACCTGGATTACGCAGTTCAGTTCTGGTCACCGTATTACAGAATGGATATAGAATCCTTGGAAAGAATTCAGAGGAGAATGACAAGACTAATCCCGGGCATTAGGAACCTTGAGTATAGAGACAGGTTAAAGCATCTTAATTTGCACTCCTTGAGAGACGTAGAGCGAGGGGCGACCTGATAGAGGTGTATAAGTGGAAGGCAGGGCTAAACAAAGGGGACATTACAAAGGTACTCAAATTATCCAACCAGGAGCGAACTCGTAACAATGGTTTTAAATTAGACAATTTAGATTTAGGCGTGAAATAGGTAAACGCTGGTTTGGAAACAGAGTAGTGGATGAATGGAACAAGTTACCAAATATCATCATTAACTCGAATACGCTGAGTTGCTTCAAACATATGTTGGATGCTCATATGAGCAATAGGGGTTGGGTGTAAACGGGACTGCCCAGTATGGGCCAATAGGCCCGCTGCAGTTTCCTCCATTCTTATGTTCTTATGTGAACTCTTCTTCAACACTATAACAAAACCCACTAGAGTAACTGCCACCTCTGCCACTATGATAGAACATATCTGGACTAACAACACTCCTAACAATCTTGCAAGTGGAATTATTTATATCAATATCTCAGACCACTTCCCAGTTTTTGCCATGTATTAAACAGCCACAAGACCTGAAAGTCTAGTAGTCTCAATACAATACAGAGACTACTGCACCGCCAACATGCTAATTTTTTAAAACAACCTAATGAATTCTAACTGGGATCTTGTCTATGCCTCCGACAACCCTTACGTGAACAGCAGCAATTTCTCTTGCATCTTCAATGCTTGCTTTGATAAATGCTTTCCGCTCAAGACTAAGTCAGTGAAAACTGTATTCATTTCCAAACCCTATATCACAAGCGAAATTAAGATAATGATAAAAGATAAACACAAAAACTCCAAAGGAAATTTGCAAAAAGATCCATAACTTTCGGTGATGCTTACCGAAGTATCAGAAATAGAGTAACTCAAGCAGTTAGAAATGCCAGACGTAGCTATTATACATTTAAACTCCACTCAGCATCAGACGACGGCAAGAAAACCTGGAATGTCATAAATTCTATTCAGAACAAGAACACTGAGCTTTTATGATAAATGATTCAGTTGTAACGGAACCCTCCCTCATTGCCAACCACGTCAATGAATATTTTATTAATGTTGGCAAAAATCTTGCAGAGAGCATCCCTGATCACCAAGAGGAATTTAAAGCCTACCTGCAAAACATACAGCAAAATGAGCTGTTCCTATCGCCTGCCTCAGCACATGAATTACTGGCCATCATAAAAATGTCCAAAGATGCAGCAGCAGGCAAAGACAATATACCAATGAGCATCATTAAGAAAGTAGCGCACCTGTTTTCCTACACATCTGTAACTCCTCCTTCACTAGTGGTGTCTTTCTGGATAAACTGAAAATTGCTTAAGTTCACCCAGCATATCCAAATCTGGGGACAAAGGTCTCTTCAATAATTACCTCCCCATACCAGTCCTCCCAGCCTTGAGTAAGGCACTGGAGAAGCTAGCATGTGGTAGACTAAATTCCTTCTGCAGTGCCAATAACAGCTTTACAGACTCCCAGTTTGGATTTAGAGCTAGAAGGTCGACTGAGAGTGCTCTGCTATCCTTTACTAATTACATCTTAAATTCCTTTGATGACAGTCAGTTCACAGTCGGAATATTCTTGGACCTCTCTAAAGCCTTCGATACTGTCGACCATAGCATCTTCCTTTCAAAGCTTGAACATTACGGCGTTAGGGGCGCGTCCCACAATTGGTTTACCTCATATATGTCCAACAGGATGCAGTATGTCTGCTATAATAATCACCAATCTGACTCCTCGCCAATCTCTTATGGCGTCCCCAAAGGTTCTATTCTCGGTCCAGTATTGTTTTTGTTGTACATAAACGACATAGTCCACGCCAGCACACTCAAAGAATACAACTTATTTGCAGACAATAGTAATCTCTATGCCAGCAACTCAGACCTCCATTCCTTGATGAGAACTATGAATACTGAATTGACTAAAGTCAGGACCTGGGTAATACGCATTAAACTGTCCTTAAACATTGAGAAAACCCACTACACGATCTTTCACAGAAGGAAAAACTTACCCCCAGACTTGGACCCCCTGTACCTTGGTAATACAGTCCTCAAACGTGAACCAAATACTAAATTCCTTGGAGTTATTGTTGACGAAAAACTTAACTGGAGAAACCATATACAAGCTATTGACAGTAAAGTCAATAAGCAGTGCTGTATCATGTATCACACTCGACAGTCACTCACTCTAACAGCAATGAAAGAAATCTATCATGATATTGTTTACCAACATCTGATACACTGTCACACACTATGGGGGGCCTCTGGCTCTTCAAAAACACAATCCCTGGTTACTGCACAAAAGAGTGTTGTATGGACAATGACCTACTTGAAAAAAACAGATCACACACAAACGAAACATTTGCTAAATTGAAAATGTTAAAATTCGAAGATATTAACACCTACTGCTGTGCCCTCTTTGTTTACAAATCTATCAATCACTTGCTTGACAATAATTATTTCCAGTTCCGGAATAATCAGAGATACAACTTAAGGCACCCAGAGCTACTAAGACCATCCCCCATGCACTCCTTTTAGTCCCAGACCTCCATAAAATATTACTGTGTGAAAGTGTGGAACAACTTCCCCCACCCATCTGAGCGAAGACTACTCTCCCTTCCTTTAAATCATCTCTTCAAAAAAAATCTATTGTCTACGTATTAATTATGCTTGTAACACCTACTACAGTACCTACTTTTATTGTACCATCAAAACCGTTTATCGGAAATTTTCCTGTAAATAGATAAGAAATTACCAGTGCAATAAACATATTTGCCAACTAGACATAATACTGACAGCTCTGTCCTCTTGTTCAACCTTAATACTGTACAACCCATTTTGTACTGCTCCCCCATTACACTTATGTTTTTCAATTCCACTGTATTTTATGTATATGCTTATAATATATATAAAAAAATATAATAAAACTAAGGGAAAGCGTAAGGAACTAGCAAAAGAGAAGAGATAATAAAAGAACGTGGATGACTAGGAATAAGATAAACATTATTTGAAATCAATGATTTAATGTAATTTATGTAAATAATCGAACAAGTAGCGGTGCGTTCAATATGTAGTACAAAGGCCCCTATGCTATACGCCACGAACGAAATACGTCAAAACTGAAAAAAAAAATAAAACCTTGGTCACAACAGTCAAGCAGGGCGGTAAAACGGTACCGCCCTTGCCTGGCAAGCGAGATGTCACGGGTTCGATTCCCGGGCCAGTGGAAAGTTGTTTGGACACACTTCATAGCCTCCCTTGGTCCCTGTTCACCTAGCAGTATTGTAGGTGCCTGTTGTAAATCGAAAGTTGCGAATTCGTATTCAGGGAAAGTTGTTGGAGCTTCCAATAACTTATTGATAAAAACCATTGACTCTTAAGGCTTCTACGCCCTTGACAAAAAAACCTATGACCCTTCAGGCTTCTACGCTCTTAACTCATAAGGCATAAAAGCAAGCATGAACTTAACATGCTTCTCTGTTGGGCGCTGCAAACGCTTCACCTTACACAGGATGTAGGGGGGTGCCCAAAAAAAAAAACAGTCAAGCAGGATTTCAAGCAAAAAATATACAGTAAACAAACAACGGAGCAACGAGTGAGTACCTCCTCTGCACGCGCTTCGCGTAGCCCCAAGAGACGGAAAAAATGAGATTTTTGGTTTTGTTTTTATTTTGTTTTGAAGGGGATTAGCCCAACTGGGCACAGATCACTGACCTGCATCAGCAGCCTGGGAGTTAGTCACAATTTTTGTGGCGCCATAAACATTATGTGAATTGAATGATCGAAAAATGTAATCATCAGAAACAATGATGAGGTGAAAAGATATAACCAACCCATTTTATCCTAAATACACTACCGTTAATTTTGTGTATAGTAAAGTGAGCTACGAGGGTTTCAGTGGTAGAGACACTTACAACATTGTTCTTCATTTTTTTTTATTCTTAGCTGTACTTTTCCTTTATTCATACATAAAAAAAGGTTTGTATATCGATGCTGAAAAATTTATAGGCAGGGAATGAAGGAGTGGCTGGTGTGATCCTCCAGGTAGATCCAAGTTTACAACTATCATAACTTGATGAAATCTTGAACCTACATGAAATTGTGCTGGATGACAGGTTTAATTGAAGGCAGCTGAGACAAATGTTGAACTTCAGTATTCACAATAGATCTTGGCCCGGGGGGTCAGTTGCAGTTGTAGGACGATGCCAACTCTTGATAATTAAGGGTTGAATAAGCGTGAAATATATCAGCGAGTAGGCACTCTGTGGATACTGCCGGAAGTAGATCAAGAAAATTCCTGAGTTGAGAACAGCCTACAATCGACTGGTGTAGTTAATTCATTAAATGCAATGAGAACCTTCCTTTGTAGTACATGGAAAACGTTGTTGGTCAGCAGTTACCAAGCTGGCATGTATAGAGTCTGACCAGGAATAGTGTCAGGCCAGCTCCCAGGATAACTTGAATTGATCTATTGCTCCTAATTCCAATAAATACACAAACAGACACGTCTATTATTTGATATACGATTCATTGTCTTTTTGATATATTCCTTTATAAATTCTAGATAAGTGAATTCAGAATAGAGTTTGTTAGAATTTTTCCCAGCTATATATTTTGAAGGTACCACGGAAAAGAACTGGCACTTGTATCATAAATAGATTGTTAATTAATTGATAGGTGGGTGGCGCTTACAGCATGTACTGACCAACCAAGTGAACCCGGAAATGTGATGAGTTCAGAAGACAAGATAATTTTATGCTCTATATATATATATATATATATATATATATATATATATATATATATATATATATATATATATATATATATATATATATAAGAACATAAAAACATAAGAAAATAAGGAGTCTGCAATAGGCCGGTTGGCCTGTGCAATGTGCATGGCAGCTCCTGTCGAGAGTTACTACAAAGTTGCTAAGCTTGTTCCACTCGTCCACCACCCTATTTGTGAACCAGTTTCTTCCTATCTCCCTCCTAAACCTAAACTTATCCAACTTGAATCCGTTGCTCCGAGTCCTATCCTGCTCGGATATTATAAGAACTTTATCTATATCCCCTTTATTGATTCCTTACACCCACTTAAATACTTCTATCATATCTCCCCGCACTCTTCGTCTTTCTAGGGAATGCAAGTTAAGTTTCTTTAACCTATCCTGATATGGAAGGTTTCTAAGTCCCGGAATAATTTTTGTCATTCTTCGCTGCACCGACTCTAGTGAATTTATATCCATTCTATAATAGGGGCACCAGAACTGAACCGCATAATCGAGGTGCGGCCTGACTAGTGCAAGATATAGTTGCAATAAGACCTCTGCACTCTTGTTACTTACACTTCTAGATATAAAACCCAATACTCTGTTTGCCTTATTTCGAACATTAACACACTGTTTTTTAGGCCGTAGGTCCGGGCTTACAAGTACCCCTAGGTCTCTTTCACAAGTCGACTTCTCTAGGTTGATGTTGTTAAGGCTGTATACATTATAAGTATTTGTTCTTCCAATATTAAGTACGCTGCACTTGCTGGTGTTGAATTTCATTTGCCATTTTTCAGACCACCCCTGCAGTTTTTTAGATCCTCCTGTAATGCATTTGCATCCTGCCCTGAATTAATTTGCCGCCCTATTTTGGTGTCATCCGCAAACTTGCTTATGTCACTGCTGATCCCAGTATCTAGATCGTTTATGTAGATTATGAACAGGAGTGGGCCTAGTACTGACCCCTGGGGAACCCCACTGGTTACACGGCCCCACTCAGATTTAACACCATCTACGCTGACCCTCTGCGTTCTATCGGTGAGCCATGATTTTATCCAATTTATAACTTTCCCCTCGATACTATGAGCCTTAATTTTTCTCAGAAGCCTCTGATGCGGTACTCTGTCAAATGCTTTGCTAAAGTCTAAGTAAATAACATCGTAATTTTCGTCATTATCTACTACCTCGAAGACTTTCCTAAAAAACGTTAGCAGATTTGTTAGACAAGATTTTCCCTTTATAAACCCATGTTGAGAGTCGTAGATTAATTTGCTTTTCTCTAGATGCGATCGGATGCTATCTGCTATAATTGATTCAAGAAATTTCCCCACTACTGACGTCAAACTGATCGGCCGGTAATTTGACGCTGATGCTCTGTCTCCCTTTTTGAATATGGGTACTACATTTGCCTGTTTCCACAAGTCTGGCACAACTCCAGTGTCTAATGATTTTGTAAATAAGTTTACGAGGGGTCCGCTAATTTGTTCCCTATATTGTAGGTGCGACCCTTGATCTCAGCAATTCCTGAGCTGATGAGGTCATATCATCCATTTTGTTGGGACGCACGGTGTGTAATGGACGTGAACGGTTATTGGGTCGTGTAAGCTCACATTGGGACCAGTGCCATATTTTTCCTATAGTGATAATATTGGCGTCTAGTGATGTAAGGGGCGTTGAAGAGTAAATCCAAAGTCATACTTTTCCTGTGCAGTTAATAATGATCTAGTGTTGAAGGGGTGTTGTTGATGATTAATACAAATGCCACCATTACGTGTGCGTCTTTTTAACCCCAATCTCGGGAACACCAGTCCAGGTCACGGTAAATGTTAAAATTATATATCTAAATTTTATTTGTGCTGATTCGTTATTCTGGGTTATGGATGGAAATGCACTTGATGTCACTTTCTCCTTTCATTCACTCACACCGTTGCTTCCTAGACGCCCACCCCCTTCACTCCTAATGTGTCCTGCAATTAATTTTTTCATCTTATTAATCCCCCCCCCCCTCCCCCCCAGTCTCCCTTCTCCCTCGTGCCACCAAACTCTGAGTTATACACCCTTTTTACCAATCATTCGCTTCACATGCCCTTAATCAATACGTACCACCTGAGCAGACCCTGAATTATTCTCTGCCCGAAACGTTTTTCAGTCTCTCTTTTCCCTCTTAGAAGGTGAAGTAAAGTCCCTGAACAGCTGCACACGTTTGTTAGAACAAGGAAACCTAAGCAAGTCATCTTCATAATTTCTAGTTTGTTCCTTCTTCTTGCTTCCATTTGACAAAGCTATCGAAACACGTCTCCAGCTTTGCCTCCTTTGATGCCGGAACTGCTTTTATTCTCCATACGTTTCTCAATTCATATATTATTTCCCTTCCCTTCGATACACTGTGGTTCATTTCACCACTCATCGTTACAATTAACACTTCTGCTCTCAGATGTCTGAAACGCTCCCCAACCTCTATCTTAACACTACTCAAGCTAAAATTAATTTTTCCCTGTCTGCCCTTTCTACTAAATTATTTTCATTTTCACTTCAGTTTGCATTCACTATAAACTTATTCTTAGTACACATTTTTCCAAACTCATAAACCAATTTTTTTTAAATCGCCCAGTATTATTAACAGCAAAATGCAGTTTACTTATCTTCTACAACTCCTGTATGGATCTTTTAACGAAACTTACTCCTCTTCCCATTAGAACATAAAAAACGATGACGAAAATATGCTTGTAATTTTTCGAGACGACTTATGAAAAATATTTTACACAAGGTATAAAAAATATTACATTGGGCATAACTGTAGTGTGTTATGGCAGGCATAGATTAATGTGGTGCAACAGGCGCAAAACAAATGTGTTATAGCAGACGTAAAACGGTGGTCATAAATTGATTTGTTACGACTAACATAAAAAAGAATGTAGATGAACGATAGTGTACAGATTTTAAAACCTGTCGTGGCCAAGTATGCTTGCTGTTACCACTTTTTCACTTTAACTTATATAACAAAATAAACAAAAATACTAGGTCAAACGGTTATAGGCAATACATCCTGCTGAACATAATGGGCACATTTATCATATTCTGCTTAACATTACCAAATGTAACTCATGTCGCTAAGCACATCATGGAAGGCATAGAGGCCACATCCTAGTGGCCCTTATGGTCGTAACTTGAAAAAAACAAAACACGGAAGTGGCCTTGTTCTCGTGACTCAGTCTTAAACGTTGTTATCTATGGTTGAGGGCAGATGAAAACTAAGTCAAAGAAGGGCTGTGGTAGAGGTTGAACAGTTTAAGAATCAGACTGATTAACAGGTATAATCACGTGGGTTATAACAAATCCGGTAGTTTTAACGTGCCAAAGATCCACTCAGATTAAATTAGTTTTGGTGAGTATTGCCAGTCTAATACCCAAGCAACATTCGATTCATAGGTCATAGGATCATATTATACTTATCAGAACGTGTAAGGGAATGCAGAGATCACGGGTCACCTAGTTCCAGTAAAGTAAAAAGATGTTGACTGACCTGTAGCCAGCAGCAGTAAAGCGATCACCATCACTGATATGGACACACCCGTCTCTCTCCGGAGCGTCAACACGATCGTCACCAGCGTGTGTCCACCGCTTGCTCTTAGAGAGTAGTGTACTCATTGCTACATGCTACCTACTCCGTCGCTGATGCGCAGGACCGCCCACATTAGTATCACGTACACAAATGAGACTCAGAATAGCAAAGACTTCAACGTACGTAGAATGGTCTCTTATTATAAGCACCGGAGAGAAGTTTGGTACCACTTGAATTCCAGAAGTAACCTTACACCGCCTTGTCTTCGAGGTGGTGAAAGAGAAGAGCACTAGAGTTGTTGTGTGACCACTTGGCCTACTTTACATCAACTTTTTCTTATTCAGAGTAATGCCCGCTTGGGTTACTAAATTTATGCTTGTTTAATTAGTACATCATTGAATATCGCACTGTACTGTACTGTACATATACAGGTATTTGAGATATATTTTTGAGCTAGAAAGATGAAATTTGGTAACAATAGAGACCAAGACTTGTTCATGTCATGGCATAGGGGCGAGGTAGAATCACTCACAAAAGTTCATGTACACCTCTACAGACAGCTCGTGCTTCACTCAACTGCTTTGCTCTCTTTATAGTGTAAAACTCACAGCCTCACCCGGTGGGGTGAATGCCTATACCAGAATGAATCCCAGTTACGAATGAAGTTTCTTTTCCTGCTCAACTGATGTATAGTGAGTAGGACAGAGCAAACCCTACTTGTATGTATTACAGTCAAACCATGCAATCTGGCATGACACGAAATGACTGAATTCTTTTTAGTCAAATAGCGAAATGAATGTATTAATCTATTTTAACCTAACTTAAGCATACCTAACCTAACCTAACGTAATCTAATCTAACCTTACTAAAGTAACGTAACATAACATAATGTAACGTAACATTACGCTACGTCATATTGCGTTGCATTACGTTAGTTAGGTTAGGTTAGGTTAGGACCTATCCTAACCAATTGAAACATTAGTTTTGCTATTTGATTAAAAAGAATTCAACCATTTTGTGAATTGCCTGATTACACGGTTTGACTGTAACCTGTACAGTATATATCTATGCCATTTACGTAATCATATTACGCTTCTAATCGGCAGGAAGGTGATAATTTATTGCTTGACATATAAATTATTCCTGAAATTTATATTTATTATTATTATTATTAAATTTTCGCCCCCCCCCCGGCCCTGATGTGGGTCAGTGACCTGTGCCCGGGTGGGCTAATGACCGTAAAAAAAACAAAAAACAATGAGCTGCATACCATATAATATGAAATAAGAGTATATGAGTATACCTATATGCGTATCTATAAATCTCTTAAGGAATCCATTTTTAAAGGGTAGTTCCTCTACATATTCCAGTACTCTTACCGACAGAGCCTTTATTATATATTCAAGCTATTTCCACCTGGACACTCAACTGAAATATATAAAGGAACTATTCTTTAACAGTGGTTTCCCGAAGAGATTTTGTTACGACCCTAGGGTAGATCGTTACATAAACAAATCACTTAACAGGTTAGAACCCAACAAGTCAATAAAAATATGAATATTCATAAACTTATTCCCATCACCACATATTATACATAAAATAAAATAAATAACAATAATAATACGACAAATGCCAACTAACAAAACACCAGAGAGAGGGTATATTACTTAACTTAAGGCAGCTGTGCCTAGACCGACTACCAGCCGTTTTTTTTTTTTAGTTTAACAAATTTATTGGCAGAGCTTGTAGTACAGTTTGCCTATTCCGAGTAATTCAGTCAGGTCTTGACACTGAGGGTGATATCACTTCTCACTGTCACGCAGGACAGAGGTTCACACACAAAGAAATACATCATATTCATTAACAACTATAAATGTATATAGGTCAGGTTCATATGGATAATGTCACTGTTCACTGCCATGCAGGACAGAGGTTCGTACACAAAGAGTTGCATCATATTCATTGACAGTACATATACATATATGTACACACACACACACACACATATACATACATATACGTATATACATACACATATACATGTACACGTACATATACATGCACACACGCACACATACATACATATACGTCGGTCAGATTCATGTGGGTAATGTCACTTTTCACTGCCATACAGGACAGAGGTTCGTACACAAAGAATGCATCATATTCATTGACACTATATATAGGTCAGATTCATGTGGGTAATGCCACTGTTCACTGCCACGCAGGACAGAGGTTCGTACACAAAGAAGGAAATACATCACATTCACCAGCAGCATATATGGGTCAGTGGATCACATACATTGGAGTCATATTCTAATTGAAGACTAATCAGTGTGGGCTAGCAAATTTGGGATAAACAGCAAGAATGTCCTCAAGCACACCTGATTCAATGAAGTAATTACATAGTTCAAGATACAGTAAGTCAGGTGGCCTGAAGTCTTTGACAGTGTCACATTCAATAATATAGTGTTCAAGTGTATGCTTTAAAGGTTTATCACAAAGTTTACATGCTGAGTGTTCCGGTATGGGTACAGCGTTACTAACTTGCCAGATGTGTCTGTATCCTAGCCTAATTCTGGCCACGACTACATCACATTGTCTGGTTCTGTCCTTATGCTGGCCATACCGGTACCTCTTGTTACAAAATTTGTCATATTTACTAATGCTACAACTGTCAGGTCTCTCTGCATTTCTCACTTCTTCTAGATCAGAGTTCATGATTCTGACTTGAATGTTTTTAATTACGGCATTGGACAGACCAAGGTCGCGGTCAACATTTTCTTTCTTACATGCCTCATTGGCCAGTCTATCAGCACGGTCATGATACCTGATTCCAACATGGGACGGAATCCACACAAGTTCGATACGAAAGTTGTTCTCATTGGCAGTTTTCACATTCCTTTTAATGTCACATGCAACTTTAGACATAGAACCTGACGGGCTGTTCATTGATTTCAAAGCACTTTGAGAGTCACAGAATATCACCCCACCTCCATTTTCTTTGAGGTAGTCTGTGGCTAAGTAGATTCCAGTTAGTTCAGTTTGTGTTGTGCTGGCCCAGTTGTTCAGCCTTTGTTTGTTTGACACTATCATCTCTTTTTCTTTATATATTACAATTGCACAGCCTGTTCTACCTGAGTTTGTCTGCACAGAACCATCAGTAAAAGCATAACATTCACTTGATTTAATACTCTCTATGTGTCTGTTAATAGTTTCTAGTGTGACACATCTCACCACATCGGTGTTTAACATTTGCTTACTACCAACAGGAGTGTAATTAATAGGAACTGATATGTCCAGCCAAGGAGGAATGGCATTAATAGGTTCGTCTGGGGTGATTGGGACATTCAGTTTCAGGAGATCTGCAACACTTTTATGAAGCCACGCCCCAAAGAGAGTCTTTTGTGAAAGGTTGGCGAGATGGTCGGGATTACTTAGATAGAACATCAACTCAGTTTGAGTTGTAGTTTGAGAACTATTGTTCTTCAAAACTTTGACACAAAACATGGTATTAAGTAGGCTATCCTCTCAGATAGGGAGGGCAGTCCGAGCTCTTTCCTCATGTTTACAATTCTGGTTGATTTTGGGCAACCTATGATTATGCGCATGGCTTCATTTTGCACTACCTCAAGGCTGTTGAGTTGTTTAGGCGGAATAGTCACAAGATGGAGAGCATGATAGTCAACTACAGAACGAATGAAGTGAAGATAGAAAGTACGAGCATAGGTGATGTTAATTCCATAGCCCTTGCCAACAAGGGTTCTAAGGGGTTTAATGCGCTGCATTAGTTTGTCATGAAGGTTGCTGACAAAGTTTGCATCATTCACACAAATTCCAAGATATTTATAAGAGCTACATAGTTCCAAGGGCATGCTGTTAATGTTATAGTCAAGAGGCAGAAGGTGAGCAGGACGAGGATTGAGGACCCTCGTCTTGTCAACAGATATTATGAGACCGCATTCAACAGTTCTCCGAACAAATACATCCAGCAAGGCTTGGAGCCTGAGTTTGGTTTGTGTCATAATGCAGATATCATCAGCATAGCATATTACGGCTTCGTTTGGCTGAACTGGAATGTCAGCAATAAGCTTGTGCATCAGTATATTAAAGAGCATAGGACTTAACACTCCTCCCTGAGGCGTGCCCAGCTCAAATGATCTCATTCTGGTACTTTTAACTCCCCTAAACAGAACACTGGCATACCTGTTGGACAGATAACCCCTTATCCATGTCAGGAGGTTACCTTGTATGCCAAAATTAGCTAGTTGCTCAAGTATAATGTCTCTATTAGCTACATCAAAGGCTGTTTGTGTCTTATCTTTTGAGTGAACAAGATATTCTGCAAAGCATGTCTGTGTGCTACGCCCGGGCATGAACCCGTACAGATTAGGGGCGAGTTTGTCTTTGACTTGAAACATGAGACGGTTTAGAACAACTCTTTCAAGGACTTTACACATACAGGATGTAAGTGAAATTGGCCTGAAGTTTGGAGAATTAGCTTTAGGGATTGGAACTATGTTTCCATGAGTCCATGTCTTAGGCAGAATACCCTGTGTGAGGCTCATTTGATACAGGTCAAGCAGTGGATGGTTAGGGATCTCATTCAACAATCTCAGGGTGTTATAGGTTATGCCATCCTCACCAGGGGAGGATGACTCACCTTTCATTAGTGCTGTTGTTAGTTCGTGGTGCGTTATAGGAAACTGGTCGGTAAGGTCTGGTGAGGAACAGGCTATTTCAATATTGAAACCCCTATTAATGTGTGAGGTGTTAAGATATTGTTGTATGTCAGGAGGCAGGGAAGTGATTCGTGACACACTAGACCATTGGTCTAATAGCATGTCAGCATATTCTGCAGGGCTGTGATGAAGCTGGACTGGGGTGGGTGACTTGGTAATGGCTCTAATTTTCTTCCACATTTCTGCTAGTGGTTGTTCTATTAATCCCCTGTAAGAATTGTTCCCAATAGGTGTTTCTCACCTGACCTTTGAGTTCACGAAATTCTCTGTTAGCTTTGAGGAATGCCAAAAGGTTATCACTAGTTTTATTTTGCTTATAAGTGTTGGCAAGCTGTTTTACATTATCTCCTTCTTTGGTGAGGATGGGGTCATGTGTCCACAGAGGTGGTTTAGTGCTGCCCCCTTCCTCCTTGACTTAACCCAGGTGGTATAATATGTGGTAATGACATTTACAAGATCACAGCAAAATTCATCCACTGACCCAGGTGTATATCCAGCATACCATCTTTGGATGTAGGCCTTGAAGTGCAGTTTAAGATTATCTGGGATATTAATTCTGAGCTTAGGATGGGGTTCACACTTGACATCAGCAACAGTGTATTCAGTAAGTATTGCATAATGATCACTGACAAGGTAGTCTGAGATGACCTTAGCCTTGACATTACTGTCTACTAGGTTATACCCAATCACATAATCAAGTCTGCCCCCCATCAGATGTGTCACTTTGTCTGTGTCGTATACAGTGATATTATGATTATTGATGTAATTCACGAACACCCTCCCATTAGAGTTACACTGGACATCACCGAGTCACCGACGTCACCTCTCTACGGCCAAATACTGACGTAACATATCCTGATTGGCCAAAACGTAAACTTTATATAAATTACCTTACTGACTTTAATTCCACTTATCTAACCTATATATAAATATAATATAATCAAATATATACACTCAAACATGATACAATAAATACACAATCTAATGAACAAAGTTAATGCTTAAATAAGGAATCATTCAGTGTGGGCGAGTAATGAGCGAAACTGCTCGAGCTAACCACACACCATCCGAACCAACGTATTTCATACAAAAAATAGAAATTTATGGCGGACACTCGTAACAGATTTACATATATGCTCATATAGGCAAAACTCTTAACGATTTTTGGTCCCTCACAACCTCAAATCCACACCGCTCCTAAATATTCTTTATATTTCACCATTCCTTACACAAGCCCACTCAGTTCCACCCTTAGAAACAAACTTAAGAACCTTCTCAATTAATTCTATCCCCAAATTTCTCTTAGACTACTCTTCAAGCTCAGAGTTCAATTAAAAAAATTCTTTAAAATTAAAGACACCATACCCACACACCTGCAATCCTCAGTTGTTCATCAATTTATGTGTGCTAGCTGTAGGAAAGAATATATACTTAAAACAAAAAGACATTTGATAACTCGCATCCATGAGCACTTCGGCCGTTCCGTCGGAACAGGCCAGTTAATCATACAACCACCAATTCAGCTATCCATAACGACGCCTATCAACTTGACCACCCGTTCTCGTAGTCTGAATTCTTAGTTCGTGACAGGAGGAACTATGAGACAGACCTCCTCATATTGGAAGCCGTGTATCAATACAAAGTAAAGCCATCCATTTTTGATATGGCTTCCTGTGGACTGTTGAGTTTTTCTCACTCAGGCTGTATGTTTTAGTTTGCTCTGATTTTTGTTTTGCATATTAATCTCCCGTGATTTTAATGTTTTAATTTGTAATGCTATGTTACTTTGAAAAGTTTTTCGGAAAGTTAACTTTAGAATAATGATTCGTTTTTCTTGCACAATATATTATTGCCTGTATTTTTTACAACGTTTCGTCTGTATTTTAAGCTCAAATGATGGAAAATGATTTTCCGAAACTTTAGTATTTTAAGAATCCCAACTTAGTCAATATGTTGTGTTTTCCCTGGTTCTTCTCTTCATTAAAACGAAACTATGCTTTCCACGGAACAAAAGTCCATCCCTGAAGTTATTTATTTATATAAATATATATATATATATTCTTTCCTTGTGGTTATCAGCATATATATATATATATATATATATATATATATATATATATATATATATATATATATATATATATATATATATATATATATATATAATTCTTTATACTGTATGTGATCTATATTCTTTTAGATATATAGCGTCATACCCTAGCATACTATATATATATATATATATATACACAATTGGTTGCATTTATAAAGTTCCTTGCAAGGAATGTAATATGTTTTACTTAGGCCAGACAGGTAAAGATCTTGTAACTAGACTTAAACAACATATATATAGTGTTAGGACAGGCCAGGAATCCAATGCTCTGTTTGCTCATTTGAGGGATAACAAGCATTGCATTGACTGGGATAATGCCTCCTCAGTATTACCTTGTAATTCAATTGATTGTAGGAACATCATAGAATCTAGTCTCATTTGTTTAACAGTGCATGAGTTTTTAAATGCCACATTGACGTTCCAGGTTTTTAGTTGTAAAGGAATTTGAGAGAAATTTTTGTGAAATGGTAATATTAAGATATTCTTATGGTCATGGGTGGGCTTGGGATCAGTTCTATAAAAAGATTTCTTAGTATTGTTCAGGCATTTGTCTATGAAAGATCTAGGGTATTTAAGGTTTGAGCCAATATTATAGATATATTTATATTCCTCATCAATGAATTCCGGGCTGCAAATTCTCAAAGCACGTAAAAACATTGTTGAAAATACTGACTGTTTGACTCTATTATGGTGGGCAGAATAATAACGAATGTATGAACACACATTAGTAGGTTTTCTATAAATACTGAACTTAAAAGTGTTACCTATTCTGTGTATCAGACAGTCTAGGAATGGCAATTTACAGTCTTGCTCTAATTCCACAGTGAATTTGATCGAGGGGGCTAAGTTGTTAAGTTGTGGCAGGAAAGCGTTTAGGTCCTCATTACATGGCCAGAGACATAATACATCATCAACATATCTAAACCAGACTGCTGAAGGTGGTAAAATATTACTTAATAGTTTTTTTTCAAAGAATTCCATATATAGGTTGCTTAATACAAGTGAGAGTGGATTACCCATTGCCATACCAAATTTTTGAGCATAATATTCTCCATTGAATTCAAATTTACAATCCTTAATACATAGTTTGATGAGTTCGATGAAGTCGTCTTTCGAGACGGGCAATGAAATATTATCCAGGGAATCTATGAGGAACTCTAGTAAATCATCAACTGGAACCTTTGTAAGGAGTGATGTTACATCAAAACTGACCAGTTTAAAATCATAATTAATGTGTAAGTTATTGAGTTTACCAACCAAATCCATATTATTCTTGATATTAGAGTTAGAAATGTTGCCAACCAGGGGATTTAGTAAAGAAACTAACCATTTAGATAGTTTATAAGAGATTGACCCAACTGAGCTAATGATGGGTCTTGCTGGGTTATTAGTCTTGTGGGTCTTGATTACACCGTACATGTATGGCAGTGGAGGGGACGTTGAAGTAAGATGTTTAATGAGAGTAGCTTTGCCTCTCAATAGAGACTTCAGTTTTTTGTTGAACTGGGTGTTAACAGTGTTGAGAGGATTATTCATGAGTTTAGAGTATGTTGTAGTATCACATAAAAGGTCATTCATTTTAGAGATATAATCATCTTTGTTTAAAATCACTACTGTGTTGGCTTTGTCTGCTTTAGTGACATGTAGATCCTTATTTTTCTTCAGGGCTTGGATTGCTTTGGTGAATCTTTCTGGACAGTTTGGAATACAAGGCTTGGACATAGATGCATACACAACACCTTTACACATGTTCACTTCTTCACTTGTCAAATTACTGAATTTCTCCAAATTGCAAAATGCTCTGGCTATGTCAACACTGTCGACTCCCTTGTTAGAACCATCAAAACTTAAACCATAGCCGAGGGCACACAAGGTATCATTGTCCCCACCTTGGTTCATACAACACCACATCTCTTCAGTCAGTTAGTGAAAACTCTTACTAACGGGAAAATAGAACCCCCCCCTCAGCTGGGCAGGGTTCACCTGCTCACGGTCACTCTCTTCCTGTCCATGGAGTACTAAGAGTAAACTGGGTGCAGCCTGAGTGAATGAAAGGTCACACAATGAGACCAGGAGTCTAGTGGGTACATAGAGACATTTATCTCCCCAGTATATGTGATCGAATTAACCAAGTCCAGGTGTGAGATCAACGTTCCTCATGGTTGATTGCACACGTGGGATGTAAGAGTTCCTCTCCAAAAGTTGTGAAAGGCTGTTAGTACCTTAAACGTACGGGTGCATTCGGAACCTATGTGTGAAGCATGTTACGGATGTTGGTGGAGAAAAACATTCATAACTCCTGAAATCTAGAGAGAGTAATGAAAAAACAGCGGAGCACCCGCCTGCCTGATGGGTCATGATTGATTTTCTCAGTTTCTTGTAAATGCCTGCCACTTGGCAGGTTAGTAGTTACAACCTTCGGGTTCTAGGACAGTTAGGATTATAGTATTTTGTGGGTCATCCCAGACAGGCTATGAGTGATCCATGTTCTTGTGTAGTATGACTAAAATCGGGATTTCTATTTCTCAGTGAAAGCTATTATTTTGTCAGATGCCCTTAAGGCATTTGGTCAGTCTCCTCTTTGAACTTTTTTTGATATGAGAAACTGTATCTTCAGAGTGTGTATTGTGTAAAAAAAAATTTATGTTATGTGTGTAACCCCATTTTTATGCTTTTTCTTTATTATTACATTATTTTCCTATGTATGTATAATTACCTGTATTGTGTTTCCCTATGCCAAGTTGTCAATGAAAATAGATTGTTTTTTTAGCTACCGTGTATCCCATGTATGGAACCATTGTGTTTCTATTTTGTATGCTTTTGTACCAGATGCCTGTAATAATCCTGATGTGATGTTACGAGTGTATGAAGTGAGAAATCGTGACGAAAGGTAACAGTTGTTTAAAGAATCTGTGTAACTACTGTACATGTTTAGCGAACGTTACCTCATAATAAGAATCTTGGGAAAAGGGGGAGCTTTGTCATGGTCACGTTGACTGCTAGTCTGTTTAACTATGATTCTTATTAAACTCCACGACCGCAAAACAT
>NW_024733126.1:452491-572491 GCF_018991925.1 Homarus americanus | reverse complement strand
CTACCGATAGGTGGCGGTTATTGTTTGCAAAATTTGAGGTTGCATTATCGCCTCAGGGGCTATTCTAGATACTGCACATGATATTACCATAATCACTGTATATATGTGTCATCAGTTCTCTGGTATAGAAACTGTTATCGCCGCTGGCTTCAGCTACAGTGCTGGCGTGTGATGCCATTAAATCTTTCGACCTGTGACCACGCCAGATGTAGAAGTGCTTACAGACAAGTCCTGGTTCTGCTGAGTGGACTGTCTTAGACTGGTGGCAGTGGCTGCCCGCCCCTCCATGAGACAGATCGCCCTCTCTAGTGATGCTGTGAAGACCGGCCTTCTCCTGTCCGAGAATTTGTGCTGGGACGATTTACGTAATACTGTTTTCTCTTGGAACACCATACTGATCTGTATTGACCCGCACTTGTAAGTACAGCCTAAGTGATGACATACCCCTCGATACGGAAATATTGTTGACTAATTACGCCTACTCGTTTCTGCCTAACCTGGAGTAATAAGACAATGCAGAATGAAGCGAAGCTAAGATTAATAGAGTTATGAACTTTGTGTTATGTCAGTATGTTTAGTAAATTGTAATTAAGATAAAATTGTGTGAGACTAACTAATTATGTATCAGATGGATCACCTTGTAATATTATGAACGCCTTCTCCTCTGCAGGTTTTGACCACATCAATAAATATTAAATCGTCCCAGCACAAATTCTCGGACAGGAGAAGGCTGGTCTTCACAGCATCACCAGAGAGGGCGATCTGTCTCATGGAGGGGCGGGCAGCCACCGCCACCAGTCTAAGACAGTCCACTTAGCAGAACCAGGACTTGTCTGTAAACACTTCTACATCTGGCGAGGTCACAGGTCGAAAGATTTAATGGCATC
This sequence comes from Homarus americanus, assembly GCF_018991925.1. Classification (NCBI taxonomy): domain Eukaryota; kingdom Metazoa; phylum Arthropoda; class Malacostraca; order Decapoda; family Nephropidae; genus Homarus; species Homarus americanus. The sequence continues at coordinate 571,604 of NW_024733126.1, read as the reverse complement.
ACACGCCAGCACTGTAGCTGAAGCCAGCGGCGATAACAGAAACTTTGGTCGTGGCGGGAGGTGTAAAGATTGTTTATCAGACCATAGCTTACAGCCCAGAGAAAACGACATATATAGCAGAGACCGGATGCGCAGGTGTACACCCGCATAAGTTGATCCATCCTACAGCAACCTATGAGATTAAGACTTGACCCAGCAGAGGTCATGGTCACAATACTCCAGATTTCTCACAGCCGCGTGATTAGTCAAACTGGCGTCATGACCGTGTTACAGTATCTCAAGAAACTGCCCTCCAGTCCGCATCATGCACCTGATCAAACATAGCTGTCTCGACACACCCAGATTAGTGTTAATTAATGACGACGTCTGCCGGCCTGACACCGCCAATATAGGGAGCTGACTGCTTCTTCCAAGAGACAGACAGGGAGAGACAGACGGAGTCACACTCGTCACAAGTTAAGGTTAGGAGTGGGACTTCCCTCCCCACCACCGAGTCCCCAGCTAGCAGAGTCCCCCACAGGAGACAGAGTCCAGCATCCGCCGGGACCACTCTCTTCAGCAGCACCTGCAGACAGATTCCCCAGATTCTGGGCCTCCCTCAGGTCACACTTGAGTCATTGCCAGAGCGATCCATAGGGTGATTTACTTATGGTGGTAAGTGTATCCATTTCATGTTTGTGTTCGGGAGGCATTGTCTAGTAACGTCGATATATTTATTAATGTGTCCATGTCTTTCAGTTAACTAATAAATCGCCGTAGCAGGTAGTAGACAGGTATCAAACAGGGATGTACTACCGCCTGGGAAGATATTGGAAGCATAATGTGTTGTCTAATGGTAGACCCTGCTGCCATATGGCATCACAAAAATTGTGACGAAGTTCCAGGTTCCTGATCTGACTTTCTGCCTCATTTACACACAATTGCAGGGTTTTAATTGTTAATATTATTATTATTATTATTATATTATCGCCTTCCGGTTCCTGATGTGGGGTCAGTGATCTATGCCCGGGTGGGCTAATCCCCCCCCACCCACCAAAAAATAGAATTGGTGTTTAGAAGATTTTCCTAAGAATATATATTAACAGTTAAATAACTAATCAACCATGCTACCAAACTTTCCTCACTGTACAATCCAACAAACATAAATTCTTACTTTACGTATATATCCTACAGTCACCCTCATTACAGCCTACTCCTCCTCAGCAAGTGTGCTGCACACAACCTCACTATCAGTAATATCTTGTTTGTGCAGTCCGACTAGTTTAAGAGTTCGTGGCAACACCCATGATCCAAAACTACATTATTGTCACAGAAGGAGATCGTCGAGATGTCCTTATCACCCAATATATGCATGGCTCATACCACTGCGACACTGATCATCGGCTTGTCCCAGCCAAACTCTTTCTTCATGTCTCCCCAAAATGGGTTTAACACATAGCATCTGGAGGATCCAGCAGTAGCACATGCTTTCAGAGAGCAGCTCGAACATGGGCTGATAAACAGCCTGAAAACAAACAACCCAAATCCAAGGGCCGAATGGGGTATCCTCGATACTGTCATAATAAACACCTGCAGAGAGGCCCTCGGCCAGGTTGAAAGAATACACCAGGACTAGTTTGAGGAAAATGAGCAGGAACTCAGTGTACTTGTTGATGATAAACGTGCTGCTTTAACTGACTGGCAGAACAACCCTCAATCTCGGACCAAAGCTGATACCTTCCACAAGAAGAAAGCGGTGGCCCAGTGTGAACTTCACAATCTAAAAAACAACTTGTTTAAAAATAAAGCATGTGAAATGCAAAAACTTGCAAACCAGCACAGGATGTGCGAATTTTTTAATTCCATAAAAATATTTTATAAGACAATCACTAATGGGGCAGCCCCCCCCCCCCCCTGTTCATCCGACGGAAACTCCCTAAGTCTAGTCAGAGAAGGCACCCATCAGTGCTTGAACGAGCACTACCATTCGCTGCTCAACCGAAACACTGATGTGGATGTCTTGACTACCCAGTAGGTCCCTCAGTATCCAGAGCTGACCCACCTCAGCTAGCTTCCATTGTTGGATGAGGTGGCTACTGTCATCAAACATATAGAAAATAACAAAACCTCAGGACCTGAATGGAATGCCAGCTGAGGTGTATGTGTATATATAAATATATATATATATATATATATATATATATATATATATATATATATATATATATATATATATATATATATATATATATATATATATATATATATATATATATATATATATACACACACACACACACACACATGCTGATAACCACAAGGAAAAAGAAAACACGAAGTTCCCAAGTGCTTTCGTGTAATTCACATCTTCAGGGGTGAGTACAGACTAAGTAGAAGTACAAAACAAGGTGTATATATACAGAGTAAATCATTGTAGGTGCGCACGTGATCCAGATATATATGCTGATAACCACAAGGAAAAAGAAACGAACGGTAAAGATCTTGTAACTAGACTTAAACAACATAAATATAGTGTTAGGACAGGCCAGGAATCCAATGCTCTGTTTGTTTATTTGAGGGATAATAAGCATTGCATTGACTGGGATAATGCCTCCTCATATTACCTTGTAATTCAATTGACAGTAGGAACATTATAGAATCCAGTCTCATTAAACATACCGAATCCGTCAACATGAATTTGAGTAATGGTATGTACAAACTGGATAATTTCGTAATTAAGAAGATTTGTAACCAGGTGAGAAGGTTGGGTCATCTTACCCTCTGACCTGACTACCGACTGCTGCGGTGCTTTTTGAAGATATAGTAGGGTCATTACCTAATACCTGACCATTGTGGACTTGATCTCACCCTCCTCTGTATATATATACCTTGTTATGTACTTCTCCTTAGTCTATACTCACCCCTGAAGATGTGAATTACACAGCGCTTTGTTTATATATATATATATATATATATATATATATATATATATATATATATATATATATATATATATATATATATATATATATATATATATATATATATATATATATATATATATATATATATATATATATATATATATATATATATGCTCGTTGAACAGGCTTTGTTTGAAATATAACAGAGTCTAGGATTGCTTTTCGTGTCCTGGTGGCCGAGAGGTAGCGTTCCCTGGTCACAATTATAAGATCATGGCTTCGAATTCTGGCTGGGTGAGGTGTTGATTATAAGTAGTAGTCCGCGTGCTTTATTGGGCTAATGAAATATATATGGATCCTCGTGTTTCGAAGCGGGATTTGGTAAAACGTTGCTCTGATCACCTAAGCGGCACGGGTGGTCCCCATTAGAGGTTCACGGCGCCATAAGCTCGTTGAACAGGCTTTTTGTGAAATATAACAGAGTCTAGGACTGCTTTTAGTGTCCTGGTGGCCCAGAGGTAGCGTTTCCCGGTCACAATTATAAGATCATTGGGTTTGAATCCTGGCGGGGTGTTGAGGTGTTGATTATATGTAGAAGTCCGCGTGCTTTATTAGGCTAATGAAATATATATATATATATATATATATATATATATATATATATATATATATATATATATATATATATATATATATATATATATATATATATTTCATGTAGATCCACAATAAAAACTTGGATAAGATAAATCTTGATAAAATCACACGGGAAGAGGGAAACAACGGAGCACCTTAGCTTTCGTCTTTATTCAACACATCTTCAGAGGTAACTGGATTACATGGACAGAGAGAGGCTTAAATATACAGGGTGACCTTAAAAACATGAGGTCAGGTCATAATGATGTCATCCACTAATCCCCACACCAACACACACGTAGAGGAGCTTAAGAGAAGGGGGGTGACGTGACTAGTCAGGTCAGGTCAAAAATAAGGGACCCACTAAATAATTATCTTACATCTAGATCAAAGGTTTTCAAAGCATTTTTAACCTTGGGCCACTGACAAATAAATTTATGTAACATATTATCAGTTTTGAACTGACCATCACTAAGGTTTATTGATTTTAATTCCTTAATCAAACTAGCTTCAACCAGAAGTCTTTCTGTGACACAAGATGATTTAAATACTTCTAAGCTTTTTTCCCAAGCAATGGGATGATTATTATTCCTAACATGAACGAACAAGGCACTGCTTTCAGATGCTGTTCTGTACTTATTGTGCTCCGTTGTTTCCATTTTCCGATATTGATTTTATCAAGATTTATATTATATATATTTTCATTATATATTTATATGAAATATATATATATATATATATATATATATATATATATATATATATATATATATATATATGTATATATATATATATATATATATATATATATATATATATATATATATATATATATATATATATATATATATATATATATATATATATATATATATATATATTAGGACGTGACCGTTGCCCTCCAAAAATAAAAAAATGGTCCTACAATGCTGTTCAAAGTTTTAGTGTTGAGTATTTATCTAGGAAACACCCTTGTAAATTTTTTGAAGATCGGCGCATGTTTGAGCTAGCACCGTCGGCTTTACAAAATAACAAGGAATATTATTATCTAATGAACAAATTTAGTGGAATTTCTTTTATTATACTTATAAGATATACTAACACTAAGCTAATGATCGATCATATCAATCTTAATACCCCTAAAACAATATTATAGATTAGTACGAAATACAATAATCCCAATAATTTCATTTCTAGGTTCAAGACCCATTTCTCTCAACTGGCGTACAATGAAAAAATGAAATACTACTACCCCGCAATGCCTGGAGTGTTTGAGGAGCGCCAGCAGGAGATGGCTGACTTCTTCCGTGAATCTCTAGCCCAACCATTTACACGTGGTGACTACAAGGAGCTGGTAGAGCTTTGTCTGCTGCTTGTAACTAAAGGCTCCGAGCCAGTGAACTTCACGATGGTATACCCCTGCGCACTTCACAAAGCAAGGTGGATGGCTAAACTGCTCTATACCCTCAAGGTTGTTCTTTTGTCAGGCCAGATGAAAGAGCAGTTTCCCAAAGCCGACGTTGTGACTAAAAGTCAAATCAGCAAGTTAGAACGGTTTGCTGTGTTCACAGTCGCTGTTTATGTCCCATGGTGGATTGTTTGCCCCGTTCCAGCAAGTGTGCCACTGAATGACTTGAATTTGGTCAAAACCTTTGCTGAACTTGCCCCATATGATGCCACAATAGTTGACAAAGCACATGTGGCACTCGGTAGACACATAAGAACATAAGAAAATAAGGAGTCTGCAATAGGCCGGTTGGCCCCACTGGCTTTGTTCTCATCCCAAGTACAAGAAAGGACAAAAGAGGAGATGAGGAAGGCCCTTCTTTGCCATGAAGGCACTGAAGTTACTAAGAGAGTGGGGCTCAATCATGGGGGCTATGGAAAGCCATATCTTCCCCTGTCCCAGAAAGTGGCACTGCCCTGGTGGACCTCAAGCCGGTTCTTCACCATTTTAGGCATGCCCTATCAGTTTCTCCACAGTCCAGGCAGTGAATGGGTGGATCATGACGACTACCTGAACATGAAACAGGTTGTGGACAAGCTTCAGGTCGTCAATGAGGCTGCAGAACGTGGTGTAAAACTTTACCATGACTTTCTTCATGTTGCCAGGGATGAGGAGCGCTTTCAAGAAGTCCTTCAAGTAGTTGAAAATGACAGACTCCACGTTCCTAATCAGCGCAAACGATCATCTGCTTCCGAACAGAAATCATGGTTTCTTGCTCTAGAGAAATAATACCTTGTGAATATATGATAAAACCCCTTAATGTACTATGAGAGAATAAGAATGATTAACTTTTTTGTGTTAGTGATAACAGCTTTTAATTAAGACAGGCAAATGATTTGTGTTAATATCCCTTATGATGGTTGTGTAATCTCATATATAGGCGCGTATGCCGTATAAGCAAAATCGCTATTTTTCAAATTGCTGGTGCTCACTCAAATATGCATGAATCTTCAAAAAATTGCACGGGGGTATTTTTTATGTCAATATGCAACACCAAAATTTTGAACAGCATTGTAGGACAAAGTTGGGGCAACTGTCACACCCTAATATATACACACATATATATATATATATATATATATATATATATATATATATATATATATATATATATATATATATATATATATATATATATATATATATATATATATATATATATATATATATACTGTATTTTGTGACAGGTCGTACTGACAACCATTATGCGAATCCATCACTCAGCATTTCGTCAACAAGGTCCCCAGGAGGGGATGGCAAAAGTGAGGATAGGAGTAGTATACTACCCTGTTCTTTTGATGCTATAGTTTTATGGTCAATAAAGTATTTAAATTTAAATTAAAATTTCTCAACAAGGTACTCATGAAATATCCCGGAGTCATAACACCAATGAACATATTGCTGCACACACTCCTAAAAACATGAAACATTTGCGTACTAGTGTTGTAGCCAACAAGGAACCACTCATGATTTATCCGAGGGACAGGTTCACTAGCCTGTCTTACTAAAAGCTACCATCCCGGAAAGACATGCACAGCAACACTAGTCTAATTGTGGATATCGTACTCCTATGACACAATATATATTTCACCACATGTTCCGGGTGTATGATCAACAAAATTGGATCGTTGAAGGTACACCGGGATTTAGTCAAGCACGACAAATAGAGTATCCCAACAACCAACTGTTCATGAAATGGAATTCTCTTATTAATGCTTAGCACAGTTATTCTTAAGTCATGAATTCCACTAGTAATTACTCTAGACGCTCTGTAATACCACCACAATAAATTATTCAGTAGAGATACATGCGAACACCCACATAATAAAGTCCACGTATTGTCATACAGGGGCCATTGCTTCCGTTAAGTAGGGATAAATTACTTAAATTTACTCAACAAATATTGAATGATAAGTGAAAGTGACGGAGGTAATACTTACGAAGCTTGTCAGGTCACACTGCCAAACCCAGTGGTACGTGGCTTCAGCCAAAGTGGTCTGAAGTTACTTAGTTAATTTCTTAATAACAAGGTTGCTAGTTAAAATTAGGATCATTATCTAAGTGTGAGTCCATTACATCCCCAATTCACTAAACTTAAGCCCTCTTCTGACCCTCTCATATACTGTACATGGAAGCTCGGAAAAGTGACCTCGCGTGACCCTCCTCACTCAAGTTACTTCACTTATGCAGTCAGTGCATAAATTATTACAGTTGATATGGCCTGAGTCTAATAACTTTTCCCATAGCACTAACAGGTAGGTCTAGTTATCATCTACTTAGGAGATAATGCGTCCAGCCAAAGTAACGCACAGGGGACTCGTCACCTACCTTTACACTACGTGTGCACCTGTATGCTACCCCAGGCAAGAATCAGGAAAATCGCCCAACCAGCCAGTCAGTTAGCTCGCCAGCCAGTTAGTTAGCTCACCAGCCACCAGTCAGCTAACCAGCCAGTCACTTAGCTCACCGGGCAAGTAACGTCATGGATTAATTAAATATAAATTTTATTGTGTTGTTTATAAGTATTTTATTCATTACTTATAAATTGCCTTGCAAACCAAAACACTTTATTTTTATTTAAATGTGCTACATGTTCTACAATAATTAATTACATTAAATTGAATGGCTATGCTACTTTTATTGTTTTACAATTGCATTTACTTGTTAAATATTTTTTATCAGTTTAGGCAGCACATGTAAGAACTATTGACAGAGAACATGAACATCATGAAATTAAAAAGGCATATTGTACATGCAAAAATAATTATGCTCATGACAACCAAAAGCAGCAACACTTAAAGCCTAACATAAACACGTGCACAACAATTACTTATACACATTCTAAAATACCCCAAATAAAAAGAAAAGAAAAGCATTCATGCATAAATTGCTGAGGAAAATAACTACTATATTATATGCACAAGCAAAAAGCAGCCATGAAAAACAAAATTGCGTAAGACAAGCACAAAAAATAAATTAAAAAGTAGCTGCTGGGTGTTCAGCATACTGTTCCATGACTAAACCCCAACGGGGTTGTCATTTATCAACACTAATCTAACCTAACCTAACCTAACCTAACCTAACCTAAACATAAAAGTGTTTTATTTTATATTTTATATATGAGACTGGGGTTTTGTCCGTTGAGGTTTTATCCGGTCACCTCAGCATACACCCAATCTATGCCTGGAAAATGCGAGAAGCAGCATCAGAGATGTGGCGCTGTTCCTTTTAAACGCGTTTATATTCTGCTAACTGGCAACTCAGTCATGCCCCAGACATGCCAGAAAGGCTAATTACGCAATGACAGAAATTACAAGGGCCCTCTATGGGTATACGATGAGATCTTGGAGATCAGGAACTTGACATTTTCTTTTAAGGAGATTAATGACTTTCAAACAAGCTAACTCACACTAATTAAACTACAAGCATCAGATTCTCTGATATCTGGGGGAATTAAAATGATCTAATTTCAGTAGTACTTTTAAACTCTTGGATATCCCCAAGGGCGAGATTAGCACTTCATCATTCTTGCTGACAGACTCAATACTCACTGATATGACAATTTTTACTAACTATATATGTAGTTGAAGCTTTCAACATCACTCAAAAGGAATTTTGAATGTTTCATCTGTACTCAAACATATTTAATCTAATATAATAGTACGGGGGTCTCACTCAATTTCAAATCTACGAACATGGTGTGAGCTCTGAAAAAATAACATAGTCTCGGAGATAAGTGAAATTTAGAGAAAACGGAGAGCGCAGTTGGGGGACTCAATACATGTTTTATGGGCTATTGAGTGTAATATGAATCGTCAGATTTTATGTTAACTAACATGTACGACCGTGGTAATTACACCTGCACTACCTTACAAGGCACTACTTCACTACGAACCAAGTCACAAACAAGGTGGCCACAGTTGTTCTTCCCTTCAGCGCCCAGATGCCACATCAGGTGGGTCAAGACGCGCTACTTTACTTACTTTGTCATATGTAGCTGAGGAACACATACCTGTAGGTCTGTTACTACCAGCTGAGGAACACATAGGCCTTTTACTTCCAGTCGAGGAACACAGGTCTATTACTACCAACTGAGGAACACAGATCTATTACTGCCAGCTGAGGAACACATAGGTCTATTACTACCAGCTGAGGAAAACATAGGTCTATTACTACCAACTGAGGAACGCATAGGTCTATTACTTTAAGCTGAAGAACACATAGGTCTATTACTATCAGCTGAGGAACACAAAGATCTATTACTACTAGCTGAGGAACACATAGGTCTATTACTACCAACTGAGGAACACACAGGTCTATTACTGCCAGCTGATGAATACATAGGTCTATTACTACCAGCTGAGGAACACATAGGTCTATTACTGCCAGCTGATGAACGCATAGGTCTATTACTACCAGCTGAGGAAAACATAGGTCTATTACTACCAACTGAGGAACGCATAGGTCTATTACTTTAAGCTGAAGAACACATAGGTCTATTACTATCATTTGAGGAACACAAAGATCTATTACTGCTAGCTGAGGAACACATAGGTCTATTACAACCAACTGAGGAACACACAGGTCTATTACTGCCAGCTGATGAATACATAGGTCTATTACTACCAGCTGTGGAACACATAGGTCTATTACTGCCAGCTGATGAACGCATAGGTCTATTACTACCAGCTGAGGAAAACATAGGTCTATTACTACCAACTGAGGAACGCATAGGTCTATTACTTTAAGCTGAAGAACACATAGGTCTATTACTATCAGCTGAGGAACACAAAGATCTATTACTACTAGCTGAGGAACACATAGGTCTATTACTACCAGCTGAGGAACACATAGGTCTATTACTGCCAGCTGATGAACGCATAGGTCTATTACTACCAGCTGAGGAAAACATAGGTCTATTACTACCAACTGAGGAACGCATAGGTCTATTACTTTAAGCTGAAGAACACATAGGTCTATTACTATCAGCTGAGGAACACAAAGATCTATTACTACTAGCTGAGGAACACAAAGATCTATTACTACCAGCTGAGGAACACATAGGTCTATTACTATCAGCTGAGGAACACATAGGTCTATTACTACCAGCCGAAGAAAACTTACTTGGTAGATAATGAAATAAAGTGTTATAGTACTGGACACATTTGATAGAACTGGACTGAACAAAAACAAACCAAACCTAATGATTACTCTCACCTCATCCCATGAAACATGTGATGTGGTAATTAGAGAGAAAGATAGGAAGAGAGGAAGAGAGAGAGAGAGGGGGGAAAAAGGATGGGTGTCGTGTTTTGAGTAGTCATCGGCCAGTATATTAGCGAGCAGATGTGTGTTTTGAGCCATACTCACGACCTTGTGTGGGCAGTGTGTGGGTTACTGTGGAGCAAGGAAGTTTAGTTCTGTGTACCGATGACGACTTTTGACCAATATCAAGCATCAGTGATTTAGTTTGACAGTTGACGGTGAAATTTACAGTGTCCAGGGCAGAGATAACTCGCCACCAATCGTCTGCAGTCTGTACCCACACACACATGGCTCAATCTCAGGCCGTTCCAAATGGTATGCTTCAACCAGGTATGTTCCGAATGGTATGTTTCAACCAGGTATGTTCCGAATAGTAGGTTTCAACCAAGTATGTTCCGAATGGCACGTTCCAACATGTATGTTTAGGTGGTATGTTCTGACTCCAACCCTCATTTGCTCCGTGTTATCCATTCCTGACTTTATCAAGGTACACCATCTTATTACTACTGTTAATAGAGAGTCATGCATTCACCCATTACCTTTCATACCTTCAGCTCCTGGTGTTGTTAGTGTGGTATACACTCCTTAATTGTTCACTTATCCTTTATGTCCTCACACAAACACACACAAGCTAGGTGGCCATATGTGTTTATACGTAGCATATTGGTTGTTCTGGCCAGCATACATCTACATCCTTATTCGTCATTAACACTTCGTAGCCCTTGTTCGCATTTTTTCATTAATGGGTGCTTTTGGGGGGGGGTGGGGCATTACGAAGTTGGGTGGTCCCGCAGACTTTACCAACGGCAGCGGTGTTGAGGCTTTATGAAATCAGGTAGGTTGATCCCGTAGACTCCACCGAGCCCCCCCACCTCACCCCAGTCTCTCCTCATACCATTTGTATGATTATAATCGCACACGGCATAACTGGATTGATTGGGGAGTTAATCAAAGACACCCAGTATCACACGACAGTTTTTATTCGGTCATACCTGGAAATACATGTCCCACTGTCAGTTGTAAGTACTAAACATCATTTTTTTTTTACATCACGTTCAGTATATGCAGGAGTAAAGTTGGACTTATGAACAAGCCTCAGGAACATAACTCATTCATATGTAGAGTAGCACATGTATGATAAACACAACTGAAGCTACTCTGTTACTTGTTCTCACTCAAGAGCTCCCTGTATTCTCCCCCGGCCAGTAGTCATCTCTCCACACAGACACTACTTATATGACCAAAAAGTTGAAGGATAATCACAAGCCATCATTCACATTAATTTGTATTTGTAATAAGACCTTGACACATTACTGTTCTATTATATAGTGAAGACCTTATATTTATGGGTCACTCAGGTCAACTTAAGCAAGAAACCATAAATATTACATTATTAAGCAGTCATGTTCGTTAAAAGCATAAATTTGTACACAAGTTCATTAAAATATGTAAATACAGTTCACACACTCATGTAATTACACAAAGGTAATCAACAACACACACGCACAGATATTCAACCAACCAACCAACACTACTACTTTGCTGTCACTCGGAATCGAGTATGACGATCATCCAGCTATGATACAATGATATGAGTTATTAGGGATGTCACCTTCATTGGTGAGTTTTGAAGTGACTAAAGTGGCCGATACGGGACCCGCAGCATCGTCCACATTAGTTGCACATGTGGAGGGCTCCATCTCCTGTGGGAGGGGCGGTGGCAGCGTCTTTCTGACGTTGGCGCTTGTCTGCCTCGGTTTGCAGTCGGGCTAACTAGAAAGTATTGACACCTTCTCGTATGGTGCTCCTCTAAGCGCTACGATGTGGAGTAATCAACTCCCACGTGAGGGGGTCGATTTGGCACCTTTTCAGGTTTGTCTTAAGACTATCCTTATACCTTTTCAATTGCCCGTCGGCGTTATGTATACTATTCGTTAGGTGATTGTAAAGTAGCTGCTTTGGCAGTCTACTGTCGTCCATGTGGGTAACATGGCCAGTCCAACGTAGTTGTTCATGGATAATTGTAGCCTCGATGCTTCTACAGTAGGTGTCAGCAAGAGTACTGGCAAATTCGGAGGATGGAACGTAGATTACGTTGGTGAAAGTTTTCAAGTGCATTGAGGTGCCCCCTGTATGTGACTCATGTCTCACTGCCATATATTAGGGTGGGCAGGAGGACCACTGCTCGTTATATTTGCAGCTCTGTGGATAATTTCAGCTCCCTACAGCTGAAGACACGATTTCTCAGTCCGCCCAAGGCTTGAGATGCACATCTGATCCGATGCTAAATCTCTTCATCGATGTCTGGGATGGTGAAGAGGTGGGAGCCGAGATACCGAAAGTAGGCAACATTAGAGAGGGTAGTACCATTAAGCTGGACGGATGGTGGAGGTGTGTCTCAACCAGGGGCAGGTTGAAAGAGAATTCAAGTCTTAAGTACACTCCACTCAAGGCTGAAGTGTGCACTTTTCCTGTATCTGGCGGGCAGCAAAGATCATGTCAGTGGTTCCACGTGATGGTCTAAAACCACATTGAGATTCTGGGAAGAAATTTTCTGCCAAAAGAAGAAGTCTGTTTAGGAGGACTCGGAGGATAATCTTGCCGACCAAGGACAACAGCGAGATCCCATGGTAGTTGCCACAGTCTCCCTTGTTCTTATTTGAAGATTTTTGGTTGGTTTGTGCCATTCACAGATTTGTGTCTTTACCAGATGAGAGCCACTCCAAATTTATACACTATCTGTATCAATAATGTTCAAATAAACAATGAGAAAATTGGTAGGCTATTGAAGACTGAAAACTCTCGTCCTATTTTGTTTGGAGGCGTAACAGTACTTTATTTATGTGATATATAACTAACTAGAAATACATACATATAGTTTTAAGATAGCCAAAGTAAACATGGAAAATGGTCATAAAACAATGATTACGTACACTCGGTAAAAAAGTATCTTTACAATTCTTGTGCGAAACAAAATGACACCACGAGCGACGGTTTTTGATAAAGGCTCATGAGGCGTAATGTTTTTCACCAATCTTACTGTAACAAACTAATTGTATATTTTTAATGAAATAACTAAATTAGGCCGACCATAATAGGTAGGAATTTTCTCACAATCACGCTTACCAACCCCAACAAGACAACTAGATTGTTTAGTTCCAAATTCATCGGCCCCTTCCTGAAAGATACCTTTTTTACCGAGTGTACATATAGTTTTATGGACATTTAATCATGCGATACAGTAGTCAACAAGACTATTCTTGCAGTGCTTGACTCAACATCATACTGGTCATCTTCTAGTGTGAAGTCGAGAGTCTGCTCAATAAATCATACAGTCCTACAACAAGAAATACACATGAAAGAAGAGGCTTGGCTCCACCTCCTCCCTTTTTATTAGACATCAAGACCATCATCACTTTAACAATGATGTTTCAGTATTAACCCTTAAGAAGCACCTTTATCAGTGGTGCAGCCGTAGGGATGGCAACTATTATAAAATTATTATAATGTCTTACCTGCACGCACCTGTGTGTGTTACTCAGTGCTCTTGGCAGGATTGTCAACTGGACGGTGATGGTCAATTGGATCCCTAACCTAACCTAACCATATAATTATAATCTAATTACTAGTATTGGGCCCCAGTCTTGATGGTTATGACTGGGGCGTATTAGAATTGGGGCCTATTAGGACTGGGGTCTATTAGGACTGGGACCTATTAGGACTGGGGGCTACATGACCTATGGCCGACTGGACTAACACACAAATATTTTTTTTACCTGTGTCACGAAAACTAAACTAAAATCAATAGTTCCTTCATTCTGTAGTGGGGCTGTATTTTGTAACTCGGAAAGTGGTAACAGGTGAATACAGGGTGACGTGAATACAGGTACAGGGGAGGGTACAGGTACAGTTGTTGTAATGTGTTCCTACACCCCTGTGGTAACCCGTGTCTCCGAACAGCCAACCTATATGACCTATAGCAAACCTATCCACCAATCACGTCCGTTGTTACTCGACCAATACCCTTTCATTCTTAAATAGTGATACTACTACTGCGACGGTGCCGTTTGGAGACACGGGTTACCACAGGGGTGTAGGAACGCATTACCACAACTGTCCAACACACAAGCTTCAACAAGTTACCTGTACATTAATTATAAGACCCTACTTATCCAGGGGGGAGGAATGATGAGAGGAGGGGTAGACAGGAGCCCTCCAAGGACAGGGGGAGATAACAGCTGCCATGAGAAGTGATTGTATGTGTTGGTCTCTCTCTCTCGTATAATAAAGTTAGATTCGTTTTCTTTGTCTATTAAAGTCAATCAGCTTTTCCATTATCTATGACTGAGAGGGAGGCTCCGTCACACGTGGCCGTCACTCACAGCATTTGTATATATCGTGTATGGGTGAATGAGGGACAGCGGTTGGAGAGAAGACCAGCAAGTGAGAGAGAGAGGGAGCCACACCCTTCCTCCCTCCACACCTGCCAATACTTACTCCCACACACCTCAGCCCTCCACCAATTTGAAGAGAGAGATGCTTGACGTCACAGCTACCAGGTAAACAATGTGGTAGAGATCATGACTCAGCGGAGGAGCCCCCCCACTGGAGGAGGACTTCCCCACACACCCTGCTGGAGGAGGACCCCCTCAGTTAAAGTATATAATAAGTTAGGTTAGGTTCATAAACTATATACTGTAAATAATAAAGAATAAAAATAATGATATAAAAATTCTTATTTGTGTTATGGGGCTTTTGTCCTACACACACAGGCAGACATAGCCCATCTGTAGGTGCCCCGTGTACCTGGCTATGTATTGGGGGGGTGGGGGGGCAACAACACAGGTAGTGGGGACAGCTTAGGTAGTGGAGGGGGGGGGAGTAGGAACATTGAGTTAAACCAGTTGTTTGTTGCGCTTCATGTGGTGGTGGTGAGGGAGGCTGGACCACTGGATGAAGGCCATCACTCAACACCCATGGGGGCCCCTGTCCTTCATACAACTGAGTGTTAGTTACAAGACTAGCGAGGTCATCTTAAAACTATATCAAGCGCTTGTGAGACCTCACTTGGATGCGCAGTTCAGTTCTGGTCACCGTATTACAGAATGGATATAGAATCCTTGGAAAGGATTCAGAGGAGAATGACAAGACTATCCCGAGCATTAGGAACCTTGAGTACAGAGGCAGGTTTTAGCATCTTAATTTGCACTCCTTCGAGAGACGTAGAGTGAGGGGCGATATGATCGAGGAGTATAAATGGAAGTCAGGGCTAAACAAAGGGGATACAACACAGGTACTCAAACTATCCAACCAGGAGCGAACTTATAACAATGATTTTAATTTAGACAAATTCAGATTTAGGCGCGAAATAGGTAAACATTGGTAGAAATAGAGTAGTGGATGAGTGGAACAAGATAACAAACATCATCATTAACTCGAATACGCTGGATAGCTTCAAACAAAGGTTAGATGGATATATGAGCGATAAGGGTTGGGTGTAAACGGGGCCCCCTGACCTAGTATGGACCACTAGTTACGGTTTCCTCCAGTTATGTTATGTCATGATGGGTCCCAACCTAACTTAACCATCAACACTTTTGGGGCCCAGTTCTGATGGACCCCCAGTCTTTATGGGTTCCAATTTTAATGGGGGTCTACTGTGTTTAGGTTAGGTTGGGATTAATTAGGTAAGGGTAATTAAGTTGGGTTAATTAAGGTTAGGTTAGGGTAAAGCAGTGTGTGTACATTTATAAGTGACAGACTTTATAGGGTGGTTTTACCCTTCAGTTTTAGGTAAACAAGAAAATTATATGATCTGGCTCTGTTCAGGTACCAAGGTTGCCAGAGCAGTGTATACAAACATAAAACTGACTCCTCTACGGTAGTTTTAGGTCGCGATGAAAAAAGTTGAAGATGCACTATGCAGGTAGTAAGATGATGTTATAATACTCGTAAAATGCTTTTATTCTGCATGTGGTATACGATACAAGAATGAATTTTAGCCCTATTTCGCCTCATAAGTAGAGTACAGTAATAATAATGCATTTATAAGTAGTAGTTACAGCTTTTGTTAACCTCTTACCTGTGCAGCTTCACACCTTGAGGTACTCATAACAACCTCGTGCTCAACTTTGTGGTCTGCAACTGTTTGTGACCGATGACACTTTCAGTTTTTGCCAACCTAAGACTGAAGGACTTGGTTTGATGGGGTGAGTGATACATGACTCATATACTGTATCTCTCTGAGGCTCACTGTGTTATATAACCTGATGGAATATGATTTAGCCATTGTCCTGTGTGTGTGTGTGTGTGTGTGTGTGTGTGTGTCACGACAAGACGAGGCAAGTCATTTGCGTTTAAATTTGTCACTTAAAAAGGAAGTGGTGGGTTGGTCATCTCAATTCCGGTATAGTGGGGGGTTACTATTAACATTTAACTGGCAGCTATGGATCCCCTGCTCTTCCCCTCCCACACATGAACAAAACTGGAATTCAAGGAATTTGAATCGTGCACTCATATAATCGATGAAGACCACCACAACCACCAACCAACTGGGACAACCACCTGCCTGCTGCTGTTACTACTACTGCTACCTAAGTTCTATGTACCGTCAATAAGTATCACCATTAACATAAGAATGACGGTAGGTACAGTAGGTGTACTGGACGAGACGACTACAACCAACGGAAGTTAATTAACTTGGGACATCAACTGAAGGTAATTAACTTGGAACATCAACTGAAGGTAATTAACTTGGAACATCAACTGAGGGTAATTAACTTGCAACATCAACTGAAGGTAATTAACTTGGGACATCAACTGAAGGTAATTAACTTGGGACATCAACTGAAGATAATTAACTTGGAACATCAACTGAAGGTAATTAACTTGGAACATCAACTGAGGGTAATTAACTTGCAACATCAACTGAAGGTAATTAACTTGGGACATCAACTGAAGGTAATTAACTTGGGACATCAAGTGAAGGTAATTTACTTGGGACATCAACTGAAGGTAATTAACTTGGAACATCAACTGAAGATAATTAACTTGCAACTGATAAATATGATTTTAGGTATAATAAAACCATGTAGGATTATACCGGAAGATAAATATAAAGGAAGAGAATCATGTAAGTCAGGAAACTGTGTCTTATTATTATAAGATAGGAGGTTAAGCTTACCAGAAACAATCTGAAGATTACTGAAACTTATATTAAAGGGAAATGGTATGGGAACCAGTTCAGAATTAATGTTTGTGACAAATGCAAGATGATGGCGAGTAGGCAAGGTTGTGTTTGCATTACTGCTAATTTCACAATAGTCTGGTGCTATATGATAACCTTCTATTACTAAATGTTTCCCTACATCCTGACATATAAGTATCACACTGGTTTAATTTGGGGGAAGAAAAAAATATTGCACATTATTGACATGTCCGTGAAGCACTAACCGATATGGTATTGAAGTGTATACACATTGTTGTAGAGCTGTAGAGGCATTAGTTTGTACTATAGCTAATTCACATGTAGCCTCTGCAGCCCGTGTGAAAGCAAAAGAATATGCAGGACCAGCGTGAAAGTGTAAATATGTTGACTTACAATGATTTAGGACTTCATGCTTAGTCACAACAACTAATGAAAAATCCTCTGATACTGCTCTTACTTCAGTTTGTTTGTTCAGAATTAATAGTTCCTCATTCGCTTTTAGTGGAAATGGTTCCTAATGCGATGCATCAAATATTTTTCATGATTTTAGTGGAATGTGTATTAGTATTTCCCTGTGTGTTAATGTTGCTTCTAATAAGGGGTAATAATCTTCCACTTCATGCTCCTGAAAGATAGGAGTTAGTTTTAGATATATGCAAAGCGACAATTAGTTGACCAACTGGCAACAACTGTGCATCAACACGACCTAATCCTGCATTTACTAGATCAGCTATGAGCCTATTATTGGTTTCTATGAAAGCTTGTACAGGGGCCTCAGCAGCATGCATGTATTCAGTGAAGCAGAGTAGCCATTCCAGTGTAGATTCTGACCTTGTGAATCCTTGGACAACGCATGTTAGTTGATTAGTTTCTTCAACAATACAGTAGTATTCATATGAGAGGTCAGAGTTTGTACTGCCTTGTAGGACTGCTAAATGGCCTATTTTGTTTCTTAACCGCTTCTGAAACTGCACTCATTTTATTCCCTAGTTTAGCTACATCTTCGGCGGTTACCGTACCAAACAAGGTGTTACTTATTAACCCTACAAAATTAAACAGACCGCGTTTTTGACGCCGCTGAGAATGTACATTTTTCCCGATGTCTTCAGGAGATATAGGGAGCTTTCCCTCGAAGTGCTTTACTCGCTTGAGTAGACTATTCATACGGTCGTGTTGAAAAGAGATGGTCTGACGGATTGATGTAGAGATTGTAGATTGCTGTTCAATGTGGGCAGCTATTGACCTCAGATGCACTGGCATGCGCGTTAAGTCATGCGCTCCGGCCACATGTTAAGTGAAGAAATTGTTTACAACTCAGAATAGCTTACTAAGCGAGATGGAGCTGGTAGCAGCTGTGTGACTGCCTGAGAGACAGACTATCGCCTTTTACCGTAGAGGTAACATCTTGATTCTCGTCAGCCAATATTTTCCTGCAGGACATTATATTTGATCTCGTTGGTCTAACCCTAGACCCCAAAACGTGAGTGTGATTGTGAACTGATGAATCCTCTGAGAACTCTAAATAACTCTAATAAGTGTAATTATGTAATGTATAATGATCGTATTATTCAAACTGTGTGTCTTGATGTATCAACGGTTTTTATTTGTGAAGTGTATTCAACAGGTTTTGACCGAATTATACTCATTGCGTCAACAACAAGGGTCTTATCGTGCTGCACAAACCAAAATCGTTCCTATGAGCGATTACAGTCAAAACGTGGGATACTACCATATCGTGGAGCTGCCGCTGGATCACATCATGCAGGGAGGAAGAGGACCTATGTCAGAAGGACTGGACTTCGTGTCAATATTGCTCGGACGATCGCGCGAGAGTGTTAGTGTTCATTGTGGATAGCCGCACCGGCAACCGCGAGAACAGGTGTCAGAAAAGACTGGTCTCGGTGCCAAACTTGTTCGGACAAATGAGCGGGAATGTTACCGTTCATTACGGACAGGCCGCGAGGACCCGTGTCAAATAGGAGCGGCCTCAGTGTCAATAATATTCGTGAGAACACGCGAGTGAGGTGTGCTTTATGTTAGAAAATATAGGGCTGTGACAGCTAGGTAACGTTGTGTAAGTAAGTAAGGGCGCCGCAGTAGTGCTTGTGACATCAGTTGTGTAATGAGTCCCTACATTGATTGTGCGTATGGCACCTCACGTGTTTGAGGGACATCGCTCTCGCGTATGACACGTGTTTGTGTGATATCACTCGTGAGTATGGCACGCACATGTGTGACGTCACTCGTGCGTATGGCACTGTTTGTGTGAAGTCACTCGTGCGTATGGCACTGTTTGTGTGACGTCATTCGTGTGTATGGCACTGCGTGACGTCACTCGTGCGTATGGCATGTGTGAGTGTGTCACTCGTGTGTATGGCACTATTTGCGTGACGTCATTCGTGTATATGGCGCTGTTAGTGTGACGTCACTCGTGCGTAGGGCACTGTTTGTGTGACGTCACTCGTACGTATGACACTGTTTGTGTGGCGTCACTCGCGCGTATTGCACTGTTTGTGTGACGTCACTCGTGCGTATGGCACCGTGTGACACCACTCGTGCGCATGGCAAGCGTCAGTGTGACATCTCCAATTGTGTGATATCAGCGATCATGGGACGTCACCATGAGTAGTAGCTGATACTAAGCGTTACTGCATACATTTATCGAGCAAGACAGATCACGCTCGTTGTTCTGGCAGTCAAGGACATGAAAAGGAATAAGTAAAAAATGAAACACTGTTGCGTCACACCCACCCCGCCAAGGCAGCGTGAGATAAACCTGTCTCCCGAGAAGAGAAGGAACTACCAGACGGAGGGATTGAGGGGCAATTATGTGAGTTATACCAACAGACGCAGCAGATGTTCGCTCACATGACAGCGATGTTGCAGAACGTCACCGAAGGTATGAATCAACTACAATGTAAGGGCAGCACAGAACTAGGTGATAGCAAAGCCAACCTCCAGAATGAGGACCTCAAAAGAATAACTCAGGAAACCATAGCCACTGAGACACTGGCTGATGAAGCATCATACTTCACAGACGGCTCGGTGGACCCAAAACATCATAGATCCGGAGCGGCCTCTACACCCAAGGTCAGACCATCCTAAGGAGAATTTTTAATGACTGCTCCACCCTACAAACAGAGTTGGTAGCAATCTCAAAGGCCCAAACAAACCACATTCACCACCTTCTCCAGGTCATCACACGATACCCACCACCCAGATAGCTTAAGAAGTATCCTCCCCAGTAAGTGCGGACCCCAGTTCGGGGGGGGGGGGCTCCACTCCGAAACTGACCACGTTCAAGAGTGGGGGTTGGTGGTAAGCGTTCACTGACCGAGGGTCCGCTTACACTTGCAAACCTGCAGTATCCTTTTATATCTGTAGGTAGGACAACCTCCATCCCCAATCCCAAATCCAGCCTGGCTGCTCCAAGAGCTCCAGCCGGAACCACCAAAGGCCTGTGTTGGACTACGATCCGACAATCTTAACAACAACAGAAGATCGCGGAAAGGTGTTATCACTACCAGAGACACGACCTTCCTCAAACCGAAACTGATGAAGAAACGATATATATTCCAAGAGGACTCCTGGCGCTCACCTTAATCGCGGAGCCGGGAACATTTCACCAGGGGGAGCGCGGAAGTACTTACGAGCATCAAGCTCGCTCACAGAAACCACTAACGTTGATGAAGGACCAAAAGGACAACCCGCCAAGGTCCGAGGGCTGGGTGAGAGAACTGTTAGAAAATATGAGGTTCTCCCAAAGGCCGACGCCGAAGTTCAGCGGAGGAACTTGTGGTGAATACTGGGAGTTCAAGGAACCCTTCCAGCGACACGTTGGGATGCCGCAGGTACTTGATGCTTTGAAATTAGAGACACCTTTCGTCGCCTATGCCAGATTCGCTAAGGACACTTTGAAAGGATGCCTGCAAATACAAGATCCCAAAGCATGGTACAAGGAAGCTTTGGACATATTATAGAAACGTCACGGCAACAAGCACACTTACGTCTACCAGCTAATAAGGTCCAACTGTGAAACTAAATGACGCGAAAGGCCCCAACAGTTCTCAGAAGAACTGGGGAATTCCATGAGGAACTTGAAGGTTCTGGGAGAACTACATCAGATTGACAAGTATGAATCAATACATACGTTAGCTGAGAGATTCAAGGGAAAGATAAGGGACGACTATGTGGATAAGGTGCATAAATACAAAACGAAGCAAGGGAAGCCTCCTGGGATCGAGTGGATGTTGGAATTCACTATGGATATGGTAGACAAGGCGGAGGAGGCCCCAAAGTGACAAGGACTGGAGGAACCAAGCAGCATATATGCAGACTCACCTTCACGCCAATCCTCGTCGAGGAAGAAACTTGTGGGTCTGGTGACATCAGGAATAAAGACAACCAGAGAAACGGACGATGAACGCTGCTCGTTATGCCTCGGAGATCACCTTCAGATGTGCCGGACATTCCTCAACACGTCCACAGGGAAGCGAACTTCCCTCGCAAGGGAAGAACGTCGCTGCTTCTCCTGCCTGGGTCGTAATCACCGGATAACGCAGTGCAGCCAGAAGATGATATGTGGCATAGATGGCTGCTCTGGAGTACAGTCGAGGCTTCTGCACTTCACGGGAGTTCTGACCAGCAGTGGCAAGGCGCAACGGGACGAAGTTGAAAGAGGAGAACAACAGACCAGTTTCCAAAGGGTGAAGAGAGCAATTACTGGGGGCACTTTCCAAATAGACATATCACCTGACCACAAGAGAGCTAGAATGAGTCAACTTAAGGCCATTATGCCACCACCGGAATCGGCAACCAGTGGAGCTAAATCATGGAAGACCGAAGCCGGTACAAGCACCATGGGGAAAAGGACTGGGAGTACACAAAGCGTGCTGGTGACCATGAATAGAGGAAATCCGCATAGATCGGTCAGGGAAACCATAACCAACAACGTAATTGATGATCGGCGTGAAGAACCCAATGATTGCGAGTTGTGATTACAGGAGTCCAGCAGAGTCGCACTTCCAATAGTGAAAGTCAGGATGGAGAAGAAGAACCAAAAGGCGAAGGAACAGTGGTCACCGGTTAGGTTAGTCTAGCTAACCGGCTGCAGGCAGAGGGAAGGCCAGTTTTTTCCCTCTCCATTGGCACAATCATGAAAGAAAGAAGTAGTGCAAACGCCGAAGAGATCAGTGTAAAGGTGGTTAGCGTAGGAGAAAGAAATAGCCGATCCATCATTATCCCCAAGGTCATTGCTGTTGAGAATCTACAGTCTTCTCTGAGAGTTTTCGGTCGAAAACACCCATGACGTCACCATGTGGGAACCCCTCCGAGGTACTGCACTATGATAGGCACTGAAAAGAGTGGATCTCCTGATAGGTCTGGATGTACCACAAATATTAGTGCTGTTAAAAGTAAGAACCGGGAAGGACGGAGAGCCGTTTGCAACACGCACCCTTCTGGGCTGGACTATAAATGGACCGCTTGGAGTGGTGAGCCACGATTATGCAGTGATCAACCACTTTGTCTGAATGGCAACATTAAATTCGGAGACAAATCTCGAAAAACAAGTCAGGAACTTATGGGAATGCGACTCTGCTTACAGTAACGATGATCCCGTCCCTGTCGAAGACAAGAGAGTCCTGATGCAGTGGTCAACGTCAATTACTAAAGTGGACGGACACTACAAACTTCCCATCCCGTTTCACCATGAAGAACCGGAACTCCCATACAATAAGAAGCTTGCCGAACAGCGATTGGAGGGACTGAGAAAATGCCTCCTAAAGAACCTAGGGCTCTCTCAGAGGTATCAAGAAGAGATGAGACGTCTAGTCGACGATGGACATGCTGAGCGAGTCCCAAGTCAAGAAATCAATGTTGCACCCGGGAAGACCTGGTATCTCCCACACGACCCTGTGTTGAATCCCAACAAGCCAGAAAAGGTGAGAATAGTTTTTGATTGTGCAGCCGAATATGAGTCGATGTCATTGAACAGCCAGGTGATGCAAGGGACAGACCTTAACAACAATTTGACGGGAGTCCTCATCAGATTCAGACAAGGAAAGGTGGCACTCCCGGCTGATATCGAGGTAATGTTTCACTAAGTGCGAGTAGTACCCGAACATCGAGATGCCTTACGATTATTATGGTGGACGGACGACCAGCTGCCAGAGGCCCCCACCACTTACCGAATGACAGTACATCTCTTTGGAGGTATGTGTAGCTCTTCATATGCCGGGTATACGCTACAACGAAGATTCCAAGATTACAGGGAAAGTCTCCATGACGACCTCAAGAAAGCGAATCATATCTTCTACGATGACGATCTGCTTCTCTCAGTAGATTCGCCGAGGAAGGGAACGATAATTACCCATTGACTGAGACAGCTGAGGAAGAATGGCGGATTCAGACTTACGAAGTGGGTCTGTAATCACAAGGAAGTCCTCAAGGCAATTCCACAGACAGAGAAAGCCGTGGGAGTAAAGGAAGTCTTTTTGAAAGACGACAAGCTCCCCACTGAAAGATCGCTGGGAATCTTGTGGGACCTGAAAAAGGACGATCTAGCGGTCCGTGTCCAGATCCCTAAGAAACTGGAGACGAAGAGAGGCCTTCTGAGAATGGTCAGCTCCTTATATGACCCACTGGGACTCATCGCTGCAAGCGTCACAAGAGCCAAAATTATATTCCAAGATGAGTGTAGACGAGGTGTTGGGTGGGATGAACGAATGGCTAAACAGAACAGGGAGGCTTGGCGAAGATGGCCAGATGAACTTCCTCACCTATCACATGCATGCGTTCTACGGTGCTACCCACCCGAGGATGCAAATCCAGTGGCTGCCGTGCAGCTACACCACTTCTACGAAGCATCCCAACGAGCGTATGGAGATGTATCGCATCTTAGGACCACGTGTGAAGATGGAACCCACCATATCTCCTTCGTGTGTGGCAAGGCCAAGCTAGCCCCTCTGAAACAGCAGACCATACCTCGACTCGAGCTCTGCGCAGCAGTACTGGCTGCCAGGGCAGACAAACAACTTCGTCGAGAACTTGAATTACAACTAGACAGATCAGTTTTCTGGACAGACAGTACGGCAGCCCTTCAGTACATACGAAACACCGAAAGACGCTTCCATTCCTTCGTGGCCAATCGAGTGGCAACGATACACGAGGACTCCAATGCAGAACAATGGCGCCACGTGAAGTCGGCACTGAAACCCAGCCGACGACGCTAGTCGTGGACTACATGGAGCAGAGCTCAACGAGGAGGGCAGGTGGATTCGGAAACCTGCTTTCCTCTTGTTGGAAGAAGAGAGTTGGTTTAAGAGTCCAATGAGGATTCCAGACCTCACAGACGGAGACCCAGACGTGAAGAAGGAAACCACGGTGCTGACAACGAACGCTGACCAGGGGGAGGGTATCCTCGATGAGCTATGGGCCAGGTACTCTTCGTGGCATCGTCTTCTGAATAGCGTAGTTTGGATAGGAAGGTTTATAGAATGGCAGCTGGGGAAGCGAAAGCACAAACATCATCGAAAACATCGACTCAACGTCAGCGAATTGGAAGATGCGAAGTTAGTCGTCTTAAGATTTATGTAAAGAAAAGGATTCCTTCGAGAACTCGGAATGTTACAACAGAGACAACCAGTGGGAGGTAGCTACGTGAGTCGACTGGAACCTCATTTAGACACGCAAGGTTTGATCAGAGTAGGCGGCCGACTGAAACAGGCGGCTCTCCACCCAGACCAGAAGAATCCCATATTGTTGCCGAGAGACAACAGGATCACGGGGCTCATTGTGAGAGAGGTACGCTCGACAAGAGCTCGACACTCAGGACGAGAATACACTCTTGCCATAATACGTGGGACATACTGGATACCTAAGTGCCGCAAATTACTCGAGCGCACAATACGGACGTGTGTTACTTGTCGGAGAAGAAATTGGAGGCCTACGCACCAACGCCAAGCCGACCTGCCAGAAGATGGAAGCATGCCCAATTCATCGTGGACCAATTTTGGAAGAGGTGGCACAAGGAATATCTCCCGACACTACGTCAGTGACAAAGATTCTTCAAAACTCGCCGTAATCTCCACGCTGGGGCTATCGTGGTCATCTCTGGAGAACCCTTCTCCAGGAGTCAGTGGATGCTAGAGAAAGTGCTGGAGGCACTACAGAGCGCAGATGGCCTGATCTGAAGTGCTAAAGTAAAGACAAAGGACTCTGTTAATACGCCCAGCGTCGAGACTCTGCCTGTTGGAAGGGGTCGGAGAGTGAATCTAATGGTAGGAGGTAATTTCGTGCGCGCCGGCGACATGTTAAGTGAAGAAACTGTTTACAACTCAGAATAGCTTACTAAGCGAGATGGAGCTGGTAGCAGCTGTGTGACTATCTCAGGGACGGTCTATCGCCTTCTACTGTAAAGGCAACATCTGGATTCTCGTCTGCCAATATCACCAGCAGGACATTAGATTTGTTCTCGTTGGTCGAACCCTAGACCTCAAAACGTGAGTGTGATTGTGAACTGTTGAATCCTCTGAGAACTCTAAATAACTTTAATAAGTGTAATTATGTACTGTATATTGATCATATTATTCAAACTGTGTCCTGATGTACCAGCAGTGCTTATATGTGAATTGTATTCAACAGGTTTTGACCGAATTATAATCATCGCGTCAACGACAAGGGTCTTATTGTCCTGCACAAACCAAAATCGCTCTTATGAGCGATTACAATTATTGTTGAAGAGATTCTTACTTTAGAAAAACCTACCATCAATGAAAATTTAGCTTCCTTATCTTTACCTTAAAAATTTTATAGCCAGTTGACATATACGAGTATACGAATACTTTTTCTCCAACTTTGTACAGCCCAACTACAAGGTGAAGCTTGTGACGCCAGTCATCACCTACTCTGTGCTCGTCTCCTACTCGAGCTGTTGTAGGATAACCAACACCCTTCTTCATCTCTTCGGCATACAGGATCATCAACAGATTATCATCTTGGAGGTCTACAGTCGCTGTGACTCATCTTCAACCACCTAAACCTCACTTTGCCTAATTTTACCCTCATAACTTACTATAAAAACTCCCTTTGGTTGACGGGTCATCTCTCTTGGTGCTGCACTTCAACGCTGGTCAATACGCCCGTATTATTAAACAACATCTTCCCTCTCTGACGAAGAGTCTTCTTGAAGGGATTGTTCTTTCAAGTGGTATTTTTAATTGCTCGAACCTCTTCCCCTTCGTGTGGGACCAAGTAGGGTAGGTCTGTTAACTCTGTCCACTTCGCTGACGCATTGTGGGTCGTCTTACTCGTGTGTGTTTTTTAGCTTCGTTGGCACTCACTAAAATTTAGAGTACTGCGCTCTCATCATGGACATTTTTCCCTTCCAATCATCAAGGGCAATTCCTATATCGCAGAGAGAACGTGATTTTTTAGTTCACTTGATTTGGGAAGAAAAAAATTACAAAATAAAATTACTTGTGGAAAGCCTGTTAGTTACAAATTGTGGTGTTTCAGAGAAAACAAACTTATAAACACCGCGATTTCAATATATTTTAAAGTGAGACGGTCGTATTTATGGCAAATGTTTTAAAAAAGTTTTATTTATAAGTTAAAGTCAAGTTAACCTAACCTAACCTTAACCTAACCTAGCATAACTTATCACTTACTATTACCTGGACGGGGGAAGCTGCTGTGAAGTCCTCTATATTAGCCAAAATACTGTATCATATATGATTAAGTCACATTATCATTAAATAATCAAACTCCATCTCCCAGTGAACTTGTTTTATTATGTACCTTATGTAGGTTATGTATCTATGCTACTGTGCCGAGTAGCAACCTTGTAAATAAGCTACTGTGCCGAGTAGCATAAATATGTAATTACGTGGCAACAATGCACGTGTTATGTGGCAACATTGCCCCGAGGCTGCCATATGGCAAGGCAGTCTCAGTCTGACTCTGTGGGCCGTTCATGGCACACGCTAGTCACTACTTGTATTTCTCCTATCCGTTGTTACGAACCCCTCCACCCAGCACTACGAACCACGCCATCTATTGTCCTGATCTACCTACCCAGCACCACGAGCAACGCCATCTAGGGACGAGACACGAGTATGACTCGTCTTAGTTAACCCCCCGGGGTTTCCCTTCTCCATATCCTGGTTGTTGCGTCACTTCCTCCAAGTCTTCTTTGTCAGCTCCAATTCGAGGAGAGAGGACTTGGCTCTGGGAAGTGACCACAGGATCATCTATCCTCTAAACCTACGTGGCAGTGACTACCTACCGTCTTCTACAATACTCAGCCTTACTCGTCAGCCATCTCAGCTCCTCACTTAAGTACTTGTATCTTGTATTGCCTCCCCCACGTCCACTTGCTTCAAGATTGTTTTATGTTTTATTAATATGTATATACTGTTAATGTTTAGGTTAAGTTTGGTTAAGGGTAATTTATAAGCTGAATATTTTGTTAAGGAATTTATGGTACTCTATTATACACAACGAAAACTCGCATCCTTTGTCTACCCTTTTATAGTCCGATTGTCTTTGTTTTTTTTGTTGTTGCCTGTTGGGATCTGGGTAGACGTATAACTATATTCTAAATCCCCAACTCGTAACACCGTTAATAAATGGACTTCAGTGTTACCCGGTGTTTCCCTACCCATCACTGCCTTCTTCAGGGAACACTTGAAACCTTCACCTTATTCAGCCAAATGGAAGTTTACAATGACGAAATACTGTAATTGGTGAAGAAAAATTAGAACCTGCAGCATTTCACATATTATATCATGATCCACTGTATCAAATGTCTTTGTATATGTAATGTTACCATCCTTGTAACAATGTCCTTACCCATTTATTATTTTGAGGCATAAACCTCCCCTGTTTATATTTTTTTCAGACAGAAACTCACTTTTATAACTGCTAAAAAGTTGCATTGAGTAACTTAAATGTACAGTACTTACTTTATTAATATATGCCGCAAAAAATTTTGTGACCATTTTCTTCCAGTGAAATTTGCCTCTATTCATTTTAATGTTTTTAGGCAAGAATCTCGCCAGCTTATATTTTCCAGACAGAAACTCACTTATAAAACTGCTAAAGTTATAATGAATTACCTTAAATGTGCTTACCTCATTAGTACCAGCGTTAGTAAGATGAGATGACTCCAGCAACTTGCCTTTGGCAATGACAGGAAGCACAGATTTTGAAAATGTCGTAATATGAAAGGAAGCACAGCTTTTGCAAATGTCATAAAATGGCCCGTAAAACCAATAATGTAAAAAAAAACTAGATTTGTAAAATTACCAAAATGATTTTCTTTGTATATCAATCGTATTGACTATAAATATTCAATAAAACGAACAAAATAACTATGAAGAGGGTGACGAAAAGCAGTTACTAGCTACCTCTTCAAATTTCAGTAATATTAGTATCTTTTCTAACCACCACACTCCTTCGTGCGCTGCGGTAAAAGGTCCTTCGCATTTAAAAATACGGTGTTTGACACGAAGACCCCCTTCAAGGGAAGATGTTGTTTAATAATACGGGTGTAAGAGCCTTCATTTGTCGAACCAACTTATCGGCTCATCCGATTACGCTAAATCTTATTACCCCTTACATTTCGTGTTATGGGCATTGTCCTGCCTTAGTTATACCAGTGTGATATAAGTGATTTCTAAGAGCACCCTTATTTACTGTGAAACGCCGATCAAAAGTGTTGTGATTACCAGTGACGAGACAAATGTATTGTAACTTAGATTCATTTACTTGTGTACTTATAATTATGATATTGTCTCCAACACGTGGGGAATATTACTGGAACTTAAGTGAATCTTCATCTTTACATTTGAGGTTTTAGTGCTAATATGCAGAAACTACCTTGCTAATTCTTATAAGTGACTAACTAATCTTTAACCTTGATTATACTTGTGTGATTTTCAGGAATCACTTACAGTATGTTAAGTTCTGATCTGCGTCTAGCTAGGTCTCTTGATAACTATTTTTGTATGTATATAAGTATTTTAAGTACAGTATAATAAGAAAATTGCCACTGTTCGTTTTACGTACCCTCTACCACAACTGATAACTGATAACTGTCTAATTAACTGGCACTAACTTGATTACACTATAACTTGTCTACGGTTGTGAAGCTTCCGGTTGACATCTTACTTAATTTATGAAGAGATCATTTGAAGCGTTATAAAAAGTCACTATACTGTTAACCATTTCTGTCCTCTTCAACAATTGGGGAAGGCATCTCCCCGACAAACTCATTGAAACCATTGACGAATAATTATATGAATGAAGTCTATTTTTTGCAGAATACGCTAAGTTTGGATATTGGTATAAAGCAGTGAATAAGGTCAATTTAGTGATGAGATTAGGATCTTCGAATAAAATGCGTAGAGGTAACATAATTATGCTGTAATAGTCACCTTGTATTAGTTGTGTTTGAAAGGAGACATGACCCGAGGCGGTAGTTCGTACAAATGGAAGTGGTCTGCCACCTCTCCGCAACACCACCCCAACCCCCCCCTATACGTCGGATATACTATTACTAGAACTGATAAGCCACGAGTTCCAAGACCTCTCTCCCAAGGGGCCCTTTTCTTTTATGAGTCACTGTACCTGTAACGTGTCATTGACCCAAATTCTTAATATCTTTCTCCAAGCGAGCGGGAGACAAGGACCCAAAGTTTATGGTCAAGTAGGTCAGACCAACATTTCAGTTTTCTTTGATACAGAGGCTGAAGTAAATGTTTTAGATTCTCGTGTTTTGTCGACCATAGCTAGTGACTCCTATAACTGTTAAAGTCATAGGGGCCGTACAGCTAAAGATTAAAATAGGGAATAACTATCTAACCTGCTTAGCTTTCGCAGCAGAAGAAATCTCTATTCCTGACCATTTACTTTTGGGTTTTCCGATGATGAAAGAATACAGGATTAAAGTTGTTCCACAAGAGGATTTTTTTATTATCAACCAGAAATTTTGGTTTTGTGGCTTATATACGTCACCCTCCTAATACAGTTCGAAATTACAAGCTCACTGACTCTTCATCTGCAGCCCACAACGTTCTTGTTCCAAATAATTTAGTTAGTTTCCCCCGACTCAGTGTGAACCACCATCAGTCTCTAACTCAATTGTGGGTGAATATGGAACGGCCAAACCTTATTATTTTTCTGAGTTTTGTCATGGTAAACTCGTGCTTGACCAGTTAACCAAAGCTTCAATGAAGTTAGAATCACTGGTTTGAGCAGCGTGGTTTCGACCAAACTAACACTATATTGGAGATTTGTTGTCTCGAGGAGCCCTCCACTGTCAAGGCGAGAGGGATTCACATAAACTGTTCGCTACACCAGAGTCATGATGGGACAATGGATCTTTACATGGTCCAGTAAACTCCCTTTCCATCAACGTTTCCTGCTTATTACGAAGAGTGTTGCATTCTCGGTACTGAAAGGTACAGTTCAACCCAGAGAAATCAATAATTTTTAGGTCACTATTACTAACCAAGAGCCTAATGTACAAACCACACAATGTGATACTGAACAAGGCTTCGTCACCAGAGCTCCCTATCCATCGCCAGTGATAGACGCCACAGGTAGTAGGAAGCTATCAAACAGGGAGGTACTACCGCCTGGGAAGATAATGGAAGCATAATGTTTTGTCTAAAGATAGACCCTGCTGCCATATGGCATCATAAATTTGTCACCAAGTCCCAGGTTCCTGATCTAACTTTCTGCTTCATTTATGCACAATGGACGAGTTGACGGTAGGAATTTTTTTCGTAAGATGGCAGATCAATGGGTAAAGAAAACGCTTACATTCACTGTGGTAATGATATTTTTAAATACATTGACCAAAAAGTGTCAAAAATAGAAATTAAATTTGCTAAAAAGTCACGTGACAGCAAAAAGCTCTGTGATTGGTTGTGACGTCACTGGTTGGCCATATACAATGTTCAAGCAAAGGACAAAGAGTCGTTGGTGCTTCGTGCCAATGTGCAATAGAACCGACAAATATTCATCACAGTACCGAAAGATAAGAAGATAAGAAAGAGATGGTGGTTTGCTGCTCGACGGCACTTTCCCATGTCAGAATACTGCATCTACTGTTGTGAAGATCATTTTGATGTGAGTATTAAGTTGATATATACAGTACAGGCACACCTTATTTTTAGGTTAAAATAAATTACTGCTCAAGTATATATCATCGTGTGTATTTACTTGCTGGGTGCCAAAATTTTGCAAAAGACCGATTACTCCAACCTGGAAATTCATCACTGTTCTCTATTTCATGTCTGTAAAATGTAAGTTTTCGTCACAGATGTCTATATTTAATGTTGTAGAAGGACTGGAAATGACCATGGCCAGGGGATGGGCTTGAGATGATCAAATGACATGTAATTTAACGTGCTTCAAAGCTGGATGGTGGAGCTCTTGATAATACTCTACAATCATAAAGACATCTACTTGGTCAATTTCTTTCATCTGCCTTGATGAACCCTGGATGTAGTTATCCAACCTTCTCGCCTGATCAGCTCTGTAAATAAATATTATTAGATAATTAATTGTGCTTTACTGTGCAACACAGTAATACTATTTTGAATATATAAATATTACTAAGCACATTATCTAATTCAATGGCTATTAGCTGCCCATACTACAAATTTCATAGTATAAACATTCTAAACAATATTGGTATTATTTTGGTTTGGGTCATCTGGGGAACCTTAAGATTATAACTATGGGATTAAGTACTTTAAACAATAAGACACATTATCTCTACGGGATTTATGTCGCAAAACATATTTCGATTGCATAAGAAAATACAGGTCATATGTTAGGTTAGGTTTGGTTAGGATATGATGAGTTATAATGTTAGCTTAACATACACCTGTAAGGGGGGGGGGGGTTGTAACTCAAAACTAGTGATTTCCGTTAGAAATTAATGTCAAAATCTTTCATAACACATCGCAAGCCATCATAAAAACATAGTCTGCATGTCTAAGTACAGGGATGACCAAAACTTTAAATTTATCCAATAGCCTATATCGAATATAAGCATCCAAATACTTATGGTAGTTAAGTAAAATTTTACCCATTAATTAAAATAAATGATGATATATCCCAGTGGTTCACTAGTAAATCATCAAAACAATAACAGCACTATGTTGCCATGTTTATCTAGCATCCGGCATTCTCAAAACAAAGCCCAGACAGTGTTCTAAATTGACTCGTATTTTCATCCGTGCGTCGTCTGCAGGGAAGGTAGTGACGTCATTGCAATTGTATTTCTTATATTGACCCAGAACCATCAACTCGCCCATTGCTGGGTTTCAATTGCTTCTCTTACTTTGACAACACGATATACATACTGTGTAACGTTTCTCACAAATTTTTTTATGGTCCTTTATTATTATTATTATTATTATTATTATTATTATTATTATTATTATTATTATTATTATTATTATTATTATTATTATTATTATTATTATTATTTATTATTATTATTATTAATATTATTATTATTATTATTATTATTATTATTATTATTATTATTATTATTATTATTATTATTATTATTATTATTATTAAAAACATTATTATTATTATTATTATTATTATTATTATTATTATTATTATTATTATTATTATTATTATTAATATTATTATTATTATTAATATTATTATTATTATTATTATTATTATTATGATTATTATTATTATTGTTATTATTAATTATTATTATTATTATTATTATTATTATTATTATTATTATTATTATTATTATTATTATTATTATTATTATTATTATTATTATTATTATTATTATTATTATTATTATTATTATTATTATTATTATTATTATTATTATTATTATTATTATTATTATAATTATTATTATTATTATTATATTATTATTATTCTTATTATTAGTATTATTTTTATTATTATTATTATTATTATTGTTATTATTATTATTATTATTAATCATATTATTATGATAATTATTATTATATATATTATTATTATTATTATTATTATTATATTGTATTGTATTTTTATTAAAAAGATTTTATTTCTTTTATTAATTTTTATTTATTATTATATTTACTATTATTATTAATATTTTTCCCCCCAGGCCCTGATGTGGGTCATTGACCTGTGCCCGGGTGGGCTAATCCCGTAAAAAAAAAAATAAAAGTCCATCCTGTAGGATTTACGAAAACCTTATCCAGATTAATTAAACTACTTAACAAGAATAGGTTGGCAATAGCATGGAAAGGAGAACCTTTGGAACAAACACATCTTTTTCGACACTACATAAACTTACAAGCAGACACTAATCCTATCTACAGAGAGCCACGGTGGACAAGTGTGTAGACGAGATACTACCTCAAAGGGTAATACAAGCTTCAAACTCACCCTGGAATTCACCATTAGTGCTTGTTCAAAAATCAGATGGTACTTAGAGACCGTGAGTAGATAAAATCAATGAGATTATCCTCCACTCTAAACGTTCTCGGATTGGTTTTGCCAATTCTCTAGGGTTTTGTATATTTTTAATTTAATTCATCCATCCCAGTCTCTGACTTCCCCTGGCTCTCGTACCTTCAAATTCCTCATTAATATTTGTTATTATTTCCTTTTCCCTAAATATGTGACCAAAGTTCCCAAATTTTTCGTTTTCTGTACATTTCAAGTACAGTATTTCTCTTGATGTTTTGGCTAAATTTTGTACTTCTTCGTTTGTTTTCTTGTCATTGTAGCTTATTCTTAGCATTCACCTATAACACCACATTTCAAAGGCGTCCAACCTCTTTCTGGTGTCTGCTGAAAGTGTCCACGCTTTTGATCCATACATCAGTCCTTACCATATAAAGCCTTTCAGCAGCCTTTTCTTTTAATTGAAGTTAATGTCCCTTGTCATTAGTCTTATAGATTATTAAATGCCGGTTTTGTCTGCCCAATTTTGCATGATTTCTTTTATATATCTACCATCACAGTTAATGTTACTTCCCAAATACAAAAAAAAATCTCTACTTCTTTACGTTCCCTATTGCTTACCATGTTTTCTATTTTAGGATTTATATTCAATATATAAACAACCATTACTCTAGTCGTTATAGCATTAAATTTTAAACCATAATTTTTGAAGGTTCCAAGTGTTCCCTGAAGAAGGCAGTGATGGGTAGGGAAACACCGGGTAACACTGAAGTCCATTTATTAACGGATAGGAGAGAGACAAGTAGTGAGCAGCGTGCGCATGAAGTGCCATGCGCGACCCACGGAGTCAGACTAAGGCGGCATTGCCATATGGCAGCCTCGGGGCAATGTTGCCACATAACACGTGCATTGTTGCCACGTAATTACATACATAGATGCTACTCGGCACAATAGCTTATATACAAGGTTGCTTAGATACATAACCTACTTCTCCCTCCCCCCCTCACACTCATAGTCTTTGTCTTGAGCGGACTTCTTAGTCCTACGACGCTCCGAGCGTCGAGGTGCACTGTGGGGCGGATCCTCGTGAGGTGTAAGGAACTTGTCATCGGTCAGGGGGCCAGCAGCAGGGGGTGGGACTGGCCGGAGGAAGCGGCGGTTCCTCCACCAGACGCGGCCGCTCGACATCCTGACCTTGTAGTCCCGCGACCGGCCGACGCCCTTCACTATGCCCACCTTGTCCCAACGTGTCGTCGTCGGGTCCTGGACGCGGACAAGGACACCAATCTCCAGCGGCTGAAGAGGGCGGGCACGGTCGTCATACCGAGCCTTGGCGTCCTGGGCACGTGTAGCGGCGCGGCGGTCGCAGCTCTCGGCTCTGGTCTGCCACTCCTTCGCAAAGGCCTTGGCGTATGCAGGAACGCAAGAGCGGAGAGGTGACCATACAGGATCTGGGCAGGGGAGCGTCCTGTGTGGGTGGGAGTATTACGTAACTCCAGGAGTCCTTTGTCAAACGCCTCACAGTCTATGTTGCCTGAAGGGGCCCCCTTGAGGATGAGGTGCTTGACTGTCTTGACCACAGCCTCAGCATGGCCTTTTGACTGTGGGTAGTGGGGTGTTGACACGATGTGGCGGACTCCCCAACGCTCCAGGAATCCTGTGAAGTCCCGGCTGGTGGCCTGTGGCTCACCGTCCGTTCGCAGACATACGGGGACGCCCAGGTCACGAAATAGGTGCCGGAAGTTGCGAATGGTGGCCGCGGACGTCGTGTCCGAGCCACAGATTACCACCACAGGCCAGCCAGAGAGTAGGTCGGCGACAACTTGGAAATGTTTCCCAGCTGTGCTGAAGAAATCAGCCGGCATGGACTCGAAGGGTCTGGTGGGTTCGTTGTCGCACAAGAGGGGCTCCTGCTGTTGACTGGGCTGCATGATCTGGCACGGCTCACAGGCACGGACCGTATTGACGATATCCACGACAATGCCGGGCCAGTACACAGCCTGTCTTGCGCGGCACTTGGTGGCCTCTGCTCCACGATGGCTGTTGTGTAAGCGGGCCAGAACGAGACGACGGAGAGCTGCAGGGACGACCACACGGGCACCGTACAGGACGAGGTCCCCATCTGTGTAGAGGTCCTCACGTATTTTCCAATACGGGCATAGGGCGTTGTGGAGGTCAAAACGGTCGCGAGGGAACCCAGTCTTCACACTCTCCAAGAGCTGAGTGTAGGAGGGGTCGTCGCGTGCCGCGGTCCGTAGTTTCTCAAGGGCCAGATCGCTGTCGGGTGGCGACACTGAGGCCTGGGTGCTGGCGAGGGACTGTACGGCCTGCAAAGTGACGATGTTGCTGATGGAGAAACCGGCCTCGGTGCTGAGCATCTCGTCTTCAGGTGTCGGGCGGCTGACTGGGGAGCGGGAGAGGGCATCCGGGATGCACAACTCCTTACCTGCGCGCCAAGCCGCGGTGAAGACGAAGGCCCAAATCTTCTCCTTCAGGCGCTGGAGGCGGGGATTCTCGACGGCGTCAAGTGAATAGTGGTTAAGAATGGGGACCAA
The DNA here is from genome assembly GCF_018991925.1 of Homarus americanus. Taxonomy (NCBI): domain Eukaryota; kingdom Metazoa; phylum Arthropoda; class Malacostraca; order Decapoda; family Nephropidae; genus Homarus; species Homarus americanus. Next base: position 535,076 of record NW_024733126.1, on the reverse strand, counting down.
GGGCCTGTGGTCTGTGATGAGGTCGAAGTGCTGTAGGCCAATGAAGTAAAACTTGCACTTCGATAAGGCCCATACGACTGCCAGCAGCTCCAGCTCGATGGTAGCTTTGTGAGACTCAGCATCGGTGAGGAAGCTAGAGCCACACTGTACGAGTCGGTACTTTCCTCCACCGTGATCCTGGAGAAGGGCGTAACCATCCCCGTAGAGGCGCGAGGCGTCTGTCTGGAGGACGGTGGGGAGCGCTGGGTCGAAAGTAGCGAGGATAGGTGGACTTGACAGGGCCTCCTTCACCTTATGAAAGGTGAGGTCGTGGTCAGGGGTCCACATGAAAGTCCTCTTGGGGCTCATCAGGGGGCGGAGAGGCCTGGCAGCGGCGGAGACGTCAGGAGAAAATTCTGCCAGCTGGTTCACCAGGCCCCTGAAAGACCTGAGATCCGTAAGGTTGGCAGGTTTTGCAATGTCCGCTATGGCGCGAACTTTCTCCGGGTCCACAGCAATGCCATCCCTTGAGAGTCGGTAGCCGCAGAAAGACACTGCAGGTGCGGCCAAGACGAATTTCTCGGCATTCAGAGTGATGCTGTGCGTCCTACACCTGGTCAGTACCTCGTCGATGCGGCGAAGATGCGTCAGGTAGTCCTCATCGTAGAGGAGGACGTCATCCACTACCTTCACGCAGTTGGTAACGCCTTGAAGTGCCATGTCACCGCGGAGACAGAAGGCGTCCCACGTAGCAGCGAATCCCATAGGGCCACGGCACTAGCGGAAGTGTCAGTAAGGCGAGATAAAAGTGGTCAGTGGCTGATCCTCCTTCTTCAGTGGGATCTGCCAGTAACCACAGAGGGCATCCATTGTCGAAAAGTGTCGTACCTTCGGGTCCACACTCCGTATAGCTGCAAAAGGTGTGGGTGAAGGGTGGGCGGGACGGGACACCTGGCTGTTAAGCTTAGACAAGTCGGTAGTAATCCACACTCCACCGTTAGTCTTAGCCACAGCGACTAGAGGGTGGCACCAAGGGGACGAGTTGTCACCAACGGGTACGATGACACCCTGGGCCACCATGGAATCTAGTTCCTTCTTGACTGAATCCCTGAAGGCGAGAGGGATCAACCGGGAGTGTGTATGGCAAACGGCTGCGCATCTTCCAGCAGGTGTATCCTCATAGGCGGACCCGCCATAGCCTTCAGTGGCGCGGTCCGTAGGGCCTCCTTCGTCACCAGCACTTCCGAGTACTCCTTCAGGAAGTAGGCCCTTGCGGCTGAATGAGACGTCTTGCTGTAAAGAGGAAGCAGCCGTGACTTGGGTGGAGGCGGGGCGGGAGTGGACGCGGGTTCTAGGCTGCTCTGTGCTGCAGCGCCAGGCGCGTCGCTCGTTGACTCACGCACCCTGCTGGCGGTGTACTGAGCAGCTGGGATCTGCTCAGGAAAGTCTCTGGGCACCACGCCTAACTCCTTGCAGTGCTACCATGACAACAAGGGTGTGGCAAGAGTAGGCTGCACGTCCATCCATCCGTGACACGACCTGTCGCCGTAGGTGATCTCCACTTGAAAGGAGCCCACAGCGTCCGGCATCTGGGAACCGTCCGCATTGTAGTACAGCAGCTGCTGCGGTGGTCCCAGGTCGCGTTTGGTGAGGCCCAGTTTCTGGAGGTGCTTCAGGCCTATCACCGTAGCATCAGCGCCGGTGTCTGGTATCACCTCGATGTGACCCGACATATCACCGCGTGTGAAGGCGACGAGGATGGTAGGGGAAGGGGTAGCCCTGGGGCGTGTGGTCGATTCCACCCTCCTGATGTGACTCAGCTGCTGCTTGGGGCTACGTGGGCCATCTGAAGGGGGCTGCATGTGAACCACCCCGAGGGAAGTGCACTGCTTTCCTCCTCGTCTCGGGCTTTTGGGCTTGGGTTGGCGGCAGCACTTGTCATAGTGTCCATAGCGACCGCAGGCCTGACACTTGTGGCCTCGTGCAGGGCACCTGTCTGTGTTAGACCAGTGGCCCTTATGGTCACATCCACGACACAGTGCGTCGGCGGCCGGGCATGTCTTGGGGCCATGGTGCTTTCCACAGCTGCCACAGGAAGCACTAGGTGGAGGCGTGGAAGAACGTGCGGCAGCCTTCACGTTGTTGGCCGCCTTCTTAACCTTCTTGTACTGTGAGATAGCTCTCACAGCAGGTGGGGCCCGTAAGGCAGAGGTGGCTGACTTGGTGGCCTCGTATGACCGACATTCAGTCACTACCACCTGGAGTGTGGAGGAAGCGTCCAGGGGGATGAGTCTCTGCACCAACTCTTCTTGCCTGACGCCTGTCAAGATCCCGTGCTTGATCAAGACTTCCTCACATTCCTGGCTGTGCGCCTTGCAGACGTCGATCTCCTCTGACAAACTCTTTAAACGTACAAAAAAGTCGTCAAAGGATTCATTCTCCACCTGCTTGCAGCTGGTGAAGGCGCGGCGACGCAAAGCTTCATTATTCCGACCTTTAACATGCTCCTGTAAAAGGTCGAGCACATCCGTCACTGAAGACGTAGAATCGGGAGGCACTTGCAACGTGTGCTCCAAAACTCTCTGGGTCTCCAGTGACAAACACATCTGCAGTTGGATGAGCTGTTTGTTTGGAGGCATGCTGTCAAGGTCCACCATCGTGGAGTAATCTGTCCAGCGCCGCCTCCACTCACGAAAAAGCTGAAACGTGACGTCTGGTGAGAGGGCGGGTGGGGGCTGAACAGATGCCTTGGGAGCTGTTGGAGTAGCAAGAGTACCTGGAGGAAGCTGGTGTGGTGGAGGAAGGAGGGTACTGGCGCCTTGGTGCGCGCTACCTGCGCCTTGGTGCGCGCTACCTGCGAGTGAGGGAGGATGGGTTAGTGCCAGGGTTGCCAATATTGCATCAAAGCGCGCCTTTTCCTCCTCTCTTCGTATCTCCTCCCTCTGAAATTCCATCTCTCTGCGTCTCTCGTCCCTGTCGTCCATCCACCTCAGAATTGTGGCAATGTCCGTCGCTGGAGGTGGCGGATGAGAGGGAGTGGGCGCAGAAGTTCCATCTGTGCCCGGTAGAGGGGAAGGTGGGGAGTCGTGTCTCCCATCTTGACGTTGTCCCTTCTTACCGCCCATCTTAGTATGCTTGAACTGCGCTGTTTAGTATATAAAGTGGCGCCTCATCAGCTCGAACCACATATATATGACGTAAACAGCGCAGAAATAACGCATAGAGTCCACTGTTCTGTCCGTGAGTGCGTGCGTGCGTGCGTGTGTGTGTGTGTGTCTGAGAGAGCAAATCGTAGTGGCCTTAATGTGCCACCTGGGTAGAGCCGCCGCGGAAGTAAGAACGTTAGTGTCTCCCCGGATGTCACACGCGAAGGGTGTACGCCTGAGTGCTCCTTGGGTACCACAAAAAACAGGCCAATGCTCAACTCTCAGCTCTAGACACACTAATACACTGACACTAACACTGCCACCATCACTAAAATGCACTGTGACGGCGCAACACTGCACGTCGCGGCGAAACACAACACAACACAACACACTAGAGTAGACACGCACATCACCGGCAGACATAACTGTAGGCATTATTCACAACACTTGTATGTCCACAAATCCTACTCACTGCGCCATGAAGGTTCCAAGTGTTCCCTGAAGAAGGCAGTGATGGGTAGGGAAACACCGGGTAACACTGAAGTCCATTTATTAACGGATAGGAGAGATACAAGTAGTGAGCAGCGTGCGCATGAAGTGCCATGCACGACCCCCGGAGTCAGACTAAGGCGGCATTGCCATATGGCAGCCTCGGGGCAATGTTGCTACATAACACGTGCATTGTTGCCACGTAATTACATACATAGATGCTACTCGGCACAGTAGTTTATATACAAGGTTGCTACTCGGCACAGTAGCTTAGATACATAACCTACAATTTTAACTTTTTCCTCTTATCTATTAATGAGTGTTTGCAATGCCTCCTCACTATCTGTGATAAGAGCAGTGTCTTCTGCATTGCGTTTATTTGATATCACTTTACTATTAACTGTTAGTCTTTCATTATCACTTATTGCTTCACAAATTAAGTATTCTTAATGTATATTATACAATGTTGAAGACAGAAATCAGTCTTGTCTTTCTCCTTGTCTGACTGTAAACTAATTAATAAATTCATTATTTCTTAGCACTGCAACCTACTTTAATACCCCCTTCATTAATGCGATTTTTTCCAAGCTCAAAAGCTTTTTCAATATCAACAAAGTAGATATACAAATTTCTTTGGACCTCTAAAGCCCTTTAACCCAAACTTATAAAACCAAATAGCCTCTCTAGTTCCTCTTCCCTTCATAAATACATTTATTTTGGCTTTCAGATAACTCTCTTTCTATTCTAAATATTATTCTACTTAATATTATTTTGAACAAAACTTTGCAGGCAAGCTCCTAGATAGGTGTCGGTACGGGTGTTTTGATTTTCTGAATCTTTACTGAATAAAAATGTAATCTATTTGATTCCTGACTGTTATATTGTCCCATGTAAAGAGATGGCTACAGTATATAGGGTGTTGTTCAAACCATGTATTTGCAATTATAATCTTGTTTTCCTTACAAAAGTAAAATAATATTTCCCCTCTCTCATTTCTAGTACTCAACCCATGTGGTCCTACTTCTGGTGCTACTTCCTCTTTCCAAACTTTCGCGTTAAAATCATCCCTTTTAATAAGACATTCATTCTTTTCGGTCTTGTTGCCTTCTTTAAATCTTCATAAAATTTTTCTATCATTTAGTGGTGCATTTATCTGTCCAAAGGATTAACATTAAACTTAAATAACAAAACTCTACCACCTGAATATATGAAGTAAGAATCTTCACCACTAATGTTATTTGAACCTTTCCATCTTACTTCACTTAATTCCAAAATTGTCCTCTACAATCATTTCATTTCCCTGCAAACATTTGCATATTTACCAACCTCCGATCTTTATTTTTGGTTTATTAAATTTCAAACTTCTCTTTGTTTTGTTTTGCATAGATCAACGACGCCTTGATGAGGTGACTATCCCTGATCGTTTTCCATTGCCAGTGATAGGAAATCGTTTAAGAAGTCTAAGTCAGACAAGGTTTTCTCTACCTTACAGTAAATATGACTTTATCAGGTTTCTGGCAGGTGGCTTTGGACCAGGAAAGTCAATCCTTAACAGCATTCAGTCCACCACCGTGACATTGGGAATTCTCATGCACGTCTTTTGGTTTACATGGTAGTCCTATTACATTTTCTAGGCTGATGACTGTCATTTTCCGTTCTATCCTAGGAGCCTAAGTCCTTGGATACCTTGATGATATTATTGTCATATATCTGGACATGACCACACGCCTAGTTAGACTAAAACATGTGTTACTTAAGCTTCAGGAAGTTGATTTTAAGTTAAAGGTGTCAAAGATTAAATTTATACTGCATAGAATACAATACTTAGGATATATTTTTTACCAAAATGGAGTTAGTGTTAACACTAACAAAAGAGAAGCCATACGTAAATATCCCTTTCTAAAATCTGCTTAATAGGTTCCCCAATTATTGGTATGGCAGGATTTTATACATCCTTCATACAAAGGCATTCTAAAATTGCTTTTACGTTGACAAATTTACTTGAGAAAGATTTTCCATTTTAGTGGGAAGTACAGTAACAAAGTGCATTTGTTGAATTGAAAGACTGCCATACCAAAGCGTCCATCCTGTGTTTTGCAGATTTGGGAAAACATTTTTTGATAGGGGTGGCCAGACTTTCGTTTGACTGATTCTACAATTTTATGGTTATTCAAACGTGATCTACTAGCACAATATTTCCTATCCTCCAGCAGATAATGGACAGATTTTGAGTCTTAATGGAGAGAGAGAGAGAGAGAGAAAGAGAGAGAGAGAGAGAGAGAGAGAGAGAGAGAGAGTCCAATAATAAAATTTATTGAATACATACACATATTGCCAAGTGCTTATATAATTTACAATACATAATCATCCACACATCTAAGAACGACGTCAGGACAAGTAGCAACTTTGAGGCTTCGTTGGTTTGGTGGTGATTCATTTGGGTTTAGTTTGTGTTTCGGGTTAGGTTCGAGTTGGTCGCCCTCTACAATCGTGTATGGACGGAGACTGTTCCCGCTGTATTTTGTCTGGCAACGTTACTACTAATCATGTCTCCAGTTTGGTGTTTAAGTTGTGGACATAGTATTATTTCGAATCAAAGGAGCATGGTGGTTCGTGCTAGGTATTAATTAAGGTTGATTGGTTTTTGCAATTAACGAACGAGTGTGTTGGAGCAGAGGTGGCTGCCCTGGAGACCGGTGTTGAGGCCTGGTTGAAACCTGTCTCTCGTCGTCTTGTCTCGTCTATATACACCCAGCGTCATTCCAACAAATGCTTAATCAATTCGGCAGTTACTAATAGCGTTCAAGGGTGAGAAGAGCGGATACAATACGTCAGTCTGAACTAAGATTCCTACGTGTGCAAATAGAACAGCTCCAACTAACGAACGAACCAAGCGGTAGTTCAGGTCTCATTGTCAGGTAAAAATTACTTGCTTGTGTACATACAAATTTATATTATATGTTGTAAATTCTTTTATAGTAAATTTATGTTTAATTTCTTTGGTGTTTGTTTACCCATACGGTACCACACCTTATCCCCAGCCTTTTTTTTATTTTACTGCACTTCTTTTAAGTCCCATGGTCCCAATTAGTGCGAGTAAGTCACACACTCAATAACACCCTCACAAACGGTATGGGGAAGAACTTACTTTTCCGATGTGATGATTTGCGCTGCAAGGCGTGCAAATATGTACTTCCTTGCTAAATGACTGCTAGATGCAGAGAAGACACAAGTCATGACCGTTTGTGCTAGAGGTAAAAATTTTTTATTTTTTTTGGTAATAACGGATGCTCTTGGCAGTGGTGCCGTGTACTGTATCTGTAGGAACCCTGTTGATGGGCTATGCCCATCCCGCAATCTACCAAAAATTTCTTTGCGATCTACAGTACTGTGTTACAACCTTCACACCCTCCTCTAGGACTCACTAGAGTATGTATAGTCAGCTCATAGGCCCATTATATCAGAGGAGACTCTGAAATAACCGCTTCTGTTAACAGAGAGGTTAAATGTTAAACACAGATCCTTTCCTTATTTCTGGCTAACAACCTCCTGACAGCTGACAGGTGTTTATTTTAATACCACTGTTCCCATTAAAACTGGTTTAATCAAAACTTAGCTTTAAAATTACAACAAAATGTATTTGACAACAAAATATAATAAATAAGTGCTCTCCATCCATGTGCATACAAAAGGCCACAAATCAATTCACTCAGAATAATGTTATCTCCACCAAATGCGGTGTTCTCTCACTACTACAATACTCTTTAGACTATAATGAACATATTACACTTTAGTTAACACCATAATTATCCATGATTGCCCAGATAATAATAGATAAATGTGCACCACACAAGCTTGGCCCTCCTATCCTCCACAACCTAGCTGTCGAGAGTGCCGCCAAAACCAAAACAATGTTCCAATGCTTTCTTGTTTCATATAATTTCTAATTCTGTTTATACTTCACACCTGCTTCTTACAATCTTTCACAATTGTATAAAAAATAAAAATACATTCTACAAAGTTTACATAATAAAACAAATACTTGTATACATACTTGTATAAAATAATCAAGATATTTTTTTAAAGTCTTTACCATAAGCTTGGAATTTCGATTATAAAGAAAAACGGAAAACAACAGACACTACATATAATGGGTAACTGAAACAAATATTGAGGGAAAGGGGAGGGGACCGTAACAACTGGTAAATTTGCTATCGACGTTTTGGCCACCCTTATTTTATGGTAACTACAGATGTTAATTACAGAGGGCTAGCAATTGTGTTATCACAAGGGTGTAAGGGGAAACAGCTCCCCATAGCGTATGAGAGTCGTACACTCTCCAAGTCTGAAAGAAATTACAGTGTGACAGAGTTTGACACTTTAGTTGGGTTCTGGTCTTAAAAGAAATTCTATGAATATGAATGCGGATACCCCTAGTGTTTACAAGCCCTTGCAGGTACGTTTGCCTGGTGGTATCTTATCATACAAGAATTTAAGCCTTTAGGTAAGTATATAGAAGGGAAAAGTAAATTTGTAGCAGCCAATTTGTCAAGACATTTGGCAGTAATACATATGTTCTTCTGTAGACAGTGAGAGAGTACGTGTGGCACAGGAAAACGATCTTATGTGGTCACATATTTTGACATATGTTAAAGGTAGTACGGGGTATTCCTAATTTAGAGATCAATCCTCCTGTTTCTGTCAGAAAATTTATTGTTCAGGATAACGTTCTCTGTCGTCAAACAACACTTGGTGCTCCTGCTCGCTCTGTCACTCAATTGGTAATCACTACTTCACTTGTACCAGAGGTAATAGTCCTCATCTTTGATACATAACAAATAGCTCACCCTAGAAAGGACAGGCACATTACGCTAAGCAAATGTTGTTAAAATATTTTTGGCCCAAGATTGCAAGAAATATATCACATTATGTGGAGAGTTGTCAGATATGTAAAGAGAATAAGGGTACGACCTTAGCGCCTTTACCTGTTCTCAAGTAGTCTATACCCACTCCTCCGTGGGATAAAGTTAATATGGATATTTTAGGTGAGTTAATTGGGACTCATCATAATAATAAGTCTCTCTCTTAGTCATGGTTAATGCTTTTACCCACTACTGTGAATTAGCACCTGTCCTTAAAAAGGAATATTAGAAAAACACAAAAAAAGTTGACAAAATAGATGTATATCCACTGGCTTTATCTGAATTGGTGACATACATCAATGAGACAAAAACTACATGTGGTGGTTCTATTCAACAATATTTAGTCTAGCAGACTTAGTCTTAATATACAAGCAAAGATTCAAACAACTTATCGTCAAATCACCTGAAGTTCATTTTACTAGACTTTAAGGACCAATTGGTTTTATATATTCCTCATCTGGAAGATCACAATCAAAGAAGAGATGTTTTGCTACCATTCCAAGAGGATGTAGGCTCCATTCTGGCAGATGTTGGCAAATACAGTGAAGCTGTTCATTTGGCCAAGGCTGCAAAAATAATACGGCATGATATGATCAAACACAAGTCAAAATTCCTAATCATACTTGATGATAGAAGTATTTAAGAGGCATTTCTTTCATCACTTCTCCAATTCATATGTATGAATGAACATGGCGCAGGCATTAAATCACAAATTCATCATGGAGCATCCAAATCAGTTCTTGATATGGCACGGCATGGTTGTGGTGGAGTGTCCTCCCTGATCTCAAGTGTTATTGGAGGGTACATATTCGGAGTGTGGGAGCGGAATTTTCAGAGCGTGTCGGTGAATATCAGATGTGAACCCTAAGCGTTGTCACCGAAGGTTCTTCTCATCCCTTACGGCATTAATCGCAAATATTCCGTGTGTTCACCGGCGATCACCAAGCGAGTTTTGAGTGTTTGGCGGGACGGCTGGTGCAGGTGCCAGGTGCCAGTGCCAGTGTCGATAGGCCTACTTTGGAAGGGGTGGCATCGAGACTCAAGCCCCTATGGGGCCAAGTGTTCTACGCTTGTGGTCGCCTCCCACAGGTAACGGTCACTTCATGTAGTGCCAGCCGACCAAGTAAGTATATATAACTAATCTTACATCAGTGCGACCATAGAAATAGTGGTTATTTCTGCCAAGGATATATAAACAAGTGTTAGGTGTGACAATTCTTGCTCCCAGTGTATCACTCTGATGTGTGGATTGTCGCCCTCAGGGGGGGGTGGCCTACATACCCACGGTCGCACGTATGCCCCTTCTACCAGGACACAGCAGTCCAGCCTGTCACCTCTCCGACCTTTCCTCATGAGAACTATTTTCTTCTTCTGTATGGGACCAAAGCAGATGTCGGAGGCGGACGTAACTGTCACCCAAGGTGCGGAACACTATGCCGGGTAACAGACATTGTTGCGTCTGTGCTAGCCAGAACCAAAATTGCACTAGCTGTGATTGTGCGAGAAACAACCGACCATGTGTGGCTTGCAGAAAAGGAAACAATTGGCGGAACCCACATGGGAGGGAGCCGACACAAGAGGCCACAGTGGATATAGTCGGGACCCAACCGTCCGATGATATCCTAAATGATAGCAGTGAGTCTACTCAACCTGAAAATGTAGTACCAATAAATGCTGCTCCAATGGTAGCAGATGTCCACGAGGTGAATGAGAGACAGCCACCACAGTGGAATATGCATGTCGATGGAAAATGCGGACATATAGGTTAAAGAAACTTACTCAGAAATTGTCAGGTGGTCGCCAGCTAACCTGTTTGAACTACCCAAGTGTGAGGCCACCAAAGAAATGATTTGGGAGATGACTCGCCTCATAACCGAGTACACTCAAGACTGCTTCCTTGCCCCTTTAGTTCTTCAAATACTGGCAATAATACCACATCTATTCTGTCAGAGGATGCACACAAAGACGAAGCACAAAGAAAATGCGGCAGCAATGACGAGAAGATTGACAATGTGGCAGAATGGAGACCTTGATGATCTTCTATGTGAATCAAGAACACTGCAGGCGAGACTAAAATTTATAGGAGACGGAAAGCAAAACACCGATGACGTTGCAAGAAAGATTGGAAACAAAATGCGTGTGAGAAAGGTGTCTTTGGAGGTAAGATCTCTCACAGAGGAATTCTCCGGTGGGGTCCTGCCAATAAACAGAGAGATTTAAAACAACAGAAAGAAAAACATCGCCCTGCAAGTGAAGACGAAGGCATCAGGATCCACGGTGACTATGTCCCACCAATATGCTGTCCTGTTAGAGAAAATAAGAGGAGGGATGGTGTGGAAAAAGCACTGACAACTCAGGGAGGTGCCGGCCCTTCAGGTCTGGATGCAAACGGTTGGAAAGCCATCCTCAGTACTAACAAGTTTGGCTCCTTAGCAAGTGATCTCTGCACTGCCATTGCCGCCCTTGCAACAAAAGCTGGCAATTTCGTGCTGCCAACACCTCCATGCTCTGACGGCCTGCCGCCTCATTCCTCTGAATAAGAATCCAGGATGTAGGATTATAGGGGTGGGGGAAGTGCTGAGGCGGATCATCGGAAAATGCATAATGGAGGTGGTAAAGGATGATGTCAGGGCAGCAGCAGGGAACCTGCAAATTTGTGTTGGCCACCAGGCTGGAGGGGAAGCTGCCATTCATGCCATGAGGACAATATTTGAGCAGCGTGATTGTGAGGCGGTTCTCCTGGTAGACGCTTCAAACGCATTCAACATACTTAACCGCAAGGTCGCACTGCATAACATCAAGATCAAGTGTCCAAGCTTTGCAATGTTTGTTGAAAACACCTATAGGAATCCATTAGACCTCTATATAGTAAACAACAAGGCTCTAAGAGGTGATACCATCATACAGTCAACTGAGGAAACAATGCAGGGGGACCCTGTTGCAATGGCAATGTACGCAATAGGCCTATCCGTTCTCCAACACACAATCAAATTTGAAACAACCGAGGTCAAGCAAGAGGCGTACGCTGACGACCTTACAGGAGCAGGAAAAATGGAGGACATCAAAAAGTGGTGGGACCTGGTAACATCACGAGGTCCACAAATAGGGTACCACCCAAACGCCAGCAAGCCCTTCCTCATTGTGAAGCCAGAACATTATGAATGAGCAATGGAGGTGTTCGGTGGAAGTGAGGTCAAAATAACAAAGGAAGGCCAAAAACACCGAGGCGCTTTAATTGCCACTACGGACTTCAAGACTGAGTACGTAACGGGAAAGGTGAATGAGTGGGTTCGGGAAATCCAAGCCCTGTCTGATATTTCTAACAGAGAGCCGAGCCACATGCGGCTTTTGCGGCATTTACATATGGAGTCAAGCATCGCTGGAACTACCTGATGTGTACTATCCCTGATATCGGACCCCTCTTGATATCGGACCCCGCCTCCACCCTTTGGAAGAAGCTATCAGAGTCAATTTTATTTCCAAATTAGTGAAACACCTTCTCTTAACCCCAGCAGAAGGATCACTCCTTGCACTACCACCGAGACTGGGAGGATTGGGATTGACCACTCCAGAGGAGAGTGCTGCCACCGAACATCAAAACTCAGTTAAGCTCACGGCAGCCCTCACTGACCACATAATAGATCAGAACGTAACAGGTGAGGTGGATACCAGTGAAGTAAACAAGATTTGAAGGTCCATTACGACAGAACGACAGCACGGCCAAAGTGATAAGTTACAGCAGCTGATGCTGCAAGTACCAGAGAATTTGAAAAAAAGTAGCTATAGTGCAGGAGGTGGGCGCCTTGAACTGGTTAACTACGTTACCGATAAGGGCAAATGGTTTCAGTCTCAATAAACAAGAATTTACAGATGCCATTGCTCTAAGGTACGGCAGGCCAGTAGAAGGTTTGCCCTCCCAATGCCATGGTGTGCAAGAAAAGGGGCTTCATATGCATGAGGCATGACGAAGCATGTGATCTCACAGCAAATATGTTAAAGGAAATTTGCCGTGATGTCTGGGTAGAACCGACCCTCCTTCCATTGGACTGTGAGAATTTCCTACATTGGACTTCAAACACATCCAACGAAGCCAGTGTTGAGGTCAGTGCTCGAGGATTCTGGAAGCGGGGACAGCGAGACTTCTTAGACATTAGGATTTTTTATCCCATGGACGCATATCACCGTAATTTAGCTCTCGATGCTGCACACAGGAGGAACGATAACGACAAGATAATGACATACGGGGAGAGAAATGAGAATGATGATCAAGGCAGCTTCACTCCTGTGGTGTTCACAACTACTGGTGGGATGGGACCAAGTGCAAGATGCTTCTACACCAGACTCTCGGAGGTGCTATCCGAACAGAAGCAGCAGCCCAGAAGTTATATTACAGCCTGGATGAGATGTCGACTGTCCTTCTCTCTCCTTAGGTCTGCTTTGCTGTACCTCAGGGGAACGAGAGCATCGGCCCCAACTAACTCAAGGCTCAACTAACTCAACACAGCTAGGATAGCTACTTATATATTATGATAATTAATTTTTAGGTAATAAAATGGCGGCGAAGGTGTAGCTATTAAGGGAGGATGGAGGCCACTTAAAAAAAAATCATTAATCCAGCTCCTTTTCCCTTTTCCTCCACTCTGCTAACCATAGTTTGCAAATTCTGAATGGATCTGCTCATCAGAACTATATCGTCTGCATATTCCAATTCTGCCAGGTATTTATTGTCAACCCATTCGATCCCTTCTCTTTTATCACCCACTGTCTCTTTTAAGACGAAATCAATAAGTACAGAGAACAGGAATGGAGACAAAACATTACCTTGCAACACCCCATTCTCGACATTGAATTTTGGGGAACGTTAGCCATCAGTGCTCACACCACATCTGCTGCCCTTATGAATTTCTTCTATCAAACAAACGTACTATTTTTGGCATTCCATAGATCCGAAAGATTTTTCACATAGTTGGTCTATGTACGCGAGCGAAGGCTTTCTCAAAATCGACAAATGCCATTATCAACGGTTTTCTGAATTCCACATTCTGTTGAATTTTGTGACGTAGTGCAAATATATAATACTGCAGCTTTTTAATTTTCTGAACCCTGTCTGTTCATCTCTTAGCCTTTGGTCATTTACTTATAATTTAGTTCAGTTACTGAAAATTAATGGGCAAGGTTAAGATTTAGTATGATATTTTATGATGAATTATTATTTATGGATACTTGATTTCATCTATCTAGTTCAGACATTACGTATTTAGCGAAAAGATTAGAATAGTACCTCTGAACAAACAGAAAATGCAATAGTAACTAATGCTGTTCTCCCAATTGGAAGTGGCATTGATACTGGTTTTATGGAAGATATGCTTGGAACACAAATTTATCTACAGAGAAACACTTCCATTGAGAATAGTGAACAATTAATCGATCAATCATTTGGTGATTTACACCGTACCCAGCTTAGGTGCTGCCTCAGAATGACCGCATTCGCGAATTCACAACGGACGATGATTATCACATAGTTACATTTTTACGTTCATGTGAGGATGTTGTGCAGAACATTGAAATTACCGAAAATGAGGAACACAAACCCGGCACCACCTCATTAGAGCAGTTTGCACGCATAATTGAAATTGCGACTTTTGTATTACGTTTACGGGACCCTGTGTACAGTTAAGCTAAGACTGATGATTATGCCCAGTCTGATTCAATACCTCCTTACGCACATAAGATCCCACTTAAGGTAATCCGTACCCCACTGGCCAGAATAGTTACACCTGTGGCGCCGGTTCATCACAAAGTTTTCAAGGATATTGGCACGAAACCTAAACAGCAACTGTTATTGACTATGTTACCAGCTTCAACAAGGTGGTAGCATACCCAAACACCACACACCCCCGACAGCAAATTCAAGACCATGACGAGACATGCCTCCGTCCCATTCAGCAGTTGTTCAAACCAAGTCTACTACTGTACCGACAAGTGATATGTGGTGTATATTACACGACTCTGCCTCATATACTTCCCAGGACTTTGTAACTGTACAACGGTGTATGGATTCGAGGTATAGTCCAGTCAAATTAGCTCGAAAATCGGCAAAAGGTGGAAAAAAAATTATATTATGATGAAATTCTGCATACATACTCTTGGAGGCTATAGCAATCAAGATCAAAAGAATTCTCCTGCGTCAGGGAGGAGCATCTCCCATTTTTGGCCCCAAACAGCCCCCCACTCACCCCCACCCCACCCTCCCACCCACAAAAGGTGGGGGGGGGGTATTACTTTTTTCGCATTTTACGGCTGAACTATGCATCAGACGATAATATTTTTTAGAGACAAAAATACTGGAAATATGGTTTTAAATAAGATTGTCTCTATTCATATTTCCCATAGGTGTTACAGTTTTTGTGTAATTCCACGTCTGAATTCAGGGGAAAACTTTTCTCGTGTAGTGAAAAAATTGATACCCGGGCATTTTTATTTTTATTTATTTATTTATTTATTTTATAAGATTTGTAGGAATGTTACCTTTGCGGACCGTAGGCTAAATTGCTGGTCCGCCCTACTCCCGCAAGGTTTTCGGCAAATAACTAAAAACAACCAAGTTTATCATTAACAGTGCATATAATTGAAATTAAAGTGCAGAAAATTCTCTATTCGGATAAATGACAATCAAATTTCTGTAAACATTTTGAAGCTTTTCCTCATTCACTCGAAACTTTTCCTTTTCTAGGTATGACTTAGATAACTGCTGTGTTACCTGAGTGAAACTACTTGGGATACAATCAGTATGGCGTCCGCAAGTGATTGTTTTTACTGTGGTAATAGCTTAGCAGATGGAGAAACAGTGGCTGTGAAGGGCGGCATGAAGAACTTAAGATGTGTAAGTCAAATCCTAAAGGACGGTCATTTTAAAAAATTTATGAAAGCGCACACCATTGAAATGCATATAGTTTGTAGACGTGAGTACATGAAAGGAAAAACATTGCCAGGGATTAAAAAAAATAAATAAATAACAAAAAAACAGAATCAGTGTACTATATTGTGGTCACAAGAACAATTTGATTTCAAAAGTAATTGTTTTTTTTTGTGGTGAAAAATGTGACATTCTTGCGGAAAAGAAAAAGCCTGTTGGGAAACGCTCAGTAATTAACGCGGTTCGAACTTTGACTCTGAAAGATAGACTATTGAAGAATGCTGAACAAAGGAACGACAAATGGAGTGAACAGGTGTTGAGGCGATTAAAAAGTGGGATTTGTCTTGTAGGAGATGAAGCACGCTATCACGGAAAATGCTTTTCCAAATTTATATGCAACCCACCATCAACTCAAAAAAAAATGGACGCCCGCAAGATGAAGACATGACTTCTGCTTTCGAAAACCTCTGTGCCTTTTTGATGATTCTGACGAATGTTAGTTTTCTTTACATGATTTGATGACGAAATTCGATGAATATTTACCAGAAGCCAAGTCTATGACTGAGAAAACGCTGAAAGCAAAGTTAACAACACATACGGGGATGGTGTCATGTTTGCAAAAATGAATAAAAGACCACCAGTTGCTTGTTTCCGTGGCTCCGGACTTAAACTGATCAGTTCATGGTAAAGTGAAAAAAAAATAATAATGAGAAGTATGAGCGCCTACGAATCGTCGAAGCTACAGCAACTATAGTCCGAGAGGATATTAGGACAACTGTTTATGACACTATGGACTTCCCTGATATTACAGAATTTATAAAGGATGTACATGATGTGGTTCCCGAAACATTATGTGCATTTCTGGACACCGTTATCCTGAAAAGCAGAAAAGGTGAAAAAGAAAGAGGAGCAAAACAGTTCACAGTGTACTGCAATTGCCCATTCTATAATTGCTGCAACAAGACCATGCTAACTTCTATCTTCCATACTGCTTGATCTCTCGGGGTATCTATTTCGGAAAGTAGCTTCCAAAAGCAATGTCCAAAGCAGTGTCAAATTTGGAATTTTGTTCAAGCTATATTGATGTTGGACAAAGATTCTTTCTGTCAATATGTATTTGACAATGCACACTTCAGTATAAAAGACCTAACTGGTAAAGAAACATTTCACTCGATGGGTGGAATAAAATGCATAACACCAGCAGAGAAAGTAAATTGTAAGGATATTACGAAATTGCGAACCATCCCTTCTTCAAAAGAGCCAGCAAACATTGAACAAATGGAAATACAAACTTTTCAGGAAAACGAAATGTTGGGTTATATGAACTGAAACTGCAAAAGGTGTACGATTATAAAGCTTGAAAGAATGTCACAATGCCCTCGACCCAGGATGTTCTTTGGATGTTAGGAAATTTTTTGCAGACACCCTCCCTCCATCATGGCAAGGATTTGTAAAGGCCAAATGGGCACTCTGCCAAACGAAAAGTAAAAGATTCTTGCATTACCTTTGGTTAATCTACCTCCATCAGAGTACAACACAGTACTAACTGTACTGAAATTTGCAGCGAAATAAATAAATAAATCTAAACAAAAAACATGTTTTGTTACATTCGATCAACCACTATTCATGAGGGCTAAGGATATAGTGTCTTCAGGAAATGAAAATTAATAAGGTGAACTTTCAGATATTGTTGTGAGATTGGGAGGATTCCATCTTTTAATGTCCTAACTTAGGGCAAATGGCAACATTATGGGAGGCAGCGGACTTTCAGAACTATGGTCCACTATATTTGCTTCTTCATCTGTACCTCACATGCTTTCTGGCCACGCTTATGCACGAGCCATTCGAAGCACCAGCCCCTGCAAGTATTTTGAAACTTATTTCAAGTGGCTGCAAATTGGGGTGTGGGAAGCAGTGTGGTTGTGTAAAATCTGTCTTACCCTGTTCTTTAATGTGCAGTAATTGTCATGGCCAATGTTGTCTGAATTCTGAAACTACAGATGAGCCCACTGATGACCTTTCTGTGACTAAGGAAGAGGACTTTTCAAGTACTTAATGGCATCATCATAAACTAGAAAAACGTGGAATAGGCTTAATGGGGAAACCACTATATAAAAAAAAAACGCGCCAAAAACTCTCCCTCAAAAGTGGTGAGGAAATGAGTTTGTGTTAAAAAATTATTGAATGAGTCGCAAAAAGCTATGAAACTATTTCAAGGAAATGTAGTTCACCGAACCAATAAAGAATTTTACGTTTGACAATTTCAGCTATATGAATTTTTAAAGAAAAATTAGGCGTTTTTGAGTTATTTGCTGAAACCTTGCACGAGTACAATTTTTTCCACTCCACCAGAAAAGTTTCTCCCGAATTCAGACATGGATTGCACACAAACTGTAACACCTTTTGGAAAAATGAATAGAAACAATCTTGTTTAAAATATTATTTACAATATTTTTGTTTGTATAAAATATTATCGTTTGATTCATAGTTTAACCGAAAAATGTGAAAACGTAAGCGGAACCCCCCCTTTTGGGTGGGGGTGGGGTCATTTGGGACCAAATAAGGGGGATGCTTCCCCAGACGGAAGGGAACTCTTTTGGTCTTGATTTATAGCCTTCAGGAGTATGTATGCAAAATTTCATCTTAATATATATTTTTCCACCAAAAATCCTAATTTGACTGGACTAGTATAATCGACAGCCACAAGACGGCCATGTCGTCGCTATTATAAGCAGTCGGGGAAGACCACCGCCTCATTCAACAAGACGCGGGATAAGTACAGCCATAACAATGCAAAGCAACACTTCTCGTGTTGCCTGTTCCGGTTAGAGTGGGCACCAATGCACTTTCCCTAGAAATAGATAAGTGTGCGTGCGCAAGTGCTCTCTCATTAGCGTCAAATCAAGAACTACACCGACGTTCACCTTACCGAGGATTTCGAGTTCGACCTACGGACACCGATCTCTCAAGAGTTTCCGGTGCTCAGCTGGACATTACAGGAGTGGTAACACTACCTCTAGGTCTTTCTAAAGGTAGTAAACTACTTCCGGTAGTGTGTTACATAGTCAAGGACTTTAACTTACCTTTTGACGGATTAATTGGTCTTCCAACGCTTAAACGCAACATGATAAATGTCCAGCCAAGTCAACATACTATCACTGTTGGTACCGTTACCTATCGTGCCATGCACAATTTTGTTCCATTGCTCACCGCCAGAGTGAATGTCTTATCCGACGATCCTACTACGAGGAATTTCTTGGATCCCGAGTCTCAACGCATCCCAGACCCTACAGACGCATTTACTCATCGTGATTTTAGCAGCAAAACTGGATAGTAGCACATGCAGTCTTAACAAGTACTCTCCATTTTCAGAATGAGGAAGCTGTTCGCTTACCTGACGTTTCCACTGGGATTGACGTAGTCTGTCTTACGGAAACTCTCCAGGGTTAAAGGTCTTGCCTGTGAATCTACATTGGGTACAGATGTCCTCGTTCTCCACAAACCACACGCTCACAGAATATTGAAACAGGGATGTTGTTTGTGTGATTATCTGGTTTACCATACTAGTGTTGTTCGCAGCCTATATAGTTCCCAATTGGTAGTGCCACACATACACTTACATAAACCAGACAGGAGAAGTTGGATCAAATAGTACCGCATTAAGGTAATTGATCACCCTCAGCACAAGATTTGGCTCGTGGAGTTGCTTGCCGACATCAAAGAGATTATAACTTTACCTGACAATCCGCTAGGTCAGACGAGTTTCACTTTATATCACATATCTTTAAAAACAGGAAACAAATCCGATTTGCATACCAGCTTACAGACTATCTCATAGCCAGCGCGCTGAAGTATAAGACATGGTTCAAGATATGCTGGAACAAAAGTGGTCACAAATTCAAAGTCCCCTTTCAATTGTCCATGGTTTTTAATCCTTAGGAAGGATGGAAGTTGGCCCGCAGTCATTGTTATTTGGCGAGTCAATGAAGACACTATCCCGGATAGGTACCTAATGCCTGTTCTGAGTGATATATTGCAATCTTTAGTCAAAGATAATGCGGCTTTTAGTACTCCCGTTGGGCATTATGAGTTGATACGTATGCCAATCGGCCTTTGAAATGCGCCATTAACTCTTCAAAGGACGTTAAGTTAAACTTCCTAAATGTGAATCTTTAAAATAAAGAAACATTTCTTTGGTCATGTGGTCGACGGAGTCGGCATTCATATTTGAGTTTTCACGTTGTCATATTTCATGTTTGTGTTTTCCCTGGTTCTGCTTTTCGTTATATATATATATATATATATATATATATATATATATATATATATATATATATATATATATATATATATATATATATATATATATATATATATATATATATATATATATATATATATATGCTGATAACCACAAGGAAAGAAGAAAGTTCCTTGCAAGGAATATAATATGTTTTACTTAGGCCAGACAGGTAAAGATTTTGCAACTAGAATTAAACAACACAAATACAGTGTTAGGTCAGGCCAGGAATCCAATGCTCTGTTTGTTCATTTGAGGGATAACAAGCATTGCATTGAATTGATAGTAGGAACATCATAGAATCTAGTCTTATTAACCATACCGAAGCATTCAACATGAATTTGAGTAATGGCATGTACAAACTGGACAGTTTTGTAATTAAGAAGATTTGTAACCAGGTGAGAAGGTCGGGTCACCTTACCATCTGACCTGACCATCAACAGTTGTGTGCTATTTAAAGATTAGTAGGGTCATTACCTACTAATAACTGACCATTGTGGACCTGGTCTCACCCTCCTCTGTATATATACACCTTGGTTTGTATTTCTCTTTAGTCTGTACTCACCCCTGAAGATGTGAATTACACGAAAGCTCTTGGGAACTTCGTGTTTTCTTCTTTCCTTGTGGTTATCAGCATATACCTAGATCACGCGCACCTACAGTGATTTACTTGCATATATATATGTATGTATATATATATATATATATATATATATATATATATATATATATATATATATATATATATATATATATATATATATATATATTTCATTAGCCCATAAAGCGCTCGGACTTCTACATATAATCAACAACCTCACACCGCCAGGACTCGAACCCACGATTTTTTTTAAATACGATGAAAAAAAGACATCCTGTAACACACTGCTAAATGTTTGTCGTGTGCGTAGCACAAGGGTACTACTTTTTCACCTGCTCCAGTGCTGGAATATCCTTCAACGGAACTTCCGTTTGACACAGTCGCCATTGTCTTGTTACAACTTCCGAGGAGTCACCAAGGATCCTCGTCCGACTTGTGTGTGTCGATTATTTCTCTAGATTTGTGATTTTAGTCCCACTGCAGGATAAATCAACCGAACTTGCTTATTCGTCAGGCTGGACCAAGCTTTTGAAATCACTCACCAACAGCAATTATCCCTGGAATCATTGGATAATAAGGAACGGCGACGAAACTTCGTGATGACTGGATTGTTAATGCTGATGAAACAGGAGCGACGGACAACGATAAGATACGATTGGTACTGGAAGCTGGGGGATATCAGGATGCCGTCGACCTAGTGAATTGGGAGGTGAGGCGGCTGGGCCAGCCCAACGAACGCAAGAAGAGACCGATTCATGTAACGGTAGAAGACCAGAGGAAAAGGGACAGTATTTTGAGAGTGGCAAAACATCTGAAGAACGCCAGAGAACCAATGTCTACTATATATATTAAGAAGGATGTCCAGCCAACTGTGAGGATGCGGGAACGGGACTTAAGGATAAGCTTCAGGAAACAAAGAATTATTTCCAGTTGAGTGTACCTGGATTTAATGTTTATACCAATGTATCAAAGTAAGGCCATCACAGAGGAGGAGTAGCGATGCTTGTTAGCTGCAAATTATCAAAAAACATTTCTTGTGTAGACACAGATACTGAAGCCAGATCTGGGTGGTGATGTCGGGGTCACCGAACCTCAAGCTAGGTGGCGTCTACATACCTACAGAGGATTCACCGCATTACCAGCCATCACACTACGGTGCACTTGCTGCGCACACTGTGGGACCTGGGAAAGTGATCGCGATCGGAGATTTCAACGCGAGGGTTGGAGAGCCGCGCTTCACGGATCAGAATGGTGACGTATATGAGTACAGCGGAGAAAAGGTTTACACTGTCACTAACCATGGCAGATCACTGATAAATATGTGTATCAACAACTCTATGGTTGTAGCTAACCACCTAACTTGTAACGGAAAGCAGTTAGAAGGTAATTTATCATATAAACATAGTAAACATATAAACATATAAACATGATAAACATATAAACTATGTATATCATATATACATAGATTTCTGAAATTTACTTGTGTATCACGAAGGATGAATGCAACAAATTAATTGAAGAATTGAATGTGTGCTAGGATGTTGGAGGCACCGACCACGCCCCACTCTGCATCACGTTAATAAGCAACAACAATAATCCTGTGTCAGCGGCCCGGCTGTTAGAGAGGGCATCAGCTTTAGGACATTCATACTACCGACCACTGACACAGCACAAATTATGAAAGAGTCTGTGTCATCAGACAATTGACACTGAAGAGCTGGCGAGTGCATTGCAGGACGTGGAACCACCCAATGTGACTGGTGATGAGGACGTCGGCACAGCTATCTCAGAGGGATGTCGCACCATTATGGACACAGCTATCAGGTTCGCCAAGCAACAACCAGGATATGGAAACGTGTAGGACGAGGCTCAACCGCGATGGAAAAGATTATTGGAAGAAATTTATTGTAGATTGATTTGGAAATCAATTAATTGGAAAGTAAACATCTAATTATGTAATGTGGAACAACCGGATGATGAACAATTTAAAGAACACTTTGGAAAACTTTTAAACCCAATGAACGTCCAAGACAGGGATTTGATGATGGTGAAGAGAATGTTCCCTACACACTAGTATTAGATGACCCGTTTACAATTCAAGAATTGGACCAGGTTATAAAAGCATGAACCAAAACAAGAGTTACAGTGAAATATGCCCAGGCATAATTAGTAAACTACCTGTATGATGGATATTGTTTATCTTGACATTATTTAATGTTGTGTTCACTGGCATATTAGGGTGTGTCATACAGAGGCGAATTTTTTTTTTTGAGTTTCAAAAATCGGCCCATGGTATTAATGATGTAGTTCTATGTGCAGAATCATGTGATATCTTCAGATTTGAAAAGTTTTCATTTTTTGCTAGGTAAATTTTAACTTGAAATCTTATGAAAATTCAGTATTCCCACCCTTTTACCAACACCACTAAATAGCTTATTTAAAGTAAAGTAAATGTATCAGGTTAATTTATTAGGATGATAATGATCTAGAATAGTGAAACGAATGATCTTGACACATTTATTAAATTTAATATTCCTTTAGAAAACAAAATCATCAAATATAAAAACCGGTTTTACTACTACGACCCGGTGTTGCTGCACACCATAGAGAACATGTCTTTCTTGCTTCTGTTTCTACTCATCACCTCCCTGCTGACCACCTGAGCTCGAATGTAGCCTTCCTTCCTCTCCTGGCTGTACACGTGACTGCTGGCCTCGCTCACTTGCTGTACACAACGCTCTATACTCTGGGTGTGCGAGGGCCAGGCAGGGACATGCATGGGGTTGTCCAGGAAAGCTCTGACTTGAACATTGGTGAGGCTGCAGGTAAGAGGGGGCTCACTGCCAACCTGGATGTTATCCAGATCTATGAGATCAGTGAGGGTCTTGGCACCTAGATTGACTTCAGGAGTCTTCCTGACCCTGAAGGAATCGTCACCAACTGATTCATGCCCAGATCCTCTCATAAGTCTCATATCCAAGATCTTTTTTACTGCCACTCTTCTCTCCTCCTCATCCTTACTGCAGAGCATTGTCTGCAGAACTGCCTCGGGATGAGCATACCAGGAAGATCTCCTCACAGTCTGCTCCACAATCTGAACAACCTTCCTTGGCTGACTCCTCAGGAGCTCAAGCTGGAAGAGAACATGCCTCGGACCTTCGGAGAACGATGACTTGACCTTGGTGTTGAGCCAATTTGGCAAGTAGACACTCACGATGAATTGGACAATAAGTCTCAGGTTGTGAAGCTGGTTCCCTTTCAGTTTATGATGAGCGACCCAATTTCTGCAGAACCTGAGAGCCGTTGTGAGCCACCTAGAATGTGAGACTGGACCTATCTGCAGGTAAGCAAGTCTATCAGGCATGACCCCAGTTTTGATGGCACTGCAAATCATGTAACCATAGTACTGGTCAGTACTCAGGTCGTCAATGACAGTATGTGTGCAAGCTCAACGAGTGGAGGGCCAACTGTGATTTTTTCAAAGCTCGGATTTATTTCTAACTCAGTGGCAGAGTCCAGCATCTTGCCAAGAGGACCAGACCATCTGTTGTTTGAAAGAGTCTTGCCATCCAGCTCCTGGATCAGATGTCTGAGTGGCAACTCGTTGGTGTGGAGGTCACAAACAATCCAGACCAGCTTCCTCCCAATCTTCCGCTCTATCCACTGTATGACCCCCCCTTGCCACCCTGTGTTCGTGTTGGTGCTGTCCCCTCCAATGGCCTGCAGGGTCTGGTCTACGTTCCTCTCTCTGAGCCAGTTCACAATGTTATCTGCCACTATCTCAACTGATTTCCTGATGTCATCTTTCTCTGGAGTGAAATGCCACAAATACTTCCCTCCTGGTTCACTGCAGCAGGAGTAGTGTTCCTCATTCACCATGGCAGGGAACAACTTGTCAGAATCTCCAACTTTCATGAACACTTTAGTGTCATCCCTTCTCCCATCAAATAACAAACAATTGATTCCATTTTCTCTTATCCCCTTATCAAACTCCTCTTCTAGGATACTGACAAGTTTCTCCTGAGCTCTCCTTACTTTGTTATGATCTATCACCAGGTGAACATCATCAGGTGTTATCAAACCACCGTCAATCCAGGCAGCTGTTGCTATCTCTGCAGTTTCTCTGAGACCAGTGTGGTGTCGCATGCTGGCCAGAGCTATGCTCGGGATATCTTTCCTATTTCCAATCTTATGCCTGGAAGGTTTGGGATCATTATTTTCTGGGTTAGGGACAAAGTCACCATTCTCCTGGTCAGCACTCGGATCAGCCATGGGGAAGTCATTAAACTCTGAATCAGCTTGACTCCAATCATCGGCCTTTTTTACCTCACCCTGTGCCTTCTCAAGTCTCTTTTCCTCGGCAACTCTTCTCCTCTTCTGTCTCTCTGTGGCAGCCTCCTGTCTCTTGGACTCCGGAATATCTTGGCTAGAAATCATGAGAGCCCCTATACTGCCAGTCTTCTCTCTCTGTGCTTTGACAAATGCCAGTTCGATCACAGGAATCTTCAGTTCACGCTTGCAAATACAGGAGATGTGGGCCTCGGATTTACAGTCACGATCGCATCCAAACTCAGGACAGAGAACAATTGGGCACTTGCAAGTAATTATGTCAAATAACTGGTCCAGTTGCTTGGCAAAGCTGTCCTTAACTGCAAGTTTTCCTCTCCCAAGAGAGATATCTCTTGCCTTTTCCCCAACTGGTGTCTCTCACTAATCTTCTTCTGACTTGTTATGACTGGAGGCTTGAACTGAGCGTTAGCCAGAGTGTACTGTGCCAAGACAGCTTTGGTCATATCACTGGCAATGTCTTTGTTTGTGTAAGTTCTTTGGTTCTTTTCACTGATTTGCCTGATTAAAACACCGTATCTCAAAGCATCTCTCAATGTGGCAACTCCGACTTCAGGAGCTCTCTCCCAGACCCAAGATAGTGACTAGAGATGGCTGGATTTTTGGTTCCTCGTCCTGACACAAGCAGCCATCGCAAATATTATCAACTTATAAATGCATCAGAATCTGAAACAGAAAAAAATATTGTTAGTTGGGTTGTTAAAGAATGACGTCAGAAAGCAATGTTCACTATTTAATTGTAATGCACTAATGCAGCTGTACGTTAGATTTTCGATAAATTTCACGCTAAAATTTACCTAGCAAAAGGTTGCAAAATATTGAAACTGAAATTATTTTCTGTTTATATACACTAAAATCTACCAAAAAAGTGATGGGCCATTAGTTTTAGCTGATCTTCCCTCCTATGACACACCCTACTGGCATATGTCATCCGATGATGTGGAGTTAGAACAAAATGGTTGTTTTGTTTAAGTCTGGAAACAGAATGGTGTGTAATAACTATAGAGGAATTAGCATAATGGATTCTCTCGCGAAAATATTTACGTTAATCTTAAACAGACTTCATTTATGGTGTCATATAGATAAATGTCAAGCCGGTGCACAAAAAAGTAGAGGATGGAACAGATTATTGCTTTTTGGTTATTATGTGATTATGCTGTTTATAAAAAAGTTATGTTACATATATTTTTTATACATTTTAGTATAGCTTATAACAGAGTCCTTCGTAGGAAGCTGATACACCACCTCAAGAGTTTAGGATGTGGAAAAGTAATCTTAAGAGCGATAAAGTCCACTCATACTGTTTGGTAGTAGGTAGTAGGCAGCTACCAAACAGGGAGGTACTACCGCCTGGGAAGATATTGGAAGCTTAATGTATTGTCTAATGGTAGACCCTGCTGCCATATGACATCACGAAAATTATGATCAAGTACAAGGTTGCTGATCTGACTTTCTGCCTCATTTACACACAATTGCAGAGTCTCATTTGTGTCTCTTACTATTGGCAACACAAAATACATATACTGTACAGTATTGTTTCTCACTTTAGTTATTTTTTTCTGTATTATTATTATTATTATTATTATTATTATTATTATTATTATTATTATTATTATTATTATTATTATTATTATCATTATTATTATTATTATCATTATTATTATTATTATTATTAGTAGTAGTAGTAGTAGTGTTATTATTATTATCATTATTATTTTATTATTTTATTTTATTTTTTGTATTTTTTATTATAAATTTTATTTACTATGAATTATTATTATTATTATTATTAGTAGTAGTAGTATTATTATTACGACATTTTCGCCACCCCCCCCCCAGGCCCCGATGTGCACGGGTGGGCTAATCCCCGTAAAAAGCAGCAATAGTTGATGCGTCTATCGGGGTCCGCCAGGGAGCTCCGACGAGATGTTTATTGTTTATTATATATATATTGATCATATGATAAAAATTATAAAGAGAGAAATTGCTACAGACGGTTTCTTAGGTAACTTACATGGTTTACTATTGGTGGATGATGCTGTAATACTGGCAACAAAAGAAACTTAGCATTGTATTACAATATTATAAAGAATGATGATAAATGAAAAGAAAACTAAATTGTGGTTAATGTGAGCTATACCCCCAGGTACTTGTACCTCGGGGCTTGATTCACCGACTTTGGAAAAATGGATAGTGTCTTTGCACCAGACAGCAAGTGAAGCCACGGTCAATAAGTTTTTACATTTTTTGTGCAGCCAAAACACAAATGCCATTTGTATACAAGAAAAAAAATATTTGATTCTGCAGTAACGTCATCATTATTGTACGGTTCTGAGTCGTGGCTGACTAATAACTTGAAACTGTGCATATTCCACTGTAACTCTTGTTTTTGTTTATGCTTTTAATAACCTAGTCTAAATCTTGAATTATTAACGGGTCGTCTAATTCTGGTATGTAGGGAACATTCTCTTCACCATCATCAAATCCCCTGTCTAGGACGTTAGATGGGTTTAAAAGTTTTCCAAAATGTTCTTTAAATTGTTCATCATCAGGTTGTTCCACATTACATAATTCAACGTTTCCTTTCCAATTAATAGATTTCCAAGACATTATCGCAAAGAGGAGATGCAAATTTATGAAATCAAAACATGAGATAATGGACATGGAACAACCTCTTCATTTTGTGTATAATTTTTGTAGAATAGCAAATACACCAGGATTAAGATTCATAGCGAGAGCAATTACCTTAGACTGTAACACAAACCCATTAGATAGAGTGGCGAATCTGGTAATGGAGAGGTCAGCTGGCGCTACAAAATTTGCGACATACATATCCGATCTGAACCGTTTTTTTGACAGTGCATGAGGTATATTTAGGTAAGAAATTTATCCCGGATATTCAGTGCGAGTCATTCACCAGGTTGAGACTAATGTCACACAACCTCAAAGTAGAGATGGTCAGATGGAGTGGCACACCAGTCAGAGTTGAGAGTATGTCAATTCTGTGACAGTCATGTACAAAGTGAACGATATGTGCTGATCGATTGTACGCTCTCTGCACATTGTCGTTGATTATATGTTCAAAGTCCGCTTGTTATATGGACTAAAAATGAAGTATATATATGGTACCTCGTGTTTCATACCAGCTGGATTCGGTAAGATGCTACTGACACCACATCGCGGCACGGGCAGTTCCCAATGAGGTTCACGGCGCCATCAGCTCGATGAACAGGCTTTGTGTGAAATATAACAGAGTCTAGGACTGCTTTTAGTGTCCTTGTGGGTTGATCGGTAGCGTTCCCTAGTCCCACCCAGTAGGTCGAGGGTTCGAGTCCTGGCTGGTGAGGTCAGTGATTATATATATATATATATATATATATATATATATATATATATATATATATATATATATATATATATATATATATATATATATATATATATATAACAAGAATCAGTTAGTAAGTAGTAGGTACGAGGCAGCTCCCAAACAGGGAGGTACTACCGCCTGGGAAGATATTGGAAGCATAATGTGTTGTCTAATGGTAGACCCTGCTGCCATATGACACCACAAAAATTATGACCAAGTCCAAGATTGCTAATCTGACTTTCTGCCTCATTTACAGACAATTGCAGGGTCCCAATAGTTTCTTTTACTGTTGACAACACAACATACATTATGCATGTCGTTTCTCACTGTTGATTTATTGTTTTATTTTTGTAATACTTATGGAATATTTTGTTTTGTATTATTACTATTATTTTATTTATTAATTTTTTGTATTTTTTAATTTTATAAATTATTATTATAATTATTATTATTATTATTATTATTATAATTATTATTATTATTATTATTATTATATTATTATTATTATTATTATTATTATTATTATTATTTTAATTATTATTATTATTATTATTATTATTATTATTATTACTACTACTACTACTACTACTAATACTACTACGTGGCCTCCAGCCTCCCCCAATAGCCACACCTTCGCCACCATATAATTACCTTAATATTAAATATCCTAATGCATAAGTAGCTATCCTATCTGTGTTAAATAAGTTGAGCCGCAGATCTATGCGGCATTCAGTGACAGTAGCCTCATAATCAATATCTGCAGCAGTTGTCGGAGTTGCAGAAGCTGTTCCCCTGAGGCAGAGCAAGCCGACCGAAGGAGAGAGAAAGACAATCGACATCTCATCCAGGCTGTAACATAACTTCTGGGCTGCTGCTTCTGTTCGAGATCAACTCTGCGAGTCTGGCGTAGAAACATCTTGCACTTGGTCCCATCCCACCAGAGGTTGTGAACAACAGAGGGAGTGAAGCTGCCTTGATCAACGTTTGAATTTCTCCCCATATGCCCTTCTCTTGTCGTTCTTCCTCCTATGTGCAGCATCGAGAGCTAGGTTACAGTGACATGCGGCGATGGGATCAACCTGATGTTGAAGAAAGCTCGCTGTCCCCGCGTCCAGAATCCTCGAGCACTGACGTCCACACGGGCTTCGTTAGATGTGTTTGAAGTCCTGTGTTGGAAGATCTCACCGTCCAATGGAAGGAGGGTCGGTCTACCATGACATCCCGGCAAATTTCCTTCAACATATTTGCTGTGAGATCCCTTACCTCGTCATGCCTCATGCATATGAAGCCCCTTCTTGCACACCATGGCGTGATCGCCATCATAGGAAGAGCCACACACGCATTGGGAGGGCAAACCTTCTACTGGCCGACCGTACCTGAGAGCAATGGCATCTGTAAATTCTGTGTTTATTCTGAAACCATTTGCCCTTATCGATAACGTAGTTAACCAGTTCGAGCGCCCACCTCCTGCACTATAGCTACTTTTTTCAAATTTTCTGCTGCAACTTATCATTTTGGCAGTGCTGTCGATCTGTCATAATGGACCTACGAATCTTATTTACTTCACTGGTATCCACCTCCTGTTGCATTTTGGGCAGTGGTCAGGAGGGCTGCCGTGAGCTTAAGTGAATTTTGATGTTCAGTGGCAGCAATCTTTCTGGATTTGTTAGTCCCATCCCTCCCAGTCTCGGAGGAAGTGGAAGTGCTCTTTCTGCTGTCAGGTTTCACTAATTTGGGAATGAAATTGACACTGATAGCTTCTTCCAGATGGTGGAGGAGGGGTCCGATATCAGGATAGTACGCATCAGGTAGTTCCAACGATGCTTGACTCCATGGGTGAATGCAGCAAAGGCCGCATGTGGCTCTGTGTTAGCAATCTCAGACAGAGCTTGGATTTCACTAACCACTCATTCACCTTTCCCGCTATGTACTCGGTCTGAAGTCCTTAGTGCCAATTATCATGCCTAGATGTCTTTTGTCCGTCCTAGTTATTTGACCTCTCCTGCCAAAAACATCTAATGCCCGTTCATAATGTTCTGGCTTCACGATGAGGAAGGACTTGCTGGCGTTTGGGTGGTACCCTATTTGTGGATCTCGCGATGTTACCAAGTCCCACCACTTTTTGATGCCCTCCACTTTTCCTGCTCCTGTAAGGTCATCACCATATGCCACTTGTTTGACCCCAGTTGTTTCAAATTATATATTCTTGTTGGAGCACTGATAGTCCAATTGCATACATTGCCATTGCAACAGGGTCCTCCTGTGTTGTTCCCTCGGTTGACTGTAAGATGGTTCTCGCTAGAGGGCAGTTCAAAAGATGTTGAAGTCTCTAACCATGACCATGGGAGGGGAAAAGACTGCAGTGGGAGCGGGTAAACAAAGTGAAGGGTTACAGGAAGAAAAGTGCTAGGAATTATGGCAAAACTAAATTAGGCAGGGAGTTAAAACCTAAATGCGACAAAGAGGACTCAGAACATGACTACTTTAAATGTCTACTACGTAAACAGTAGAAGTATGAGAAACAAAATAAATGAAATCAGGGCGTTAGCATGTACCGAAAAAATCGATATAATTGCATTTACCGAAACAAGGATAAACTAAGACTCACGAGAGTTACCTGCAGAATACCAAATTGCAAGTTACAAATTATTCCATACCGATAGGCAGATTAGGAAAGGAGGCTGAGTAGCAATCTATGTCAGGGATAATCTGAAGTGTGAGATAAATAAGGAAATAAAAACTGAAATGAATACAAAAACAATTTGGATAGAAATAAACGTTGGTAGTGAAAAATTATCGCAGGAGTGATATATAGACCTCCTGATTTTGATAGAGTTAATCAGCTACTTATTTGGGATGAAATGCGCAGGGCTTTCAGGCATAGCAAAGACTGTATAGTAGGCAACTTTTTTACTTAGCCAAATAGATTGGATTGACCTTATGGGTAACTCAGAATCAGAGGATTTTCTTGAAACAATCCAAGACTGTTTCCTAAGCCAACATAAAACCGAACCCACCCTTTGAATAATACACCTGATTTATTTCTTCAAACAGAGTAAACCTCATTAGTAATGTCGAGGTAGGGAACAAACTTGCTAACAGCGATCACAAAGAAATTAAATTTAGGTTAGAATTTTAGGGCAGCCGCAAAGAAAATCTCACTAAAGTCCCAGATTTCAAAAGGGCAAACTTTGATAGTTTGAAGAGGCAGCTGAGAGAAGTGGTATCACACTCGGGGGTGAAGTACATTACCTCACATGAGGTGACCTCTCACAATGTGCCCACAGAGGGTGACCTCATCTTACCGGGAGACCTGATAACGAGATCTGAGGTTGCCGAGTTCTACAACAATTTTAATAATGAGTAACTTAATGCACAAAGGCAGAACATACCATACAGAAGACTCAGATCAAACAACAATGACCCTGAATGGATAAATAATTATTATAAGGTATTGGCCGGTAGGGTTAAGACCGAGATTAGAAAAGCAAAGGGGAATAATGAACTGAAGGTAGCAAGGGAGGCGAAGGCAAACCCCAAGGGATTCTATCAAATGTATCAAACTAAAACACGAGAAAAGATTAGACTAATACAGTCAGATACCGGCGAGCTAACTGATAATGACAGAGAAATGAGTAATAATCTGAATATATATTTTTCAACAGTTTTTACTACCGAAAATTTAAACGTGATTCCCGAGGCACCGACTCTATAGAGAGATAGCAAGAAAAAATAAGCGAGATAGTAGTGACTAGTAACGATGTTGGTAAGCAAATAGACAAACTAAAGCCTAATAAGTCTATCCCGATGAGATATCCAAGTATTAAAGGAATGGGAAGAGTATAGTATGCCCTTAGCAAAGTTGTTTAACATGTCCTTAAAAACAGGTGGAGTACCAGAATCCTGGAGGATAGCGAATGTAATGCCGATAATCAAGAAGGGAGATAGATCACTATCCTCTAACTACCGACCAATCAGTCTAACGTCAATTCAAGGCAAATTACTGGAAGCAATCATTTCAAACTTTATTCCAAATCACCTGGAGAAGCACAAGTTGATCAATGAATCCCAACATGGCTTCACAATTGGGCGTTCATGTCTAACTAATCTATAAACATTATTTTCATCTGTTTTCGAATCAGTGGACGTGGGGCACAATTATGATGTGGTATATCTCGACTTTAACAAAGACTTCGACAGAGTCCCCCCACGAAAGACTAATAAGAAAAGTGGAGCATTAACGGCTCTAAATCCCATTGGAGCAATGTCACAAGTGGAGTTCCCCAAGTCTCAGTACTTGGGCCATTATTATTTATTATATACATAAACGACATAGATATAGGCGTTGACAGCAACATAAGTAAATTTGGTGAAGACACTAAAATAGGGCGTGCAATTAAATCTGACGAGGACTCCGCAAAACTACAGGATAATCTAAACAAATGTTTCGAATGATATGAAATTCAATGTGGACAATGTAAAATACTCAGTATTAGGAGATGTGAACAGGGAAACCAGATACCAGATGAACGATTATGTTATTGAGAAATCCGACTGTGAGAAAGATTTAGGAGTAACGATAAGTAGGAATCTTAAGCCAAGTAAACAATGTGTATTTGCTCGAAACAAGGCTAATAGAGTACTTGGGTTCATACAAAGGAGTGTTAGTTACAAGACTAGGAGGTCATCTTAAAACTATATCTTGCGCCTGAGACCCCACATGGATTACGCAGTTTAATTCTGGTCACCGTATTACAGAATGGATATAGAATCCTTGGAAAGAATTCAGAGGAGAATGACAAGGCTAATCCTGGGTATTAGGAACCTTGAGGACAGAGACAGGTTAAGGCTTCTTAATTTGCACTCCTTCGAGAGACGTAGAGTGAGGGGCGATATGATCGAGATGTATAAATGGAAGTCAGGGCTGAACAAAGAGGACATTACAAAGGTACTTAAACTATCCAACCAGGAGCGAACTCGTAACAATGATTTCAAATTAGACAAATTTAGACTTAGGCCCGAAATAGGTAAACGTTGGTTTAGAAACAGATTAGTAGATGAGTGGAGCAAGTTATCAATGATCATCATTAGCTCGAATACGCTGGATAGCTTCAAACATAGGTTGGATGGATATATGAGCAATAGGGGTTGGGTGTAAATTGGACTCCCCACTATGGGCCAATAGGCCCGCTGCAGTTTCCTCCATTCTTATGTTCTTAAGATCTCATATAGTAAATCACTCTTTTACCAGGCTTGATCTTAATTACCCAGTTTTAGATTTGAAGGCTTTGTCCGTTTGATTTAAGAATAGTGAGGAGTTAGCCCAGAGTTACCTTTTAGGCACTACACCTAAAGATGCTCAAATTTTTAATTGTGTCTGAAATCTGATTGACCACAAAGATCCAAAGTCTCTAGCCAGGTAAATAGTGACTCTTAAGGATATCAATAATATCACTCGTTGGTATCAGTTCAAAGATTCCTGGAGGTTATCATGTTTTGGGTAATGAAAATATGACCTCCACTCACTATACCATGAGTTATTAAATGACGCAAGATATCCTGGGGAAAATCCCTTGGCTATCCTTGCTCGTACAGACAAAATGCGACGACGAGTACTAACTGTACTCATTACGAGTCCATGGCCTGACGGCCTTTCCACCAGTACTGGCAATAGGCTAGCATGTGTTTTGTAATTCACACATGAAACTAATGCATTATTGCATGGTTCTGAATAGTGTTCCTACCAGTATTCTTAACAAAATGTTAGAAAGCAAATTAAGTCCTACTACATTAGTGATGGAATTTATGTTCTTGAACCAATGTCCACAGAAGTTTCATTAATGTCACCGTAGTTTGCTCTGCAGAGTCTAGTCTGGAGGATGACAACAGGACTCATGCCACTGCTAACAAGGCAAAGCAAAAGTTAAAAGATAAGAATATTTGTTTTAATTGTGTGGCAACAAGCCACATGGAACCAAAGCGTCCAGGACTTAAAAAAAATTCCTCTCCTCTTACAGCAGCTCCATCCACTGGTGTTACAGGAAATACTACACAACCTTCACAAAACCCAAAACAAACAGTAACAGCTGGAGAAAAATTTTGCAAATATCATAATGTTAGGTTACACGACTCTAGAGCGTCGTACGCTGCAGTTGATTTCGGTACAGACCCAGTCTAGTACACCAGCACCTTCACGGGAAACCAATGTACAACACAACTTAAATATGACACCCTTCGTTACTTCTGGTACCATTAATGTTTCACTTACCCAAATCTTTAATACTTTTCTCATATTACAGACAAGACAAGGACCTTGTATCCATAGTCCCAAAAAAATATATTCAGTAGTTAAAATAACTTCATTTTTATCGCCTAAACAGTACTTTAATTGATGTGGGAGAGAAAAAAAGAAACACATCTACTTAGCATAGTTCAAACTTCAGGCGCAACTGCCACGAGCCCTGCGTCGGGAAAGCTGAGTTGGGAGCGCGCAAGTCGTTTTCCAAGCCTTTTTTTAATCCAAACTTTAGGCATCGCAGTTAGGGTAAATTCGAATCAATTGCTTCCTTGTAAAAACTAGTATTTAGATGTAGTGCCTTTTATGCAAAGTGCATTTTTTTATTTTTTTTTGCTTGCTTGCTTGAACTACCTCTAAATATTGAAGATAAGGTAAAATCACACGGGAAAAGGGAAACAACGGAGCACCTTAGCTTTCGTCTTTATTCAAGACATCTTCAAAGGCAACTGAATTACATGGACAGAGAGAGGCTTAAAATACAGGGTGACCTTAAAAACATGAGGTCAGGCCATAATGATGTCATCCACTAATCCCCACACCAACACACACGTAGAGGAGCTTAAGAGAAGGGGGGTGACGTGACTAGTCAGGTCAGGTAAAAAATAAGGGACCCACTAAATAACTATCATACATCTAGATCAAAGGCCACTGACAAATAAATTTATGTAACATATTATCAGTTTTGAACTGACCATCACTAAGGTTTATTGATTGTAATTCCTTAATCAAACTAGCTTCAACCAGAAGTCTTTCTGTGACACAAGATGATTTAAATACTTCTAAGCTTTTTTCCCAAGCAATGGGATGATTATTATTCCTAACATGAACGAACAAGGCACTGCTTTCAGATGCTGTTCTGATATTATACTTATGTCGAGTTGACCTCTGACCCTCAGCCAGTGCGGACCTGTGTTCCTGTCAGTGTTAGTGACACAGTGACATGGCAGCTGCTGACGAGTACTCGACCACCTCTCACGTTCTCCAGCTTTGTCTTGCCTCGCAAGACCGACTGGAGAAGGTTGAGAAGGAGGTCCAGAGTCTCAAGGGCGAAAACTTAGCCTTGAATCTAGTTTTAGAGGAGAAGAAAACCTTTGCCAGTGTCGTGAAGGACGGTGAAGTTGAAGTGGATTCATGGAAGGTAGTTGCTGCTAGTGCTACAAAATGCACTCTAAAAAGGCACTCAGCTGTAGACCTAAACAACAGGTTCAGCACCTTAAGTGACGAGTGTGAGGAAGGTGCTAGTAACACCACGAGTGCTACTCCCTCTGTTAGTGTGGAGAGAGGGAGTAGCGCAGGTAAGAAATCACCACACTCAGGTAAGGTCAAATGTGTTTCTGTCATGGGAGACTCGATGGTGAAGTATTTAGGTAACAATCTCTGCACTAAAGTTAGGAAGCTCGAGTGTCTCCCCGGGGCAGGGATAGGTAGAGTACTGGAGAGAGTGGAGAACGTCATTGATGACTGTGGAGACAACCCCATAGTCTTACTCAGTGCAGGAGGCAATGACGTAGGTAAGCTTACCAGTGTCGAACTGCGTAAACTGTATAGGGAAGCTCTAGATAAGATTAGGGTGAAGGGTGGAACTCCTATTGCTTGCTCTATCCTACCTAGACGTGGTGCCAGTCGTGAATGGATGTCCCGTGCAATTGGTTTCAATTGCTGGTTGGAAGAACAGTGTAAAGAGGTGTCGACGCCATTCATTGATAGTTGGAGCCTGTACTATGGTGATGATAGTATGTATGCAAGGGATGGGGTGCATTTAAGTAGGAAGGGGGTGGCGGTGCTAGCGAAGATAGTTGACAGGGTAGTAAAGGTGGGGTTTTAATATGTCCAAATCCCATCAATGGTAAAGAGAGGAAAATACCATGTGAAAATAACAGCAGTGAAACAGAAGTAGATAATGCTGAAAATATAGTTAGTCATAATAACAAACATCAAAGTAATAAATGTAAAACAGATAGAAACGGAAGAAATATATTGAGTGTTTATTATACTAATAGTAGAAGCCTGTGTAACAAAATGGACCAGCTCAGGGCCATTGTTAGTAAAGAGAACATAGATATAATTGCAATAACGGAAACATGGATAAATTCAAACAGCAAACATTTTTTAGCAGAATTTCATATTCCAGGATATAACCTATTTAAATTTGACAGAGTAGGAAGGAGAGGGGGCGGTGTAGCAGTGTATATCAGGGTGTCATTAAAAAGCTGCAATAAATCAAACATTAAAACAAATAGCGACAATGAAAGTATTTGGGTAGAGATTGGTGAGGGCAATGAGTCCGTAGTCATTGGTGTTATATATAGACCACCTAATTTGAGTAGGAACGATGGTAAATTGCTATGGGAGGAAATAAATAAGGCATCTGATAGAAACAATGTATGTATTCTAGGCGATTTCAACTTTTCAGGCATAGATTGGAAAAATCAACTTAGCGATAATGAATCTGAAGATTTTCTAGAAGTAGTACAAGATAGTTTTTTATATCAATTCATAAACTCGCCCACTAGAGGAAATAATATCCTCGATTTAGTTCTCAGTAATAATGAAAATCTAGTAAAAGATGTTGGGATTGGAGACGAACTAGGAAACAGTGATCATAAAGCCATATATTTTAACTTAATATGGAATGGCAGGAAGAAGGAAAATTCGGCCTTGATCCTGGATTTTAGGAAGGCTAATTACGGTAGCTTAAGGAGAGACCTAAGGGATGACCCTATGGTCAAAAGATTAATCCCCCCCACACCTCCGGAAACTGTCAACTTAGGACGGGAGAACCCCGAATTTAATTTAGCAGCTACTTATGAACAATTTATTGCGACAATCCATAATGCTCAAAATAAACACATCCCTAAAAGAAAATTCAGATCGATACGGAACCAACCAAAATGGATGAATAATAGACTCTTAGATCTTCTAGGGAAAAAGAAAGGAGTATATAGAAAAGTTAAGAAAGGCGAAAATCACTTACTTGGTTACTATCAGAACCTAACAAGACAGGTAAAAACAGAAATTAGGAAAGCAAAGAGAAATTATGAAATCAAGGTAGCAAACGAATCGAAAAATAACCCCAAAGCTTTTTATCAACTGTATAAATCAAAGGTTAGAGATACAATAGGTCCCCTTAAAACTACGACAGGAGAAATGACTGATGATGAGTTAGAAATGTGTAGTACGTTAAATAGTCATTTTCGCTCCGTATTCACAAATGAAAACCTAGCACAGTTTCCAGAAGTTCATAAGGTATATAACGACAGTATAGAAAATATGTTGATGAATATCAATATTACTAGTAACGATGTACTTAAAGTAATTAACAAACTGAAGCCTCATAAATCGCCTGGTCCAGACGAGGTATATGCTAGAATATTAAAAGAATTTAGAGATGAGTTGAGTAATCCATTAGCAGTTTTATTTAATAAGTCATTAGAATCGGGCCTAGTGCCAGAAGCTTGGAAACTTGCAAATGTAGTTCCGATTTTCAAAAAAGGTGATAATCAATTGCATCAAATTACCGTCCCATTAGTCTCACGTCAATCATACGCAAGTTGCTAGAGTCAATTATTGCTACAAAAATCAGAAGCCACCTTGAAACATTCAACTTAATTCATTCTTCTCAGCACGGGTTCACCCAGGGACGTTCTTGTCTCACAAATTTGCTTAGCTTTTTCTCAGAAGTATATGAAGCGGTAGATAATGATAAATCATATGATATAATTTATTTAGATTTCAGTAAAGCATTCGATAGAGTCCCTCATGAGAGATTGATAAGGAAGGTAGAAGCACATGGAATAGGTGGATCATTATTAAAATGGATTAGGTCATGGTTAACTGGTAGGAAACAAAGAGTCAGCATAAATGGATTTAAGTCAGACTGGGGTGCGGTCAAAAGCGGAGTTCCCCAGGGATCTGTATTAGGCCCTCTGCTGTTTGTTATATTCATTAATGATCTTGATTTAGGTATAACTAGTAGGATTAGTAAATTTGCAGATGATACCAAAATGGGGAGAGTGATAAATTCAGACAGTGACTTTGAACACCTTCAAAGAGATCTAGATACCTTACATGAGTGGTCAGTAGACTGGCAAATGAATTTTAATACTGATAAATGCAAGGTACTACAGATAGGGAAGACGAATACAAACGTTAAGTATAAACTAGGTAACACGGAAATAGAAAACTCAGATTGTGAAAAAGATCTATGTGTATTTGTTAGCAACGACTTGAAACCTAGAAAACAATGTATTAGCGTTCGCAACAAGGCAAACAGGATTCTTGGGTTCATATCTAGGAGTGTGAGTAACAGAACTGCTGACGTTATCTTGAAACTTTACCTAGCATTAGTGAGGCCACACATGGATTATGCGGTTCAATTCTGGTGTCCTTATTATAGAATGGACATAGATTCTTTGGAGAGAGTACAAAGAAGAATGACAAAAACGATCCATAATATTACATAAGAACATAAGAAAATAAGGAGTCTGCAATAGGCAGGTTGGCCTGTGCATGGCAGCTCCTGTCGAGAGTTACTACCACTCTCTATCATCCATGAATCTATCTAGCCTCCTTTTGAAACTTTCCAGAGTTCCCGCACTTACTACAATGTTGCTAAGCTTGTTCCACTCGTCCACCACCCTATTTGTGAACCAGTTTCTTCCTATCTCCCTCCTAAACCTAAACTTATCCAACTTGAATCCGTTGCTCCGAGTCCTATCCTGCTCGGATATTATAAGAACTTTATCTATATCCCCTTTATTGATTCCTTTCACCCAATAAACACTTCTATCATATCTCCCAGCACTCTTCGTCTTTCTAGGGAATGCAAGTTAAGTTTCTTTAACCTATCCTGATATGGAAGGTTTCTAAGTCCCTGAATCATTTTTGTCATTCTTCGCTGCACCGACTCTAGTGAATTTATATCCATTCTATAATAGGGGCACCAGAACTGAACCGCATAATCGAGGTGCGGCCTAACTAGCGCAAGATATAGTTGCAATAAGACCTCTGCACTCTTGTTACTTACACTTCTAGATATAAAACCCAATACTCTGTTTGCCTTATTTCGAACATTAACGCACTGTTTTCTAGGCCGTAGGTCCGGGCTTACAAGTACCCCTAGGTCTCTTTCACAAGTCGACTTCTCTAGGTTGATGTTGTTCAGGCTGTATACATTATAAGTATTTGTTCTTCCAATATTAAGTACGCTGCACTTGCTGGTGTTGAATTTCATTTGCCATTTTTCAGACCACCCCTGCAGTTTATTTAGATCCTCCTGTAATGCATTTGCATCCTGCCCTGAATTAATTTGCCGCCCTATTTTGGTGTCATCCGCAAACTTGCTTATGTCACTGCTGATCCCAGTATCTAAATCGTTTATGTAGATTATGAACAAGAGTGGGTCTAGTACTGACCCCTGGGGAACCCCACTGGTTACACGGCCCCACTCAGATTTAACACCATCTACGCTGACCCTCTGCGTTCTATCGGTGAGCCATGATTTTATCCAATTTAAAACTTTCCCCTCGATACCATGAGCCTTAATTTTTCTCAGAAGCCTCTGATGCGGTACTCTGTCAAATGCTTTGCTAAAGTCTAAGTAAATAACATCGTAATTTTCGTCATTATCTACTACCTCGAAGACTTTCCTAAAAAACGTTAGCAGATTTGTTAGACAAGATTTTCCCTTTGTAAACCCATGTTGAGAGTCGTAGATTAATTTGCTTTTCTCTAAATGCGATCGGATGCTATCTGCTATAATTGATTCAAGAAATTTCCCCACTACTGACGTCAAACTGATCGGCCGGTAATTTGACGCTGATGCTCTGCCTCCCTTTTTAAATATGGGTACTACATTCGCCTGTTTCCACAACTCTGGCACAACTCCAGTGTCTAATGATTTTGTAAATAAATTTACGAGGGGTCCGCTAATCTGTTCCCTACACTCTTTTAAGACTCGAGGAAAAATTTCATCCGGCCCTGGTGATTTTGTGTTCTTTAGTTTATTTATCTTCTTAAGAACATCATCTTTTCTGATGGTGATATTCTTTAATTTCTCTTCTTCCTTTCCCTGAAGTATCAGTTCCACCTCCGGAATTTCATCGCAAATTTCTTCTGTGAAAACTGATAAGAAGTAGCTGTTCAATGCTTTGCTCATGTCTTCACTGCCATTTATCAATTCTCCCCTCCCTGACTTTAAAGGCCCAACTTTGTCCTTGACCTTTGTCCTATATACCTGGAAAAATCCCTTGGGATTCGCCTTGGATTCTCTTGCTATTTTGATTTCATAGTCTCTCTTTGCTTTCCTTACATTTTTCTTAACATTCCTAGATAGTTCATTATACCTGTTTCTGAGCTGCTCCTCCCCTCCCTTTAATTTCTTATATATTCCTTTCTTTATTCCTATGTCATGTTTAAGTTTTCTGGTCATCCACCTTGGCTCATTCTTATTTGACCTAATTTTTCTGTATGGTATATTTTGTTCTTGTGCTTTATGTAGTATACTGGTGAATATATTATAGTCATGATCAATTGTTGTGTCATCTATGACCTCACCACTTCCTACTGGGAACTGACGTGACTGTTCCCAGGTGACCTCACCTAGGTACCTTCTTAACCCCTGATAATCCGCCAACCGAAAGTTTGGGACTCTGACCATATTGTCATTGTTTTTCGTTTCCCAATTTAGGGTGAACCTGATTTCTCTGTGATCACTGTTACCTAGTTCTTCCCCTACTGTGATATGTCTGATAATATTTTCTTTTTTTGTTAATACTAGGTTTAATATATTGTCACCTCTAGTAGGTTCTGTAATTAGTTGTTTCAAAAAATTGTCCTGTACTGCGTCTAGGAAGTCTTCAGATTCATAGTCGCCTACAATGTTGTCCCAGTCAATATTTCTGAAGTTGAAATCCCCCATAATGCATAGGTTGTTATATTTTGCTGCCCTACTCATTTCCTGCCATATGGGCTGAGCTGCTTCTTTGCTAAGACTTGGGGCCTTGTAAATCACTCCCATAATTAGTTTTTCTCTTCCTTCCGTGATTTCTACCCACACAGACTCGGTTCCTATTTCACCCTTTATTGAATTATTAGTACAACATTTTAATGTATCCTTGACGAAGAGTGCGACCCCTCCCCCCTTCCTACCGTCCCTGTCCTTGTGAAAAAGGTTGTACCCTTCTATGTGGTACTCTGATAAAAAATTTTTGCTCGCCAGATTCATCCAAGTTTCGGTGATTGCTATGACGTCTACATTCTCGGTACATACAACCGCTCTCAGCAAGTCCATTTTATTTCTAACGCTCCTACTGTTTGTATAGTATACATTTATACCTACCCTTCCCTGGTCCTGTTTTACCCCTTGTCCTGAGCAACTAATTTTACTTCCCAGGACCTGCTTGTTTTTTGATTCCCACTTTCCCCGACCCCTCTCTACTGGCGAAACCCCCCCCTTCGGAGTGACAATTTCACGCTCCAGGGATGCAGACAACGTCTTTACCCCCTCACGAGACAAGTGTACTCCGTCGCGACAGTACAGGTAGTCGTTGCCATAGAATCGTTGCACAATGTTTTTCCAGT
This sequence comes from Homarus americanus, assembly GCF_018991925.1. Lineage (NCBI taxonomy): Eukaryota > Metazoa > Arthropoda > Malacostraca > Decapoda > Nephropidae > Homarus > Homarus americanus. The sequence goes on along the minus strand of NW_024733126.1, from coordinate 493,127 downwards.
CGGCAATTAATAGCAATTGCCCTGGACAGCCATTCACGACCAACCCCTCTTCTAGGCAAGACACCACATACTATCGGGATCCCTCCCCTATCTCTAATCTTCCCCAGCGCCTCCCTATACCTCTTGAAAAGTTCCTCACTCCTAACCTTACCTATGTCGTTTCCTCCCACACTAATACACACTACTGGATTGGTACCCTCCCCTGACAAAACTCTGTCTAACCTCTCGGCTACATGCCCTATCCCAGCCCCAGGAAAACATACCCTAGTCCTACGTTTCCTATCTCTCGCACAAAAAGCCCTATCCATAAACCTCACCTGGCTGTCACCAACTACCACGACCTTACCTGTGGGCAGGGTTTGTACAACTGCCCTTTCCTCTCCTTGATCCATACCGTCCTGCCTCTTCTCTTCCTCTCCAGCTTCCTGCAGCACCTGGTAAGGGTTACTGCACTCCACACCCTGGTCAGCTTTCCTGAGCCTGACCCTAGTCCCCTTGGAGACAACCACTCTCCACGCCTGCTCCTCCTTCGCAGGTGTCCTGCTAGGCAGGACACCTACCTGAAGGAGTTCCGTCCTGAGGGCTTCATTTTCCCTCTTTAGTGTCAACCTCACTCCTCAACTGCCCCAGCTGCCTTAACAGCGTGGCAAGGAGGTCGTCTCTCCCCACACTCCCCTCCTCTTCCCCCACAACACAACGATCCAAAGCGGCCATTTTCCTTGGTCTCTAACGGGAGCGCGATCGGGCACGACCTTCTCCAAGCTTAGGCTTGCATTCATTAGAGAGGCGTAGAGTTAGGGGAGATATGATAGAGGTGTTCAAGTGGGTAAGTGGGATTAACAAGGGTAAAATAGAAGATGTTCTGAAGCTCAGTAATAACGAAATAACTAGAACAAATGGCTTTAAATTAGATAAATTCCGATTCAGAAAGGATATAGGCAAGCACTGGTTTGGTAATAGAGTTGTGGATATGTGGAATAGGCTACCGAGTGCTATAATAGGATCGGGGACGCTAGGGAGCTTCAAGACGAAGTTGGATAGGCACATGGAAGTGCTGGGATGGGTGTGAAAGGGATCTGCCCTGCATGGGCCAGTCGGCCTCCTGCAGTATCCCACTTTCTTATGTTCTTATGTTGTTTGATTCTGAGCTGCAGTGTTTTTCCTGTCTGTCCTACATAATTACAATTACATTTGCTACATGGAATACAATAAACACTTCCATTTACATTCAAACTTGGGCTATTTCTTATTAACATATTGGTAATGGTTGAGTCATACTTGAAGACAACATTAACATTTAGAAGCTTGAGGGACCGAACTAAAGGGGCACTCCTCTACGTGTGTGTTGGTGTGGGGATTAGTGGATGACATCATTATGACCTGACCTCATGTTTTTAAGGTCACCCTGTATATTTAAGCCTCTCTCTGTCCATGTAATCCAGTTGCCTCTGAAGATGTCTTGAATAAAGACGAAAGCTAAGGTGCTCCGTTGTTTCCCTTTTCCCGTGTGATTTTATCAAGATATATATATATATATATATATATACATATATATATATATATATATCAGCATTTGTAATATTCTGAGCTGGTAAGGCAAACCAAAACTAAGAGAATGATTCTTCCAACACCGAGAAATAGTAGTGTACACGCGGGCATGTGTGCCATCTGTTGGTTTTACAAAGAAACTAATTTTGGTGGTTTATATTCGAACTTTGAGGCTTCATTATAAATAAAGAGGAGCTTTACCCAAAATTCTAGATTTTTTTAATGCATATAGAAAGTAAATATCTATTAAATCTATTGACGAATCAAAATCAACCACCAATCTTTGCTCTGGAAGAAATGGTCATTGCAGCACCATTTACATTATCCTACTAGATAGTCTACTAGCCGGTCCTATACTGTATGTTCTTCAGTGAACCTAGAAATGTCGAGTACTCTACATGTAAGGTTTTAAGCTGGAAATGCAATGTACTGGTCATGGGGACTTAGAAACTGCCGGATGCTGATTTGCATATGTTGAGCATTTTGCATAATTGACCTAATTAGCATATTAATTAGGTAAAATTACTAAATCAGAATATCTTTCTTAGTAAGCCACCTAGACAGTTCGTTTTGGTTTCTAGAACCATGCTTTCTACCCCAAATAATACATCTAACATATTTCCATGATCATACCATGCTTCCGATTGCCCGAAATTCAATAATGCCGACGTGCATATTGAGGTATTTTGTAAAATCGCCATAACTCAACAACCGTTGAGGATAGTGACTTCGTTTCGATGTCTACACCTATGTTTTCGGCTCGAAAAGTTCCATCTGTAATATTTTGAAACCACCATCACTTTTCTGAACACGTAAAAATACAATATGGCCGCTGCACATAATGATCCAAGTCGTAAAATCGTCATAACTCAGCAACCTCTTTAGATGGAGACCTCGTTTTAATGTCTATACCCAAGTTTTTTTCTTTCACTAATGAATCCATCTACAGACTTCTGAACATTAAATAGAGCAGAATGGCAATTATTGAATGATTGTTGAAACAGGATGCCGTTTATTTGTACAAATTAAAAACGAATTAAAGAAGAAATATTTCCTTTATATAATTAGCTTTGTATTACGAAATCTCTTAATATTTACTAGAAATGAATCTTAGACATAGATAGTACAGTATTGTGACCGAAATCAACATTAGTGGTTAGTAATCCAATGAGCACTGAGGATGTGGAGTCCTATAAACACTTCATGATGGACATTGCGCTTCATAAAAGCATTACAATGTTAACATGTACTATTTGAAAGAATAATGATACAATTCTGAATTCACCTGCAGCCAATATGAAGACATTATCATCTGTGATACAAAGTTATGATGCAGTTTGATTCTGTAATGCACAGATGAATACCCAAAACTATCAATCTATTACGCATCACTAATTTCCGCCTTCCTCTTCAACTTCGTCTTCATAGTCGCGATTATTTTCTCCATTCTCCAGATCTTCTGTAAATTTCATCCATGGCCATGGAAAGGTGTGAGCAGACACCGAGTGACTCAATCCAGACAGCGACTTGTTCAGGGTTGGTTTATGCCCCCAGCTTGCTTGCCTTGCTTGATATATGTCTGCTCCACGAACTGGTCGCCGGACACAGTGGTAGCTCCTACAGAGTGGCGACAAACATGTTCTCTATAGAGAAGATCTTTCTTGGCATGCTGCAGTAGGTGCTGCATTTCCCGTAGATACCAGCTGATGTACCGTGCATAATGATGATGCCCAGCCACAAAGAAATACGGCAGCATCCGCTCCAGGCAGTGCTGCTGTAGTAACCAGTCGGCCCTCAGGAAATGGTGTGCAAGTATGGTTGGTGTGATAAAGCAGTAGTCCCAAAGCTTGCCTGTGGGGTGTTCCCTTGGCTTCTCGATGTGTGCAACGATATCTTCATGACTTTTCTCTCCCTCCCGCAAGAAACCATAAAGAAGTGCAGCGACAACCATACGAAAGGCTCGCATTGCCTTTGGCCACGCCTTCTCATTGAAGATGTTGGCTTTACTACCGTACGCAGCACCGACGAGCTCCTCAACACCAGTACCTTTCATGTTGTATCCGATGGTGTCAATAAAAGACATCATGGTGTGCATTATTCCTTGTCTCAGAACCACATTTTTCCATCTTACAGGATCGCTCCACTTGATGAGACAGGCAATGATGTACTGTAGAGTTGCTTGTCCAACGTCAGGTGGACGTAGAACATGCCAAGGCTCTTGAGCGTCCGATCAAGGTAGACCATGGTAGTCAAGACAATGTCAGGATGAGATGGAGTGGTGTCAGTAAGAGGACCGAAGACGCAGACGCCCATATTATTGAACAATATCTTCCCTTGAAGAGGGTCGTTGTGACTCAACCCGAGTTTTAAACTAAATGAGCCCTGGGGGACACCGCAGTACAGTATTTAACGGGGTGGTGTGGCGGTAAAATTAACGACGACCCACTTCAAGGGAAGATGTTGTTTAATAATACGGGCGAGAGTGTCTTGGGCTTGTGCAAACTAAGCTGAATACGATCCTTGAGGGCATGAAACCCAGACCATTCTACTGGTTTCTCTGAGTGAAGCTGGGAGAAATACGCTGCAAAATTGCGCTGAGCATTTGACAAGCTGACTGAAAATAGTTGACTGTCAGTTTGAGTCTGGGGAACCTATAGGAGAGCTGGTGGATTCAACTTCTTAGGTCAGGTGAAATGCTCCATCTGGATTGATCTTTGAGTTAGGCGTAATTTGGCCGCTTCCGTTTCTTCAGACGAGGGATCTTCAAGCGCATCACACCAGGTGTAGTACTGCCGGGGTTATGATGCCCGCCGGATGCTGCGTGAACTCTGTTGCCATAGCGTGAGTGGTGCGACGCCCATTTGGAGTGAAGACAACCAAGTCAAAGTTTTCACACCAGCTGAATATCGGACCAATTCAGCGTTCAAGATCCAGAGCTCTGTGGTACACGTTGAGATACATACTTAGAAGCTGACTTACGGAATCGTAAACCCTCATCATATGAAGCAACAATACAATGATTGTGTATTGTGATGACGAGATCTGAGCTTCCGAACTTATGGTGCAATTTTACTGCAAGTCCCAAACTGGTTTGATTGGTACTTTTGCTGATATGCTGCTGGATACACTGGGATAAAGTGAGTGACGCTTTGGAAGTCTCACCGGTAGACACGAGACTAGACACAAATCTTAACAGAGTTGCACTTGTGTCTTGAATAAATTTTTTCATACAGAAAGATATTCAAGTAGTAATCACGAGGCAAGGGAATGCTTCTGACTTCTGCTTTACCAACAATTTTTCGAAAGCCAACAATAGAAGAACAGCCTTCTAAATGCAAAACAAATATTTCTTCACCAAAATATTCAGTCAAGTTTACAAGCTTCTACTTTATCGTTAGATGACCACCATTTTCAATGTAAGCATCATGCAGTTCAGGTACAGTCCACGTAAAGCACATGTTACCTTTCATATGATTGATCAGAGATTTCAAAGCTTCATTAACACATGGCTTAGAAGATTCAGAATTGGTGGAGTCAATGGGTACCTTTCTGAATTTATTGTAACAGTGAGTGTGATACTGAGCATCTGCTGCCGGTAGGTCGATTGGAGCACCGTTGACTCTAACCTCAACAATTCTGGACCACTAATCTTGGCGTGTATCACATAGGTCAAGTATCACTTGCTTAAAAGTAGGCTGGCCAGGTAATTTTTCCGTCTCACGCTGATTGACAGGAACCCATCTTCGAGGATTTTTTGGATCTTTTAGCACACAGATCTCGCCACAAAACACAATCTCTTTTGAATACAAATTCACACACTTTTGAACGACTAACTCTTTCAGGAGGCTCATCACCATGTGGCAAACCACAAGATTTTCTCTTCCTGCTGCTTGATACATTCCTTAACATCGAGGTGTACGAGCTATAACATGATTTGTGACATTACACTGCAGAGTTATCACCGTCTGATGCAAGTATAGACTTAAGTTGTAAATGGATTGCATCGTCACGCTCTTGACTCCTGCGGATGCGCGTCCGTATTCCCGCAACCCCGCATTTCTTCCATTGCGTCCTTTTTCCGAAACAGGGCACGAAGAGGCACTGGCGATGAGCCATTATCTATGATCTGAAACAAAGAAGGATAATTGACGCTTGTAGTACTACTTACAGACACAACAAGAGTACCGTAAGTAGTACTACAAGCGTCATTTATCCTTCTTTGTTTCAGATCATAGATAATGGCTCATCGCCAGTGCCTCTTCGTTTTGATGCCTAGACACATGTTTTCTACCCCAAGGAATCTATCTAATATAATTACAGGCTCATACCATGAGCCTGTAATTATATTAGATAGATTCCTTGGGGTAGAAAACATGTGTCTAGGCATCAAAACGAGGTGGCTTACTAAGGAAGATATTCTTGATTTAGTGATTTGTCCAAATTAATATGATAATTATGTCAAGTATGCAATCTGCTCAATATATGCAAATTAGCATCCGGCAGTTTCTGAGTCCTCACGACCAATACATGGCATTTCCAGCATAAGACCTTATAGTGTTCAACATTTCTAGGTTCACCTCCTTGGCTAGCAGACTAAGAAGCAAAGTGGAAAATTTAATTAACCTTAGTTAGATGAAGGATGTTTGTCGACATATATTATATCATGTTTACACGTACATGTGGGTGATTGACAGCCTGACTCCAGGAGTACAATTACCATCTAGGCATGTTACTTTTTTAAGGTACGTAAATTATTCGCCACAAATTTTGTTATCAACAGTGATTGGTTGAAACGAATGGTCACTGCTTCTCGTTTATAACATTACTTCCTTAGAGATGTTGAAGCTATTATCAGGTGGACTACCATTCACATATTTTGTATCCATGTAATAATCGCTTGTGACAACGTTGAGCACCTCTCCTATTGCCTGATGAATATTATTGCCCTTAATGGCCATCCTTTCCGAATATTCTTCTTGAAGATTGGTTAAGGCGAGAGTGATTTCTGGGGAATCTTTTTTAAAAAAAATATTTGTGTTGTGATGCTCTTTTGGTTTTAATGTATCAGTTGTGAGGAAACTCTTAGCGCTTATAATAGAGTTTACAACGCTTGTATTTGATTGTTTTTCTGAAAATTGTTTTATGTTACCGACACTAGAGGAACACGATGGCACGTTGGACGGCTGACCAACGCGGACCATTATCTCGGGAGATTGAACAGAAGGAGAAAACTTATTGGGAACATCGTCAGCTTTATCAACACCCTCACAGTGAGACACAATCCTTGTTAACTCTACCTCTTCTCCGAATAATTCACTGAGCTGTTCGTCCCTGGCTGATACAATTTCTTGAATTTTCGTCACCCCGTTGATGTTACGGGGAATGCTGGCAGGTGTTTGTTGAACCTTCAGCCTCACTGTCTTTTGCTCCGCCAGGTAGTTAACACGCTGCCAGTCTTGGTCAACAGTCAAAGACCGATGACAGTGTTCCCTGTCAAGAGGCTTCTTATATCTTATTTCGCCAGAAGGTATATTATTGGTCGCCTCGGTGTTTGTCTTGCTGCCGTAAGTAGTATTCAGAAGACCTGTTGGGATATAGTAAACCATTTAAACATTTAAGCATGCTCACAAAAAACATATACACAAACGCATGCTGTGTATATACACGCACACACACACACACACACACATATATATATATATATATATATATATATATATATATATATATATATATATATATATATATATATATATATATATATATATATGCTGATAACCACAAGGAAAGAAGAAAACACGAAGTTCCCAAGTGCTTTCGTGTAATTCACATCTTCAGGGGTGAGTACAGGCTAAGGAGAAGTACAAAACAATATATATATATATATATATATATATATATATACAGAGGAGGGTGAGATCAAGTCCACAATGGTTGGGTCAGCTAACCCTCTGACCTGACTACCGACTGCTGCGGTGCTTTTTGAAGATTAGTAGGGTCATTACCTAATACTTGACCATTGTGGACTTGATCTCACCCTCCTCTGCATATATATACAGGACTCGAACACTAGACCTTGTGCGTGTGACCAGGGAACGCTACCGACCATGCCACAAGGACACTAAAAGCAATCCTAGACTATGTTACATTTCGCACAAAGCCTATTCATCGAGCTGATGGCACCAGGAACCTCCCATTGGGGATTGATTGCCTGTGCCACTTATGTGGTGGGAGTAGCATTTTACCGAATCCAGCTGCTATGAAACACGAGGTACTGTATATACTTCATTTTATTCCATATAACACACAGACTTGAACATATAATCAACGACCTCACCAGCCAGGAATCGAACCCTAGACCTTGAGCATGTGACCAGGAAACGCTACCGACCATGCCACAAGGACACTAAAAGCAATCCTAGACTATATTATAATTCGCACAAAGCCTGTTCATCGAGCTGATGGCACCAGGAACCTCCCATTGGGGATTGATTGCCTGTGCCACTTAATGTGGTGGGAGTAGCCTTTTACCGAATCCAGCTGGTATGAAACACTAGGTACTATATATACTTCGTTTTAGTCCATATAACACACAGACTTGAACATATAATCAACGACCTCAGCAGCCACATAAATGACAAGGGCAATCCCCAATGGAAGGTTCAAGGCGCCATCAGCTCGATGAACATGCTTTGTGTGAAATATAACATAGTCTAGGATTGCTTTTAGTGTCGCTGTGGCATAGTCGATAGCGTTCCCTGGTCACGCGCTTAAAGTCTAGGGTTCGAGTCCTGGCTGGTGAGGTCGTTGGTTGTATGTTCAAGTTTGCGTGTTATATGGACTAAAATGAAGTATATATATATATATATATATATATATATATATACGCAGGGTGATAAAGCAAAGAGTACATTAAATTGGAGGATTGAATCCTTGGATAATTTTAAACCACAATGTTTCTATGTTAAATGTCAAATTCGGCATAGTTTCCATTTTACTTTACGTTTAAGATGTTGTATTATTGAGATTGAATTTGAAGTGAAACCCCGGTAGGTTTTTGTATTCATTTATTCACATATCTCTACAATGTGACCTCTTTGTTACAACCTAAAGGAAATGTTCAAAGTTGCCCCTTCTGCCTCAATGCAGGCCTGTACACGTCGTATCATTGATTTTCTGATGCGTTCCAGGATGCCTGGACCATATTTAATTTCCTCTCATCTGTCACGAACACGTGGGCATATGCAGAATCTGACATTTTACCATAGAGACATTGTGGTTTAGAATTTTCCAAGAATTTCATCCTCCAATTTAATGTACTCTTTGCTGAATGACTCTGTATATATATATATATATATATATATATATATATATATATATATATATATATATATATATATATATATATATATATATATATATATATATATATATATATATATATATATATATATCAGGTAAATCCACAATGAAAACGAGGAACGAGGATAAGATAAATCTTGATAAAATCACACGGGAAAATGGAACCAACGGAGTACCTACGTACTCCGTTGTTTTCATTTTCCCGTGTGATTTTATCAAGATATATATATATATATATATAAATATATAACCACAAGGAAAGAAGAAAACACGAAGTTCCCAAGCGCTTTCGTGTAATTCACATCTTCAGGGGTGAGTACAGACTAGAGAGAGAAATACAAACCAAGGTGTATATATACAGAGGAGGGTGAGACCAGGTCCACAATGGTCAGGTATTAGGTAATGACCCTACGGTTGGTGGTCAGGTCAGATGGTCAGGTGACCCGGCCTTCTCACCTGGTTACAAATCTTCATAATTACAAAATTGTCCAGCTTGTACATGCCGTTACTCAAATTCATGTTGAATGCTTCTGTATGTTTAATAAGACTAGATTCTATGATGTTCCTACTATCAATTGAATTACATGGTAATATTGAGGAGGCATTATCCCAGTCAATGCAATGCTTGTTATCCCGCAAATGAACAAACAGAGCATTGGATTCCTGGCCTGTCCTAACACTATATTTGTGTTGTTTAATTCTAGTTGCAAGATCTTTTCCTGTCTGGCCTAAGTAAAACATTACATTCCTTGCAAGGAACTTTATAAATGCAACCAATTGTGTTGTTGGGGGAGTTCTTGATTAACATTTGTTTAACAGTGCATGAGTTTTTAAATGCCACATTGACGTTCCAGGTTTTTAGTTGTGAAGGAATGTGTGAGACATTTTTGTGAAATGGTAATATTAAGATATTCTTATGGTCATGGGTGGGCTTGGGATCAGTTCTATAAAGTTTTCTTAGTAATGTTTAGGCATTTGTCTATGAAAGATCTAGGGTATTTAAGGTTTGAGCCAATATTATATATATATTTGTATTCCTCATCGATGAATTCCGGACTGCAAATTCTCAAGGCACGTAAAAACATTGTTGAAAATACTGACTGTTTGACTTTATTATGGTTGGCAGAATAATAATGAATGTATGAACACACATTAGTTGGTTTTCTATAACTACTGAACTTAAAAGTGTTACCTATTCTGTGTATCAGACAGTCTAGGAATGGCAATTTATAGTCTTGCTCTAATTCTACAGTGAATTTGATCGAGGGGGCTCAGTTGTTAAGTTGTGGCAGGAAAGCTTTTAGGTCCTCATTACATGGCCAGAGACATAATACATCATCAACATATCTAAACCAGACTGCTGAGGGTGGTAAAATATTACTTAATAGTTTCTTTTCAAAGAATTCCATATATAGGTTGCTTAATACAGGTGAGAGTGGATTACCCATTGCCATACCAAATTTTTGAGCATAATATTCTCCAGTGAATTCGAATTTGCAATCCTTAATACATAGTTTGATGAGTTAGATGAAGTCGTCTTTCGAGACGGGCAGTGAAATATCATCCAGGGAATCTATGAGGAACTCTAGTAAATCATCAACTGGGACCTTTGTAAAGAGTGATGTTACATCAAAACTGACCAGTTTAAAATCATAATTAATGCGTAAGTTATTGAGTTTATCAACCAGATCCATATTATTCTTGATATTGGAGTTAGAAATGTTGCCAACTAGGGGATTTAGTAAAGAAACTAACCATTTAGATAGTTTATAATGGACTGACCCAACTGAGCTAATGATGGGTCTTTCTGGGTTATTGGGCTTGTGGGTCTTGATTACACCGTACATGTATGGCAGTGGAGGGGACGTTGAAGTAAGATGTTTAATGAGAGTAGCTTTGCCTCTCAATAAGGACTTCAGTTTTTTGTTGAACTGGGTGTTGACAGTGTTGAGAGGATTATTTATGAGTTTAGAATATGTTGTAGCATCACATAAAAGGTCATTCATTTTAGAGATATAGTCATCTTTGTTTAAAATCACTACTGTGTTGGCTTTGTCTGCTTTAGTGACATGTAGATCCTTATTTTTCTTCAGGGCTTGGATTGCTTTGGTGAATCTTTCTGGACAGTTTGGAATACAAGGCTTGGACATAGATGCATACACAACACCTTTACACATGTTCACTTCTTCACTTGTCAAATTACTGAATTTCTCCAAATTGCAAAATGCTCTGGCTATGTCAACACTGTCGACTCCCTTGTTAGAACCATCAAAACTTAAACCATAGCCGAGGGCACACAAGGTATCATTGTCTAGTTGTTTAGATAGAGATTCACTACACAATTGTGATTGGCATCCTTAGTCCAATCACTATTTCTAATAAGGAGTGCCAATTTGTGGTCTATCTTAGCTTGAATATCAGAACAGTAATCCAACATGAACTTTTTCCAATAACTCGGTATGGTCATATTAAAAACACGCGTTTTTTGTCTTGCAATACGGAAATGCTTCATCCACTTCAATTTTCTTTATTTCAAAATGTTTCTTAAGGATGATTTCTTGGAACTCATCAAAGGGGCGGTCAGACATCTTCAGGACACGTTGCCGGAGGATTGATCTACTCAAAACTTTTTCACTAAGGCATGTCTGGAGAAATTTCAAACGTATTTTCAATTTGTGGGCCTTGATCATCGAAGAGGAGTATTCAGTAACGAAAGGAGACAGTCCAGGGCAGCTTGTAGAGAAGTAGTAGAAGTGGCGCGTGAAATCCATTTATGCAACTGTAGTTGCGCGTGATCCAGGTATATGCTGATAGCCACAAGGAAGGAAGAAAACACGAAGTTCCCAAGCGCTTTCTTGAAGAAGGGATAACAAGCATTGCATTGACTGGGATAATGCCTCCTCAATATTACCTTGTAATTCAATTGATAGTAGGAACATCATAGAATCTAGTCTCAGTAAACATACAGAAGCATTCAACATGAATTTCAGTAATGGCATGTACAAACTGGACAATTTTGTAATTAAGAAGATTTGTAACCAGGTGAGAAGGTTGGGTCACCTTACCCTCTGACCTGACTACCGACCGTTGCGGTGCTATTTAAGGATTAGTAGGGTCATTACCTAATACCTGACCATTGTGGACCTGATCTCACAAATAAGCTCAAGCAACGCCCTCAAGTGCGGTGAAAGCATTTTGAACTAGGTCTATATAATGCTAAATGTGCTTTATCGAATTAATGTAGACATGATTCATGACGTTAAGGGACAATTATTAAATTTGAAGTTATTGTAGATCGTTTCTCAGTCTAAATATGTTATGTATGTCCCAAAGAAACTATTAGTTACGCGAAAGATGACTTCACTAGGCCAAGAGAACGCCTTGGGGGAGACGGGAGGCGGGCTGGAGCTCAGTAGCGCGCACGCGCTTGGGCCAAGCGGATGTGATCCATGCGTCTCTGCCAAGGAAAACGACCAAGTGGCCTTGTCCCCTCCCTCGCACGTTTCATCAGTGTTACAAGTATGTTTTATTCGATCTCAGACAGTGTTTAGATAGGGAGGAGAAGAAGTTAACAGTAGCTAACAGAGCGTTCTCTTGCAGGGTTTTGAGAACCCACTCGGTTTAGTGGTCGGTCATCGGGTGTTTAGCGGTCGTATAGTCGGCCACGCATGAGGTGAACGGGTGTCCCTGACGACTAACTACGTGGGATCAGCATCCGCACTTGGTCGGTGGTGGTTCTGGGCCATCAAATCTCCCCACCTTGGTACATACAACACCACATCTCTTCAGTCAGTTAGTGAAAACTCTTACTAACGGGAAAATAGAACCCCCCCCTCAGCTGGGCAGGGTTCACCTGCTCACGGTCACTCTCTTCCTGTCCATGGAGTACTAAGAGTAAACTGGGTGCAGCCTGAGTGAATGAAAGGTCACACAATGAGACCAGGAGTCTAGTGGGTACATAGAGACATTTATCTCCCCAGTATATGTGATCGAATTAACCAAGTCCAGGTGTGAGATCAACGTTCCTCATGGTTGATTGCACACGTGGGATGTAAGAGTTCTCCAAAAGTTGTGAAAGGCTGTTAGTACCTTAAACGTACGGGTGCATTTGGAACCTATGTGTGAAGCATGTTACGGATGTTGGTGGAGAAAAACATTCATAACTCCTGAAATCTAGAGAGAGTAATGAAAAAACAGCGGAGCACCCGCCTGCCTGATGGGTCATGATTGATTTTCTCAGTTTCTTGTAAATGCCTGCCACTTGGCAGGTTAGTAGTTACAACCTTCGGGTTCTAGGACAGTTAGGATTATAGTATTTTGTGGGTCATCCCAGACAGGCTATGAGTGATCCATGTTCTTGTGTAGTATGACTAAAATCGGGATTTCTATTTCTCAGTGAAAGCTATTATTTTGTCAGATGCCCTTAAGGCATTTGGTCAGTCTCCTCTTTGAACTTTTTTTGATATGAGAAACTGTATCTTCAGAGTGTGTATTGTGTAACAATTTTTTTATGTTATGTGTGTAACCCCATTTTTATGCTTTTTCTTTATTATTACATTATTTTCCTATGTATGTATAATTACCTGTATTGTGTTTCCCTATGCCAAGTTGTCAATGATAACAGATTGTTTTTTTAGCTACCGTGTATCCCATGTATGTAACCATTGTGTTTCTATTTTGTATGCTTTTGTACCAGATGCCTGTAATAAGCCTGATGTGATGTTACGAGTGTATGTAGTGAGAAACCGTGACGAAAGGTAACAGTTGTTTAAAGAATCTGTGTAACTACTGTACATGTTTAGCGAACGTTACTGCATAATAAGAATCTTGGGAAAAGGGGGAGCTTTGTCATGGTCACGTTGACTGCTAGTCTGTTTAACTATGATTCTTATTAAACTCCACGACCGCAAAACATGAGTGGGTTATCTACCCCTGAGAAGAAGTGTTTTCCCCATAGACGCTACACTTGTGTTCCCTCCGAGTTTGTCCCGCCTTTGTGAAGACGACAGTTGTCGATCAGTTGTCATTCCACTTTCTCCTGGGAAGCTCAATCTTGAATTAGTTTGTGTAAACCAACTCAAGTAATTCGCCAGACCTTTGTCAACTGAGGGTCATCCTTGAATGAGTAACAGTTAGTTTGTTTGTAATTACTGTCATTGCGTGAGTAGCGATCACTGGCAACTCAGGGGTATATATACCCTGGCATCAGGCAGGGCGAGCGTCCCCTGACATCTCTCCCATTTGCCTCCAGGTATGTTTCTGTGTCCCCTCGCCATTCAGTTTGATTCAGTCAATTGTAGTGAATATCAGTGTTCATCAGTGTTCATGCTTCAACAGTTGAGTTGTCATTTACCCAGTGTAAGAAGTAATGTTACGTAAATATGTCTGTCGTACCCAGACAAGAGATTAGTTGTGATTGTGTTATTCATGCTTCCCAGTCGTCCCCTGACGTCTCTCCCATTTGCCTCCAGATCCAATTGTGACTCTTGGATCACTCGACAACTGCCCTGGATGTAATAGATACTCAGCAGGGATCAATATACAGTATGAGACGATGGCACCGATGTGGCCTGATTAATCTGCTCCACTGCCTCTTGGTGCCAGGCCCCAGACTCGCCATGTGTCTGGCTACCACCGACCACAACAACGGTCGTGAGTCAGTGTCCTAACTTGGGACACTCCCTGGAAGTTATATGTCAACAGAGGGTGTTGTAATATGTATGTTGGGGATAATTAGTTGGAAATAATTATCCCATGTTGGCTAGTGGACCCATGTATCTGCTGGTTTCAGTATTAACGTGTATGTTGAGTAAAGTACCTTTAAATGTGTGAGAAGTAAAGTTGTCCACTTGGGCCTAGGAGTAAAGTCTTGTAACTGTAATGAGATGTACCACTGGAGGAGGTGGGTGAAGTAGAAGGACCTACTTGGAGTGGCAGTAAAGTAATGTACAAGGAATGCCATGTACTATGTACTGTGAGTAGGGCCAAGGAACCGGTCCTGCTAGGTAAAGTAATGTAACACCAGTAAGGTTGTGTGCAGTAAGAGTGTAAGATCTGAGTAATTGCTGTTGAGTAAAGAAATAAGAAAATAAGTAAATAAGCAAATAAGAAAATAAGTAAAGAAAGTATTGAGTCTACAATAAGCCCAGGAGTTGAGCCTGGTAGTTGTATGTTATTAATATCTCTTTTTCTCTTTGATTTCATATTAATAAATTTGTTCTTAGAGTATTTTAGGAGTATTCATTTATCGCACAGTAGTTATCTTTATTTCCGTCCAAGTGACTTGATACCAGAATTACCATACCCATGTGCCTAGACCCTCGTCCATGCTACCAAAAAGAACTAGGGTTATGCAATAACCAATGAAGTAAGTAAAAGGAACATGAAGGAACTGAGTAAGAGTAAGAACTAAGACAAAAGAAGTAGGTAAGATAAGGGTGGTTTAGGTGTTGGAAAACACGCGCCCTTACACAAGTAATATTTTTTTAATGTTTTATGTGCCACTAAGTGATGTAAGATGTACGAAGGAATTGTTTCAGATGAGTTCCTCGTTGTGGTGTAGGTAGTACTGCTTCATTAGTAGTCCTCTCCAGATGCATTTAATATTTTTTAATAATTTTTGATACCGTGTATAACTTCTGTTTTCCCACTGTAGTGGTTTTTAAGCCACGCTAAGAAGTACTCTAACGTTTGTGTCTGTAGTGTTGGAAGAAATAGAAAGTGTCATCTTTTACAGTGCGTCTCATTAACCCCAATCAC
The DNA here is from genome assembly GCF_018991925.1 of Homarus americanus. Classification (NCBI taxonomy): domain Eukaryota; kingdom Metazoa; phylum Arthropoda; class Malacostraca; order Decapoda; family Nephropidae; genus Homarus; species Homarus americanus. The sequence continues at coordinate 477,458 of NW_024733126.1, read as the reverse complement.
AGGTGCTAACTTTCCACTCTCATGGAGAATATTTTTATTTAATTGTGTTTGTGCTGGTTCGGGATTTTCTCTGAGGGACGCTTCCATTGCAGTACCATCCACTATAACTAAAAAACCCTTATAATTAAAAGGGTGAGAATTCCGACCGGTTACACACACACACACACACACACATATATATATATATATATATATATATATATATATATATATATATATATATATATATATATATATATATATATATATATATATATATATATATATATATATATATATATATATTGTGTGTGTGTGTGGGCGTCATTGATAATATGGTCGTTTATGCACTGGGATCTAGACAACAATGCAATCCTGTCCTGTCTCTACGACTGGGCAGCCGTTTCGAGGGACCCACTCTGCTCAACCCACATGGGAAGGTGACTGGAAAAGATCCCCCTAAACATAGCCTGCCTAAAGAACCAACCTGACTGAGCGACCGCACCCAGTAAGGCCATCCTTATGCGGTCGAAAACACAATCATAACGGCATATCAAAACCAAAACAAACTATAACTGTTGGTAGTAGGTAGTAGGGAGCTACCAAACAGGGAGGTACTACCGCCTGGGGAGATATTGGAAGCATAATATGTTGTCTATGGTAGACCCTGCTGCCATATGGCATCACGAAAATTGTGACCAAGTCCCAGGTTGCTCAACTGAATTTCTGCCACATTTACACACTTTTGCAGGGTCTCAATTGTTTCTCTTACTATTGACAACACAATATACATACTGTATATTGTTTCTCACTTCTGATCTTTTTTATTTTTTTTGTTTCTTTATGGTTTATTATTATTATTACTGTATTATTATTATTATTATTATTATTTTTATTTTTATTATTATTATTATTACTGTATTATTATTATTATTATTATTACTATCATTATATTTTCGCCCCCCAGGCCCCGATGTGGGTCAGTGACCTGTGCCCTGGTGGGGTAATAACCTTAAAAAAATATATATATATTTATATATATTTATACATATATATACATATATATATATATATATATATATATATATATATATATATATATATATATATATATATATATATATATATATATATATATATATATATATATATATATATATATATATATATATATATATATATATATGTTTGTGTGTGTGTTCGCACACATGGTTGGAAAATGTGACTAGTGTGGCAGCATTATGTTAGTGTTAAGGTGTAAGCACTGCTTGCTCCCTCTCGCGTTCAGCTACCGACGCTGGCTAGCCCTCGCAGCGAACAAGGAAGCAACTTGCACAAGTCTTTCCTTGCCAGTACACAGCCTCTTCACCATTAAGACTCCTGCTGTGCCTCCTTGTGGCAACACACAGCAAATGGGTGCCTCGTGGGCCCAGGCTAGACAAGCAGGGGATCCTGGAGTAACAGTGGGCTTCAAAGGGATGGCACATAGGCCCACTGGCATGTGGACACGTCCTGGCGCCTGCCAACCATTGCCCCGTTGCCTTCTGGATTAACCTTGGTAGGTATAAGGCTACGGAAGCAAACTCCGAACGAAAAATATGCTTACAAAGCCCCAAATTGACCCAAACGGCGGTATAGGCGATAGAGGTGACCACCATGGGAACCCAACGACTATACCGGCGGATCGAGGCAACATGCCTGATGGACAGGCTACTAATGCGAAACCCCCAAAACTGGGCTATCGGCAGTCTATTGCAGTTCTCCCTCTCCCTCTCCCCAGTCGTTGCAACACTTGCACCACTGCATCAGGAAAATGGAGAGCCAAGATGTGTGGCTGCAACCTGTGTTCCTGCCTCAACATATGAATCAACTTAGGCGCAGCCATCATCCAGCTCATCATACCTTGAAATCATCTTCAAAACCCCTTTACCCCCAAAAGCCCTATGGCGACGGACGAGTGGCGACGGGGACGGGCAGAGATGACTGCCGGGAGTCTCTAGTCACAACTCTGCACATGGGCGGCACTGGGATCTAGGCAAAAGTGCAATCCCTGTCCTGTCTGTTCGACTGAGCAGCCCTTTCCAGAAATCACTCTGCTCACCCCACATGGGGAGGGAGCAAGAAAAGGTGCCTCAAACATAGCCTGCCTATGAAACCATCTGACTGGGCAACCGCACCCAGTAAGGTTATCCTTATGCGGTCGAAAACACAATTAAAAATCCAAACAAAAACAAAATATATTCCCTCTTATGATCGCTACATGAAATGTCAGGACCCTTCTGGATACTGGCACAAATATACGTCCTGAAAGAAGAACAGACCTTGTAACAAACGAGCTGGATAGATATATCATCGAAATAGCAGCCATGAGTGAGTCCCAGCTCCCAGACGAGGGTTAACTCACAGAATGGGGATTTAGCTATACCTTCTTCTGGAAAGGTAAGGCTGCTGCAGAGAGAAACCCCATGTGTGGATTTGGCTTTGCCATCCGCCAATACATCCTACACAGGCTAACTGATATGCCCCTTGGGACCAACGAGCGCCTCATGACGCTCCGAGTCCCACTGAAACACGCACGTCATGTCTTCTTCATCAGTGCATACGCCCCAACACTGGATGCAGAGGATGACATCAAGGAGGCCTTTTACGCCGTTCTCGACAGAGTGCTAACCTCCATCCCAAAGAAGATAAGGTTGTGCTCCTTGGTGACTTCAATGCCAGAGTTGGCAGATGCTGACATTTGGCAGGGAACCATAGGGAGAAATAGAATAGCTAAGTGTAATCTCAACGGCCTACTCCTCCTTAGATTTTGTGCTGCACACAAACTCACTATCACAAACACCTTGTTTAGGCAGGCCGACAAGTTCAATGTTTCGTGGCAACAACCACGTTCCAAACACTGGCATCTCATTGACTGCATCATTATCAGAGAAAAGGATCACCGAGATGTCCTCATCACCCGTGCCATATCTGGCTCAGACCACTGCAGCACTGATCATCGGCTCGTCAGAGCCAAGCTCTCACTTCACGTTGCCAAAAAACGGCAAAAGCAGCAAGCCTCCAGAAGAGGTTTCAACACTAAGCATCTGAAGGATCCAGTAGTAGCACACGCTTTCAGAGAGCAGTTCGAAAAACCAAAAACCAACACCCCAGTGCCGAATGGGATATTCTCGACACTGCCATGACAAAACCCTGCAGAGAGAACATCGGCCAGATCGAAAGAATACACCAGGACTAGTTTGATGAAAATGACCCAGTAATCAATGTACTCATCGTCGATGATAAACGTGCTGCTCTAACTGAATGGCAGAACAACTCTCAGTCTTGGATCAAATCTGAGACCTTCTGCAAGAATAAAACGGCGGCCCAGCGGGAACTTCGTAACCTAAAGCATGACTGGTTTAAAAATAAAACATGTGAAACACAAAAAGTTGCAGATCAGCAAAAGATGAGCGAAGTTTTGAATTCCACTAAAACATTTTATGGGCCAATCTCTCGTGGTGCAGCCCCCTGACTACCCAGCAGGCCCCTCAGCATCCAGAGCTGATCCATCTCAACTATCTTCCATCCCTGGATGAGGTAGCTACTACCATCAAACAGATGAAAAATAACAGACTCTGGGCCTGATGGAATCCCAGCTGAGTGTATAAAGCAGGAGGACCTCTGCTTACCAGGCATCTCCACTCTCTCCTGGAGAATAAATGGATACAGAAGGAAATCCCCCAAGCTCTTAAAGACGCCTTCATCGTCAATTTTTCGTCAATATTTATAAGAACAAGGGAGACCGGTCAGACTGTGGCAACTATTGCAGAATCTCGCTGATGTCCGGAACTGTCAAGATTATCGCCCAAGCTCTCCTAAACAGACTTCTTTCTGAGGCGGAAAGCTTCCTCCCAGAATTTCAATGTTGCTTTAGAGTTTAGACCATCACGTGGCACCACTGACATGATCTTTGCTGCCCGCCAGATACAGGAAAAGGGCAGAGAAAAGCGTCGTGACCTGTACATGGCTTTCATCGATCTAACCAAGGCCTTCGACTCGGTCAACAGGAAAGCCCGCTGGTGGACTCTCAGCCTTTTTGGCTGCCCACCAAAATTCATCGCCATTGATAGGCAACTCCATGATGGCTTGAACGGCAGTGTACTGCACAATGGCACCCAGTCTGAGTTCTTCCTTACCCAAACGGGGGTTAAACAAGGGTGTGTTCTGGCACCAACTCTTTTCCATTTTCTTGGCTGCCTTCCTTACTCGTGCCAGCACCAATTTAGACATCGGGTACTGGATGAAGGGTCTTTTCAACATAAGACGATTCTAGGCAAGTAAAAAGGTGTCGGCGGCTTTCATTACTGAGCTTCAGTATGCAGACGACCTCACCCTTGTCGCTCACACTGAACGCCACCTATAGGAGATCCTGAACACCTATGTAGATGCGCATGCACACTTCGTAAGATTCAGATTCTTTTTCAGCCTGCCCCTGGTTCCAGCCACACCTCCACCATCCATCCAGCTTAACGGTACCACCCTCTTTAATGTTACCCACTTTCGGTATCTCTGCTCCCACCTGTCCACCACCGCGGACATCGATGAAGAGATTCAGTATCGGATCAGATGTGCATCTCAAGCAGACTCTAAAACCGTGTCTTCAGCTGTAGTGTGCTGATATTATCTACAAAGTTATACGTATATCGAGCAGTGGTCTTTCGCACCCTGCTATATGGCAGCGAGACATAGGTCACACGCAGGATGCACGTCAAGGCACTTGAAAACTTTCACTAACGTATAGTCTACGTTCCATCCTCCGAGTTCGCTGGGAAGATAAGAGAACTAATGCCAGTATTCTTGCCTACACCATTATCCACTAACGACTATGCTGGAATGGCCATGTTACCAGCATGGAGGACAGTAGACTGCCAAAGCAGTTACTTCATAGTCACCTAACGAATAGTAAACGTAACGCTGGCGGGCAACATAAAAGGTGTAAGGAAGGTCTTAAGACAACGTTGAAAGAATCCCAAATAGACCCCATTACCTGGGAGACGATAACCCCACACCGTAACGCTTGGAGGACCACCACAAAAGATAGTGTTAATTCTTTCGATTTAGCCTGACTGCATAATGAGGCAGAGAAGCGTCAACGCCGGAAAGACGCTGCAACCGCCCCTCCAGCACTAGATGTAGCCCCCCCACATGTGTAACATCTGTGATTGACCCTAATTTTTTTTTTTTTTTTTTTTATGGGGATTAGGCCACCCGAGCACAGGTCACTGACCCACATCAGGGCCTGGGGGGCGAAAATGAAATAATAATAATAATAATAATAATAATAATAATAATAATAATAATAATAATAATAATAATAATAATAATAATAATAATAATTAATATTATATAAAATTTATAATAAAATACAAAATTAAAAATAAAATAATAATTCATAGTAAATAAAACTTATAATACTAAATACAAAATTAAAAATAAAATAATAGTAATAACAATAATAAGAACACTAATAATAATAATGATAATAATGATAAAAAATCACAAAGAAATGCAAAATATCAATAGTGAGAAACAATATATGTATGTTGTGACATCCTTAATAACTCATATCATTGTATCATAGCTGGATGATCGTCATACTCGATTCCGAGTGACAGCAAAGTAGTAAGTAGTAGTAGTAGTAGTGTGTGTGTGTGTGTGTGTGTGTGTGTGTGTGTGTGTGTGTGTTTCTTCTAAACAATGAATGTAATGAGTGGAATCAAATTTGTGCAAAATAATCAGGTCTATGCTGTAACTCAACTGATGTATCCACTACTGTTCTGAAGGTATTGCGGGAAAAAACCCGGATTATATGTATCTCGTTTTGCTTTAGAGTTAGCAGGGTATTCCCTTTACATCTTATTGGTTTTTAGGTCTTCACTAGAGTTTTCCTTGTGTACGCGGTGGACATGTCTACAAATGTCGTGACGGTTGACTGGGTTTATCGAAAATCTAACGCATAGCCGCATTAGTGCATTACAATTAAATAGTGAACATTGCTTTCTTGACTTCTATTCTTTAACAACCCAACTAACAATATTTTTTTTCTGTTTAGAATTTGATGCATTTATAAGTTGATAATATTTGCGGATGGCTGCTTAGGCCAGGACGAGGAAACCAGAAAATCCAGCCATCTCAGTCACTATCTTGGGTCTGGGAGAGAGCTCCTGGAAGTCGGAGTTGCCTACATTGAGAGATGCTTGAGATACGGTGTTTTAATCAGGCAAATCAGTGAAAAGAACCAAAGAACTTATTAATAAACAAAGACATTGCCAGTGATATGACCAAAAGCTGTCTTGGCACAGTACACTCTGGCTAACGCTCGTCTGGCCCAGTCATAACAAGTCAGAAGAAGATTAGTGAGAGACTGCTAGCCAGTTGGGAAAAAGGCAAGAGATATCTCTCTTGGGAGAGGAAAATTTGCAGTTATGACAGCTTTGCCAAGCAGCTGACCAGTTATTTGACATAATTACTTGCAAGTGCCCAATTGTTCTCTGTCCTGAGTTTGGATGCGATCGTGACTGTAAATCCGAGGCCCACATCTCCTGTATTTGCAAGCGTGAACTGAAGATTCCTTGTGGATCGAACTGGCATTTGTCAAAGCACAGAGAGAGAAGACTGGCAGTATAGGGGCTCTTCATGATTTCTAGCCAAGATATTCCGGAGTCCAAGAGACAGGAGGCTACACAGAGAGACAGAAGAGGAGAAGAGCTGTTTGAGGAAAAGAGACTTGAGAAGGCTCCAGGGTGAGGTAAAAGGCCGATGTTGATTGGAGTCAAGCTGATTCAGAGTTTAATGATTTCCCATGGCTGATCCGAGTGCTGACCAGGAGAATGGGTGGACTTTGTCCCTAACCCAGAAAAATAATGATCCCAAAACCTTCCAGGCATAAGATTGAAATAGGAAAGATATCCCGAGCATAGCTTCATTAAAAGCGCGTGACACCACACTGGTCTCAGAGAACTGCAGAGATAGCAACAGCTGCCTGATTGATTTTGTGGTTTGATAATACCTGATGATGTTCACCTGGTGATAGATCATAACAAAGTAAGCAGAGCTCAGGAGAAACTTGTCAGTAACCTAGAAGAGGAGTTTGATAAGGGATAAGAGAAAATGAATCAATTTTGTTTGTTCTTTGATGGGAGAAGGATGACACTAAAGTGTTCATGAAAGTTGAGATTCTGACAAGTTGTTCCTGCCATGGTGAAGGAGGGAAGTATTTGTGGCATTTCACCCAGAAAAGATGACATCAGGAAACCAGCTGAGATAGTGGCAGATAAATATTCAGAACTGGCTCAGAGAGGAACGGTAATTCAGACCTGCAGGCCATTGGAGGACAGCACCAACACGAACACAGGGTGGCAAGGGGGGCCATACAGTGGATAGAGCGGAAGATTGGGAGGAAGCTGGTTCCGGGATTGTTTGTGACCTCCACACCAACGCGCGTTACACTCAGACATCTGATCCAGGAGCGATGGGCAAGACTTTCAAAACAACAGATGGTCTGGTCCTCTTGGCAAGATGCTGGACTCTGCCACTGAGTTAGAAAATAAATCCGAGCTTTTGAAAAAATCACAGTTGGGTCTCCACGCCAGCTGAGCTTGCAGTACATACTGTCATTGACGACCTGAGTACTGACCAGTACTATGGTTACATGATTTGCAGTGCCATCAAAAACTGGGGGTCATGCCTGGCTAGACTTGCTTACCTGCAGATAGGTCCAGTCTCACATTCTAGGTGGCTCACAAACGGCTCTTTCAGGTTCTGCAGCATTTTAACATCATCATTAACTGAAAGGGAACCAGCTTCACACAACTCCAGACTTATTGTCCAATCTATCGTGAGTGTCTACTTTCTGCTAAATTGGTTCAACACCAAGGTCAAGTCATCAGTTCTCCGAAGGTCCGAGGTATGTTCTTCCAGCTTGAGCCCTGAGGAGTCAGCCAAGGAAGGTTGTTCAGATTGTGGAGCAGACTGTGAGGAGATCTTCCTGGTATGCCTATCCCTGAGGCAGTTCTGCAGCAGACAGTGGTAAGGATGATGAGGAGGAGAAGAGTGGCAGTCAAAAAGATCTAGATATGAGACTATAGAGTGTAATAGGTCTCAACGTCTCATCAACAACAGAACGTATTATATAAATGGGTCAATACATCTGATATTATATTCCAGATTCACCAATTCTGTAACTTTCTCTCCACTGTCTATGAGTAAGACATGAGATTGACACGTGAGCGGGCGCAACTCACCCAAGGCGAGACCCATAGCGCCTAGCATCAGCACACTGCGATGTTCTAAGTCAGTAGTCATTCTCAACTCATATCGAAAGGATTCAAACGTTTATCATACATAAACGCTGTCCTTTCTACCACTTAGATAAGGAGACTTACGGTTGATATACACTCAGGAATTATATATACAACCTTTTATAATAAAAACAAAGGAGAACTACCGTTTGGGTTTCGTTACTTAAACCCAAATATAAATATGTGTGAACGACTGGTTAATTGGACAAGCAGCCGATTCATATAGGTGGTAAGCGGTGTGTACAGATTCTTCAAACTGGTAGTCGTATTATCCGTCTGCAGGCTCCTAGAAAAAACAAGAAACCACACAGCAGCAGATGTTACATAATCCGAGTGTTTAAAACTATATCCCGTATTAGATCGATATGTAGTGAGCGCCCTTATTCCTGTCATACATTACAAATACGCTGCAGAATTCGTAATATACAAATATTACAGCCTGTTGGTATATATCCAGATTGAGCCGGTTGAGATAGACTCCACTCAGCATTCCCTAGACATTACAGTGTTGCAGTGTTGAACAATAGTTTCTGCAACCTGGAATTGGTATTTCAATAGCAGCTGAGCAGTATTGTTGTGTCGTCAGCGCGAATTACGGAATTCAGTGTCAATACTCATACAGACTTCCATATATACGTGGTCTGTGAAGAATTGGCACACGGCAGTTTTCGCCAGCGAACCAGCACGACCAGTGTGTGATAACCAATCATCAGTTTTCTGATCGCCGGAGGAGGAACTCACCTTAAATCAAGTGGACTCATCTCTCACCTCAGCAGAAGGCCATCTCGTTGCTAAGGAAAACCAAAGCAGGCAGCATATGCATCCTAGGAAAGAGGCAACACCCACCACCCACCAGAAACTTGAAGGATCACATTTTCTATACAGACGTACCTAATTTTGTATAAATAGGTATTTAAATTACATAGTTTTTACACACATGAACACGTTCGAGATATCTTCACACCAATAGGTTCGTTTGATAGATTTATTTCAATGATAAAGTGTCGAACAAGATTACAAAGCTGAAATCCTATAATTTACAGTAGTTTGTGTCTGTCTTCTTATTGATAGTTTAATAATTAACCGCTAATTCATAATTCATTTGTCTTGTAAATGAGAGGCAAGATCTACTTACTGAGTTAAGTATTCATTGACCCAAGGGCTAATAGATAATTTAAGTTTCCTATGTCTAATGTAGATGAAATCGAACGCCTAGCGCAACTATTTGCTGATAAATCAACTCATCGATGATCGCTTCCAGATTGACATAGATTTGAGTATGGAACACAGTTAAATGTGCCGGCAGGAAGTAGTGAGAAAGTTATAGACGAATCATTTGACGACTTAAACCGTCGTACCCTACGGTCTGGTAATCACTATAGTACCTCACCTAAGTATACTTAAAGCAGTTATTCCTCGTTACAGATAGTGTCTGTTGCTAAATCGGTAACAACCTTTATTAACCCAGCGCCTTCTGTTAAGATGCAGAATACCAACTTGTTTAATGACACTAAAATGGCATCTTCTAACCCTCGTTGACCATTACTAATACCACACCCAAAAGCTGATAATGTTATTAATATCATGCAAAGCTGCGATGAGGCGTTCAGCCTTCACGGGACAAGACGATTATAGGTCGTGACATTTTGTTCTCGCAGCATGTGAAGATAGGCGATTAGTCACATAACGACTTTATCTAAGAAAAAGGAAAGCGTTATGTAATGCTCCTATATAACGAGGGTTCCTATGCAGGCAGTCGCTTAAAATGCGTTTGGCTTCGGCAAAACCCCTGACTATGAAAGTTCAAGCGAACGCTAATTGGTCTTTTTGGGGTAGGTCACAGCTGGGCCAATCGCAATGGATCCTTCAGATGGTTGGATCGCCGTATTCAGGCAGATAATTTAAACGAAACACCTTCTGCTGGACGCTGTTGACATCAAGGGCGCAGGTTCGCCAGATATGCAAGCGACCTTCCGGTCATCAGGCTGGTACAACTCACGGGTGAGCAGTGCCGCCAGAAAATGTGGAAACATTGATAGAACTAATAAGTTTTCTTCTTTTCCGTTCGTTCCTTATATACGGGTACAGGAAGTACAGTATGAACCACCCTTGGATATGGTGGAATACGCAAACAAGCTCTTGTCCCCAGGCTATGGCCCTACTGGCGCGAACCTTCAGTGACGTCACCACAACCCCAGCAGTCTCAGATGCCTCGTGATGCTTTAATTCTATTCTTACGCCGACACACTTAGCTCCGACGCCCTCCTCGCCTAACACATAAGTAAACAGAAAACAATGTTACGATGTCATACATTGTAATAAACGTGGCCACGTAATGGAAGATTGTTTTCAGCCCGGAGGTATGAAGTGCAGCCAAAGCGGCCACACCCGGTGCAAAAGCCATTCTCAAGGTCAAACAGAGGTAGCAAAGCAGCACCTCCTCCTCCCCACCCGGATTAGCCAGCAAGAAATGGTGCGCTTCTTCACAAATCGATAAGTCTTATGTCCACATGAGTGCGATATACGTAATAAAAGCTAGGGGAGTGGACCCAAGTGAAACGGAGGTGTCGTGGCAGGCGCAAGCAGAAACGTCCCCAGGACAAGTCGTCGGGGAATACCAGCCACGTAATCACGTTAACGGAGGGATAGATAGGGTAATTCTCACCCCTCCACACAGCACTTCTATAGCGGCCTCATTAGTAGCGGCGCTTAGCAAAGTGGAAGTGTTGTCAGTGCCGGTGAGAGTGGATAATACCAGATTGGCTCTTGATATAGACACAGGTGCTTGCGCTAATGTATTGGCCTTGACATCATATCAAGAGTTACAACGTAAATTCCCTCACCGCAAATTCAAATGGAGGCCTAGTAACGCTGAGCTCGAAGGCGTTTCAGGTACTCAGCTGAGCATCAAAGGAATGGTGACGTTACCACTCAGATTCTCAAGACGTGGTACGCCCTTCTACGCGGACTTTTATATAGTTCAGCAGTTCAATTTGCCAGCTGACGGGTTACTTGGTCTACCAACTCTTCGAAAGAACATGATAGATGTTCATCCACGTAATAATAGTGTTACGTTTAAAGGTGTTTCCTACACAGCTATGAGTCATTCTGAACCTTTGCTCACCGCTAGGACGAAAGTGTTGTCTACCAATCCTATTAAGAGGAAGGCGGATCATGCGTCAGAGATATCTCTCGACCTCAACCACACACCTTCCCAGCGTGATTACAGCAGCAAGAGTTGGACGATCGTACCAGCAGTGTTGAAGAGTACTCTCCATTACAAAAATGAGGAAATCACCAAAGCAACTGTCGAACTACCCAACGTGTACACGGGCACAGATGTAGTGTGTCTCCCGGAAACATGCAAGGTAAAAGGGCTGTCATGTGAATCTACCCTGAGCACAATACGCCCTGGTGGTTTGACCGACGTACTGATTCTAAATCGAACAGGCGTTCAACGAATCTTAAAGAAAGGATGTTATTTGTGTGATTTTCTAGTATATCACAACAATGTCGAAGTGCAACCAAATAAATTCCCAATTCGAGGTATTGTTGCGAATTGCCAACAGACTCGACTGGCCAGGATAGATCAAATAGCGCCACATGTTAAGGTGGTCGATCATCCACAGGGCAAGACACGCCTGTTAGAGCTGCTTGCTGACTACAGAAATATAGTAGCCTTGCCAGGGGAACCGCTAGGTCAGACAGATTTAACATCCCATCATATAGCGTTAAAGGAAGGAACCAACCCTATTTACGTACCAGCTTATAGACTACCTCATAGCCAGCGCGCTGTAGTGCAAGATATGGTACAGGGTATGTTAGATGAGAATGTCATTAGACACTCAAAATCCCCCTTTAATAGCCCATTATTCCTCGTCCCGAAAAAGGATGGTGGATGGCGCCCTGTCATAGATTTCAGGCGCGTAAATGATCAAACAATCCCGGATAGGTACCCAATGCCTATCTTGAGTGACATATTGCAATCCTTAGGCAAGGATAATGCGGTATTTAGCAACTTAGATTTGCTTAGTGGGTATTGGCAAATACCACTCGATGAAAAATCACGAGAAATCACGGCATTTAGCACGCCTCTAGGCCACTTTGAGTTTCTACGAATGCCATTTGGTCTCAGAAATGCCCCACTAACATTTCAAAGAATGATCAACACCCTGTTTGCCGGACTAATTGGTAACACAGTCTGCGCTTATTTGGATGATCTAATAGTAGTCAGTAAGGACGTCGATTCCCATCTGATAAAACTGCGTGAAGTTTTGGCCAAACTTTCCACAGCAGGACTCAAAATAAAACTCTCAAAGTGCGAGTTTTTAAAATCCAGAATCCATTTCCTTGGTCATGTAGTCGACGGTGAGGGCATACACACAGTTAATGATAAAGTCAAAGCTGTATCTCAGTTCCCGCGTCCTACCTCAAATGATCATGTGCGTAGCTTTCTCGGATTATCTGGTTATTATCGTTCCTTTATCAAGGACTATGCAACATTAGCATCGCCCCTAACGAGGTTGCTCAAAAAAGATGCAGTGTTCATATGGGATGCTGAACACGAGGAAAGTTTTACGGCATTGAAGACAGCGCTAACCAATGCCCCGGTTCTAGCATTCCCAGACTACACTCAACCTTTCACTCTCTGTACTGACGCTTCCTGGAATTGGAGTCGGAGCAGTGCTCATGCAAGAGGACACGCGTGGGAAGTTTAGAGTGATAGCATTTGCAAGTCGCAAACTAATCGATGCTGAAACACGTTATTCGGTGACGCATTTAGAAACGTTAGCCGTTGTGTGGGCACTTAAGAAGTTCAAAGACATTATCTTTGGCTACAAGATAACTGTTTTTACTGATCATGCGGCAGTCACCGAACTGTTCCATGGCAGAAACTTATCAGGCAGATTAGCACGCTGGTATCTGACAATTCAAGAGTTTGACCCCGAATTTAGGTATTTACCTGGGAGGGCGAATGTTGTCGCCGACGCTCTGTCAAGAAATATAGCACCAGTTATGCCTGTATCAGCATTCACTCTTTCGCAGCTGGAAGATGAGCAACGACGCGACCCATATTGGTCAGCTGTTATTTTTGCTCTCGAATCGGGCGAGGATGTTAAACTCCCCAAGTTATTTCTTCCCTTAAGTCAGTTTGAATTACGACATAACATACTCAATAGGACGAGAAAATCTCCTGAGGGTAATGTGTCTCAAATAGTCGTACCTGACACGTTGTGCAAAGCAGTAATGACATTGTTCCACGATGTCCCACAAGCAGGTCACCAAGGTCGTGATAAATGCTTAGCGGATTTACGAAAGAAGTATTTCTGGAACACTATGAAGAAAGACATAGAATTACACATAGCTAATTGTTTGGCATGTGCTCAACATAAAAGATCGACAGGATCACCTGCCCCGATTCTACAATATCCTACACCGGACCGTCCGTTTGACACAGTCGCTGTTGACTTGTTACAACTCCCAATGAGTCATCAGGGATCAGGATACGTCTTAGTTTGTGTGGATCAGTTTTCCAGGTTCGTGGTCTTGGTCCCACTAAAAAGCAAAACGGCCGAAGCAGTAGCCTATGCATTAGTGATGAATCTCATATGTCCATATACTACGCCTAAAGTTCTACTCTCTGATAATGGAACAGAGTTCAAGAATGAGCTAATAGAGCATATATGTGCACAATATGGAATTAAACAAACTTTTGTGACAGCTTATCATCCACAGGCTAATGGCCTTGTTGAAAGAACCAATCGTAAAATCCTAGAAACACTGCGTCCATTTGTTAGTGGTTTTCAATACGCATGGGAGGATTGGTTACCGCAGGTTGCAGCGTCGATTAATGGGTCAGTTAATAGCTCTACGGGCAAAACACCCTACTATATTGTCTATGGCACAGATAAACGTCTGCCTTACGACATCCTTACAGAGGCGCCATACCCGGTATATAATACGGATGATTTTGCGGCAAAACAAATTCATGTCTTTACAGAAATTCATAACCAAGTACGATCACAGCTAGCGGCGTCACGCGCCGAAATGATCATCAAACAACATAAACATGCTAAACCTATCGCACTGAACGTTGGGGACGCTGTTATGTTACAGGTACCTGAAAGGAACTCTAAACTTTCGGCGAAATTTTCTGGTACATTCCGCATAATCTCAAAAGAAGCAGGCAACGAATTCAAAATATGGAAGCCTAATGCACAGATCGCAGATGTCGTGCACGCGGATCGTCTGAAGAAGACCCAGATAAATGTCTTACCTCAAGTCGATGATAATGTGATTGATACATCCTTACAGACTGTTCAGAAGCAAAATGTCCCAAATGACTATTGTATGAAACTACGTTCTGCGAGTAGAAGTTAACTCGTACATTCGCGTCAGATGGAAAACGTCGACGGCCAACTACAATCAGCATTGGACATTCTTCATGGTCTCAGCACAGCTTCGATGAATTCGACAATAGTTTCATGGACGTTGTTGGTCAAGCTGTATCTCAATAGAATCGTGTTATTTCTCAAACCTTTCACGCGATTTCTGCTCTAGAATCAAAGGTTAATGCAATCATAATGGAGTCTAACCAAGTTTCGAGGATTGTTACTAGGTTACAGAAAGCAATCCCGACGTTAGAATGGCTCCTTTACTTCACAGAATATTTGCATGCTGCTGAAATTTCAGTTCATAAAATTGTAACCTCTAAAAATGAACTAATAGACAGCATTGTAGATGCCGGGATAGGACGTGTGGACGCGAAGCTTGTGCCTGTGCAGACGCTTCTTGAAGCTTTAAAAATAGCCAAGTTGCAGTATCATTTAACTCCTATTTTCAATGACAATGAGGTTCACTATTATTACCCGCTGTTGGAGTCAACCCTCACGCACAATGCAATTCTGATCCACATTCCTATGCGAGGGCAACATGAGTTTAATGCATGGCATTTAGAACCCTTCCCCTGGTTTGTGAACGACACACTGTATACCCTAGATAGGCCTAAAGAACTTTTCTTAGTAGATGAAGAATATTCATTGTTATCAATAGAGGATTCTGAGGTACTGTCACGGTGTAAGTCGTCTTATCTACACCTACACGTATGTCCAGCCTACATGTTTGCATTTATTCCTGCTGCAGAAGGAATATGTGAATTGGCAGTCATACAACCAAATGTACGCACAGCGTTAGCGCAATGCAGTTATAGGCCAGTTAGTCTAAAGACTGTGTTCCACGCTCACCTTCACAATGTGCAGTATTTGTTCTTTCCAAATCTCACTACTGTAATTTTAAAATGCCAAAATGGTGTTAAGCAGTTAGTTGTGAAAGGGCATTACAAGGCTCCTGATTACTGTGAAATCACTTGTAGTACATTACGGACCTTGCCTACTCATCAGCATTTTGCGTTAAATCGAAAACTCAAGTCTGCTTTAATTCCACTTCCTATAATGAATTTCACTATCAAGGATATTCAAATAGTATCAGAGAAATTAAAAGTGTTAGCTTTCTTGAACGAGACACATTTTGCTGATTTGAATAATAACTTGCCATTTTACCTGTCACGGGAATTTGCTCTACCAAGTCTTACGATTCCCTCTATTCTGTTAATTCTGGGCATGACGAATCAGTTGGTGACGATTCCTTCAGGGTCAGGAAGACTCCTGAAGTCAATCTAGGTGCCAAGACCCTCACTGATCTCATAGATCTGGATAACATCCAGGCTGGCAGTGAGCCCCCTCTTACCTGCAGCCTCACCAATGTTCAAGTCAGAGCTTTCCTGGACAACCCCATGCATGTCCCTGCCTGGCCCTCGCACACCCAGAGTATAGAGCGTTGTGTACAGCAAGTGAGCGAGGCCAGCAGTCACGTGTACAGCCAGGAGAGGAGGGAAGGCTATATCCGAGCTCAGGTGGTCAGCAGAGAGGTGATGAGTAGAAACAGAAGCAAGAAAGACATGTTCTCTATGGTGTGCAGCAACACCTGGTCGTAGTAGTAAAACCGGTTTTTGTATTTGATGATTTTGTTTTCTAAAGGAATATTAAATTTAATAAATGTGTCAAGATCATTCGTTTCACTATTATGGATCATTTTCATCCTAATAAATTAACCTGATACATTTACTTTACTTTAAATAAGCTATTTAGTGGTGTTGGTAAAAGGGTGGGAATACTGAATTTTCATAAGATTTCAAGTTAAAATTTACCTAGCAAAAAATGAAAACTTTTCAAATCTGAAGATATCACATGATTCTGCACATAGAACTACATCATTAATACCATGGGCCGATTTTTCAAACTCAAAAAAAAAAAATTCGCCTCCGTATGACACACCCTACTGGGTATGTTTAAATTTAATAAAAATAATGAAATGTAAGTTATTCAAGTTGAAATGCGCCACCAAATGACGTCACCGAGGCTTTTCTCTCACTATACACCACAAAAAGTAAAGGATATATTTGGAAATAATACTTGAATTTGCCTCTTATACTTCAATAAGAGTAATAAATCAAGTTTACCACAGACAGTAAAAAAACCAAGGAGACGTATTTCTAAATCAGACAAAACAATTTATTATAGTTTACTGAAGATGAAAGTTCATTTTAGGTCATCTCTTGAAATCAAAGGTTAAGTGTCTGACAACATTTTAGATTGAACAGAATCAATTGATTTTTTTTACACGAGAAAACAATAGAAGGGATCAGAATTTGCATTAAATTGTTGCACTCTCAAAATAAGATGTTTCACAATGAACTACAAACACTCCGAACGAACTTCCTGACCTGTTAACGTTTTATAGGTCATGTGTGATGATGTATTCAAGGAACTTTAAATGACTCGTGTTCAAGATCTCTCAAAACTGGATGACTGAATATCAGCCATAAGTAAGGGAAAGCTACTGCACTTCAACCTTCCATTCTTATCATCACTTGGAGGTCATAGATCAATTGGAAAGGTCAAAGGTAACATGTATGTGAAAATTCTTGTGCACAAAGTAACTCCAAAGCTTGAATATTCTTTATATACTGTACCTATATGTCATACAGTGCAGTTGAAGTTTTGTATCTGATTATCCTTTACAAGTCATTAAGCAAAGGAAAAGGTAAAAGTTCACATAATAGTCACGTAATATAACAACCATCAATGCATTACTAACAACACATTGTAGACGATATTTGGGTTTTCTGGGGTTGAGAATGATGAATAAAGGCAGTCTTAGGCTTGAACTGTTATTTTCCATATTAAAACATAGTGATCGGTGCCAAAAATTGAGTATGCTTTTTTAAAGTTAATTCGATTTCCATGTATATTGTCTGGTGTATATAATGAATATATATTAAATCTTCCAGTCTTTAGTTATCTTGTGCATAAGTATATCCAAATTCTACGACCTATGACATTTCTCCTTTAATGTATGAACACCAAAACCAAATCACATCTTGATCTTCATTCCCGCCTGGATTATCCTGTACACATTTTTTTTATGGGGAATAGCTCAACCGGGCACAGGTTATCGACCCACAATTGGGCCTGAAGGACGAAAAAATAAGAGTAAAAAATATTAGAGGAAAGAGAGACTAAGTTAATCTACACCACAAAGATGCTGAAAAACCAGCTTTTTGAAGTGAGACAGACTATGAGCAGCAAAACATTCCACAGTTTAGCTGTGTGTGGAAAGAAGAATGAACTATAACGGGTTATTCCAGTGCAATCGACATTCACAGAGAAACGGTGGGCATCGAGGGCAAGACGAGTGTTACGAGCTCACTGCCTTGCCGGCGGTACACAGGATGCCAAATCAACCGAACATTACTCGTTAAAGTACCTGCAAAAGAGAAAGAGTGAAGTAACTTTGCGGAGGAGAGAAAGGGATGAAGGATATTTTCAGCTGATCTGTGAATTCCAAATTATTATAAAGTCTAGCTTTTTCTATGCAGCGGAAAATGCCCCAACAACATGATCGATGACCAACAGTTCAGTGTTGAGGTACCATCCATACAATAATTTCCAAGTATCCGTGGTGTTCGACCTCTTCAATTTATCTAAATTATGACCTTTAATTCGCAATCAAGTTTAAAATTTCATTTGTTGACAACTTTTACAACTACCAGCACTAAACCATCACAGTCACACTCTAAGTACTGTTGAAATCTTTGACTCTCAAACCTAAGGTAAGAAAGACAGTAGATAGTGTTTGATGTTCGTATGCCGTCTAACATTGCTCCAATTAGGACACCCAGTATATAGTATTGACAACATTCACAATGACCAATACTCAGGGAGGACTAACTCACCGCCACGTGTGTTAACCTTGCTTTTAGAGGAGTACACGAAAAGATGGTTTTGCTGACTACGTCCTCCTGCAGCTGAATTTCGTGGCACAGCGTTCACATCAAAGCAAAAATCTGGAAAAGTAGAATGTTTATGTTAATGCCATTCAAGTAACTGAATTGATGTAAATAATTGGGTAATATTTTGTGACGCAGAGCTCGTGTGTCTCCTCTTTGCTATACTTGTTAGAACAAAAATTTCAAACTTCCTCTCAGGTCATATGCAACTATAATAACATACTGTACGTATACATTCAGCACTGGAGTGTTGACTTCTCATAGTACTAGTCCACGGTTTGACTGCCATCGAATGTGGAGAAATGTGTTTCCTGCTTATAAGTAATTCTTGTATGGCTTTAAAAAGAGTATGTTATTGGATGCCCTTACTGGTCGTACAACAACCATTCGGTGAACTAGCCCTCTGATAAGGGATGGGATACTCTACTACCTGTTGAACGTTAAGAATCAAGAGTT
Organism: Homarus americanus; assembly: GCF_018991925.1. NCBI lineage: Eukaryota > Metazoa > Arthropoda > Malacostraca > Decapoda > Nephropidae > Homarus > Homarus americanus. The sequence continues at coordinate 458,333 of NW_024733126.1, read as the reverse complement.
CTGCATCTCCCCGGCCATACTAAGAAAAAGTTTGAAGGAAATGAAAAAGCAAAAGCAAAAAAAACATACACTTTGTTTTGAACTCCGATTCATTCGTATGATTATTTTATCTGATTGCAGCCAAAATTGATGAGAGTCTACACAAATTTTCCTCAGAGCTTCTTACTGTACAATGTACATTTCGCTTTCCAGCAAAATTTTTTAATTTTATTGAGCTGCACATGTACTGTACGGTGACCAAAACTAAACCACATAATCCAAGTGCGGTTTCACATACGGATTAATGTTCCCTTCACTGCATGTGATATTTCATAAATTATATTAAGCTTAACATTTTAGTTCTCCTTATTTATAAATGCACACAAAACAGTCGGTTTGTCAAGAACCTTACATACAGTAACCACAATAGGCTATATCATTTGTACAGTACAATAAATATGATTGAAGTTGTAATAAATTTTCTACTACACATACATGAATATTCATTAAACAATCATGCTGCATTTTCCATTAGAAATAAGAAGGATTAACTGTGAGCTGTATTTTAATTTGCGAAACAGCAACCAGTGCCACTATAAAAAGTTCCTGTTCCGACCGGTTATTTTACAGAAGTTCCGGTGCATCCCGATGCATCATTCTTTTCAACCGTCTTCGAATCAGTGGTTGACAGACACGATTATGATGTGGCAGTTGTGTTCTGACACGTGGCTCCCGGAGATTAATTGTCAGTAATCGTTAGCGCTACTTGTGAGCAGGGCTGTGCCCTTCTGAGGGCAGAGTTAATGAAGGTCAAGGACGAAAACTTGAAATTAAAGGAAGTGATTGCGAGGATGAAAGAGGAAGACACGAGACAAGGAAAGCCCGTGTCTGATCAAGACACAGGCGAATGAAAGGTCGTGAGGAGACGAATGACCAAACTGGTGGTGAGAAAAGACACCAAGGAAGCGACGGCAACTAATTGTAAAAACTCCTTTAGTCCTTCGATAGACGAATTAGACGTTAGCATAGTCAGGGACAGGGCTGACAAGGAAGGTACTAAAACCTTAATTGTTGGTGATTCCCAGGTACGGTACCTGGACAGAACTTTTTGTGGTAAAAACAAAAATAGGATGAGGGTGTGCTTGCCAGGAGCTGGGGTGGGGGATATAGTTGACAGGATGGACAATATTTTGTCTGGTATTGGGAACAAACCCATTATCTGCCTCACTGTAGGGGGCAATGATATTGGCCGGTGTAGAAGTAAGGAGCTCCTTGATAAGTTCAAAAAAGCTACAGAACGTTTCAGGGTGAAAGGAGGGATACCTATCATGTGTGGTGTCCTGCCTAGAAGGAGAGTTGGCAATGAATGGTTGTCAAGGGCAGTTGGTGTCAACGGCCGTCTTGGCAGATATTGCAGGTTAATATCAGTCCCATTCGTTGACACCTGGGACAACCTTTATGGCAGAAGGGACCTTTGTGCTGGGGAAGAAGTGGCAATCCTGGCTGGCTATCTTGAGAGGGCAGCTCAAAAGATGCCAAAGTCTTTAAACTGCACGGTCATCAAGAAGACAGCAGTGGGAGTGGGTAAACAAAACGTTAGTTACAGAGAAATAGTGCTAGAAATGATGACAAAACTAAATTAGGCATTGAATTAAAAACTAAACACGACAAAAGCAGGACTCAGATCACGACAAACATAAATGTCTATTACGTAAACAGTAGAAGTATGAGAAACAAATTGAATGAAATGAGGGTGTTGGCATATACCAAAAAATCAATAAAATGGCATTTACACAAACATGGATAAACTTAGACTCACGTGAGTTACCTGTCGAATACCAAATTGCAGGTTACAAATTATTCCATGCCGACAGTCAGATTAGGAAGGGAGGTGGAGTAGCAACCTATGTCAGTTGTGTTCTGACCTCACTAGAGGAAAGGTCACGGCAGGCTTAGCTCCCGGGGATTAATTGTCAGTAATGGCTAGTGCTACTTGCGAACAGGGCTGTGCCCTTCAGAAGGCCAAGGAAGAATTCTTGAAATTAAAGATAGTGAGAGCGAGGATGCAGGAAGAAACGAGACAAGGAAAGCCGGTGTCCGACGAAAACTCAGGAGAATGGAAGGTTGTGAGGAGAGGGACGACCAAACTGGTGGTGAGAAAAGGCACCAAGGATACGACAACAACAGGTAAGTGTACCAACTCTTTCAGTCCTTTGATAGATGAATTGGACGTAAGCATAATCAGGGACAGGGCTGACAAGGAAGGTACGAAAACCTTAATTGTTGACGATTCCCAGGTACGGTACCTGAACAGAGCTTTTTGTGATAAAAACAAAAATAGGATGAGGGTGTGTTTGCCAGGAGCTGGGGTGGGAGATATAGTTGACAGGATGGACAATATCTTGTCTGGTAATAGGAAGAAAAACATTATCTGCCTCAGTGCAGGAGGCAATGACATTGGCTGGTGTAGGAGTGAGGAGCATCTTGATAAGTTCAAGGCAGCTTTTGAATGCATTAGGTCAAAGGGAGGGATCCCTATCATATATGGTGTCCTGCCTAGAAGGAGAGTTGACAATGAATGGTTGTCAAGGACAGTTGGTGTCAACAGCCGTCTTGACAGATATTACAAGTCAATATCAGTCTCATTCATTGACAACTGGGACAACTTCTACGGCAAAAGGGACCTTTATGTTAGGGATAGGGGTGGCAACCCTGGCTGATTCTCTCGAGAGGGCAGTTCAAAAGATGTCGAAGTCTTTAAACTGCTAAGAGAACATATGACCATGGGAGGGGAAAAGACTGCAGTGGGAGCGGGTAAACAAAGTGAAAGGTTACAGGGAAATAGTGCTGGGAATTATGACAAAACTAAATCAGGCAGGGAGTTAAAACCTAAACACGACAAAGAGAGGACTCAGATCACGACTAACATAAATGTCTACTACACAAACAGCAGAAGTATGAGAAACAAAATGGATGAAATCAGGGCGTTGGTATATACCGAAAAAAATCGATATAATAGCATTCATCGATACATGGATAAACCTAGACTCACGTGAGTTACCTGTCGCATACCAAATTGCAGGTTACAAATTATTCCATACCGATAGGCAGATCAGGAAAAGAGGTGGAGGTGGATCAAGAGGCTATCATACATTCAAAATCCCCTTTCAATAGTCCAATATTTTTAGTCCCTAAGAAGGATGGAGGTTGGCGCCCAGAAATTCATTTTATGCTCGTCAATGAAAATACTATCCCAGACAGGTACAAATGGCTGTCTTGAGTGATATTTTACAATTCTTAGGCAAGGATAATGCTGTATTTAGCAACCTAGATTTGCTTAGCGGTTATGGTCAAATACCTCTGCTTTTAGTACTCCTTTTGGCCATTTTGAATTTCTGTGGATGCCTTTCGGTCTCAGAAATGCCCCACTGACTTTTCAAAAGATGATCAACACCTTGTTTGCAGGGTTGATAGGGACCACAGTGTGTGCCTCATTAGATGATCTCATCGTAGTCAGTAAGGATGTAGATACGCATATTGCTAAACTTCGTGAAGTTTTCCAAAAACTTTCTACAGTAGGAATTAAAGTCAAACTTTCTAAATGTGAATTGTTAAAGTCCAGAATCCAATTCCTTGGTCATGTAGTTGACGGTGATGGCATTCATACAGTTGATGACAAAGTTAAGGCTGTTGCCCAGTTCCCACGTCCTAAAACTATTGATAAAGTACATAGTTTTCTTGGTTTATCTGCGTATTATCTTTTTTTATTAAAGGTTATGCGACATTAGTTTCTCACCCTTGATAATATATGAGTCCCCCCTTACAATCGCTTTCTTGGACTCCGGCTAAAGACAGGTGGTTCATTCAAATTAACTTGTTTTGTCAACTCGTCCATGTTATTAAATATGTAAGTATTAAATCAACTTAGCAATCCATTACTTTGCAGGAAAATCAGTTTATAAATCTATTTTACTTATTTGCATTTACATTTATCCCATTAGTTTTCGCGGCACATATATATATATATATATATATATATATATATATATATATATATATATATATATATATATATATATATATATATATATATATATATATATATATATATATATATATGTAATATTCAGAAATTTCAGAGTAATTTCGAATGCCCCGCCATTGGCAACACTGAGCGTTCAAGGTCGCGGGAGGGAAGAGAGCGCTCCCTGCTCATAGCGAGAGATTGCGGAACTAGGCCTATATGATATTAAATGTAATTTACCGAATTAATAATGATGCGATTCACGAAGTAAGGGACTATTATTGAATTTGAAATTATTATAGATCGTTTATCAGTCTGAATAATGTTACGGGTGTCCCAAGGAGTTATTAGTTAGGGGGAAAATATGTCACGTAGGCCTAAGCTAACGCCTTGAGAGGAGACGCGACGCTGGCTGGCCCTCAGTCACGGGGAGCATTCAGACAAAACAAGACGTCCCTGTGCGTCCGTCACAGAAATAGTCACGTGGCCTAGTCACCTGTACTGCGCTATTGCAGTATAACAAGTAAGTCTCATTCGATCTCAGACAGGGTTAGATAGGGCAGTGGTAAAGTAAACTAGAGCTAACAGTGAGTTCATGTCAGGGTTTCCGTCAGAACCCACTTGACCGGAGTTGACTGAGAGAGATTGACTGCCGTTTGAGACTGCCGTTGATGATTGAGGGTGGCGATTGTCGCCATTGGACAGATCAGTGTAGGCCTGTCTCTGTTTAGCGGGGTAGCAAAGGATCTCTTGAGTGAACGAGTGCTCCCGACAACTAAAACGACACGGGACCAGCATCAGCAGTGGGTGATCAGTTCTTACCACTCGGGTGCACAACACCACGTGTCCTCGGTCAGCTAGAAGTGTTACCTACTGGCCATAGACACCTGCTGGCGTTCTCTCTTCCTGCCCATGGACGCACTGGGAGTACACTGAGGCTATCTGAGTAAATTAATGGTTACACACTGAGACCATGAGTCTAGGACTCTAGGAGATACCTAGAGGAACATTTTATCTTCCTTATTACGGGTGTAGTTAATACCATTTCTCAGTTACTGATATTATCTTGACGTGTGTAGTTTAATATTTCTTAAATAATTTTGATAGTAGTGTTTTTTGAATGTTTGTGTCATTAAGTGGAACCAGAGTGATACTGTGATTTGATTCTTTTAATGCATCTAATTTTTCTCCATAATTCTGATCTCAGGTATAACCTTTGTTCCCCAGAGTAGTGTTTAAGTTAGGTTAGGAAGAGTGCATCTGCTGGGGTGATATAATTTTGCTGAGTGCCCTTAAGGCCTATTCATGGTAGAGTATTTAATTTCTTATTTTTTAATATCATTTCCTACGTGACTGATATTATTTTGTGAAAGCCCTTAAGGCCTGTTTCATGTGTGCAAGCAACATTTCTTAATACTTCAAATTTATTGTTGCCTGAGTTTCTAATAATTTCTATGTCATGTATAACTTTTATTTCCCAGAGTAGTGTTTTAAGTTCAAGTTAAGAGGTGCGCATATTGGTGTACCATTATTTGATTGTGTTTGTAGTGTTGGAGGGAATATAAGTGTCTAATTTTACAGTGTGTCTCATTCATCCCAGTCACAGACGCTATCCTTCCACGGGTCACGGACAATTCATTTTGTTTAGTAGATTTAAGTGTTCTTGTGCTGGTTCGGGATTTTTCTCAAGGGGCGCTTCCACTGCCATTACCATCTTATAATCTTTAATAAACCCCAAGTCAAGTGAGAAAATAAAGTCCAGTAAATTCCGACCGGTTACATATATATATATATATATATATATATATATATATATATATATATATATATATATGTGTG